>NW_015628351.1:1408968-1437262 GCF_001515625.1 Sinocyclocheilus rhinocerous
CCGGAGTCGCAAGGGAGCCAGGGCTGCTTCCGCATACTTCGTGAAAGTACGGGGTGAGAGTGCAAGGCCGAAAGGAAGAACACGATATTGGTAAGCTTTGCCCCAAAAGCGAACCTCAGGAACTTCCTGTGATGAGGAAGGATGGAGACATGGAAGTATGCGTCTTTTAGATCGATCGTGACAAACCAGTCCTCAGACCTGATCTGAGACACGACTTGTTTGAATGTGAGCATTCTGAACTTCAGTCGCATGAAGACGAGCATGCAAAGTGGGTTTCTCCTCGGGGAGAACCCCCTGGTCTTGAGCTACCACTGTAGGGGTCTCATGTACAGCAGGCCAAGAGTAATCATCCTCGACGGAAGCGGGGCCAGAACCGCGAGGAACGCTGGCGAAGGCTCCCTCCTCAAAGAGAGCCCTCCGGGAGCGAAGGGTACGCAGTGGGAGACACTCACAATGCGGGCAGCCGGCTCCCAAGCAAACCACGCACAGACTGCGTGTATCCCCACCCGTGATGTAGCGTGGGTAGGGAGGAACACACAATCTATAACGTGGCTTGCTCTCGCCCTTTGTTTTAGCGTGAGCTTTAGACATAGCCGGAGCTTATAGTTGCACTTTTTTGACCGACAACAATAAATATGACTGACACACACAGAGCGCTTTGCTGAATGACAGAAAGTTGACGCCGGCTCCGCCGCACGTGGTTTTATAGCTAACTGGTCATGACGTCACCCGCCCGTGATGTCTCGCCCAGCTATTGGACTGATTTCACATGTGATTCAGAGCGTGGTCACAGAAGGCGTTCCCAAAGCGTTCTCCGATGCAGCTGAAGTTCCTGAAGAGGAACCAGTGTTATGAGCAATAATTACACAAAAAAGTGACACTCTGTAAATGCTTCACATACTGTATTTCAAAATGTGCAACTGCAAAACTGAAAACAGCAAACTGAAATGTACTGTAAAGGTTGACAGTATACAGAGATATGTGTGTGTGTGTGTGTGTGTGTGCGTGTTCTTGTTTATGGTACATTTTAGGGATAGTAAAACCTTTTTTGACATTGTTGGGACCGGCCTGCGGTCCCCAAGAGGGGAAAAATATTAAAAATAGTAAATTATGTTTATCTGAAAGTGTATAAATGCAAACTTGTTTTCTGTAAGGGGTAGGTTTAGGGTTAGGGAATAGAAAATATCGTTTGGTCAGTATAAGTAATAGAAGTCTATGGAAAGTCCCCACAATTCACAGAAACCACACGTGTGTGTGTGTGTGTGTGTGTGTGAAATGCACCTGAAAATCAATGCCAAGGGTACCAATTCTGCCCTCATAAACAAATTAATTCTGTCTAATTCTACTTGTGTGCACTTCATAAAGGGCCACTCACCCAAGTTTTTCCCAGGAACATAATTGTGATACAAAAGGTAATGAGGCATCCATTGGAGGGTTTAAAACCCACAACCGTTTGGTTACTATAGTCCAGATATTCAGGTTATACCACCCTTTACAGGCCATACCTGTGTTTGTGGTGTCTGTCCCTGTGCAGGTCTAGCTACTAGACCAGTTTGTGTAGAATTTTTCAAAAACTGTTAAAACTGTACCTGTATGTGGTAATGCTGGAACTCATGTGCAACTGAACTTGCAAAAAATAAAGATTTCACACATACTTAACCATTTCACGTCTGCTACAGTTTTGAACATCATGAGCCATGGCAATAGTGAACCGGAATGGCATACATGACCATTTTTGTTTATATAGCTGTTTAAAAACTGTAATTCTAACTGTGCAGTCTTTGTAAAAGATTGAAGTGAGGTCAAATATTACTTCACCAATAATAAAAAAGTATTATATAAATATTTTTAATATTTATCAATAATCAATACTCTTTCTTTGTTGTCTTAGATCTTTGCCAGAAATGGATACCATCTACAGCTCCTTCTGTTGAAGGCAACATCCTGGCAGCAGGGTGTTGCTTGAATTTGGCCTTTTACCTCAGACCAGTATGGTTTTATTTATGTTAATGAGCTTTGGGTGAAAAGCTGGTTAATGCTGACAGTGCTCCAGGTGCACATGTGGATATGGAGAGTCATAACAGAGTGGTGCAGGTATGACCTAAGAACCCGGAAGACTACTTCACCACTGGTTCCTTCGAGATTTTCCTATGGGGCTTTATAATAGGGTTTTTCAATTTATGAGTAAAATAAAGTCTGTGGTAAACATAACTTGACGGTGCTTTGACATTTTGTTCTACAACATAAACTGCACACACTCACACCAAATACTGTCTTATCTAGTTAGTTATTACAAACATATGTTTAAAAAAAATAAACATAACTGCTTCAAAATTCACACTTATGGTATGGGTGTGTGCAGTTTACAAACATCAGTCCTCCAGATTTTGACCAATCTATGCAAACCCTTTGACCTTTGTGGACCAAAAAATTATTTAATTTTAAATAAAAATGACATGCATTAATTAATGAACAACATACTTACAGATTAGAAGTAAACAGACATTTATGGCTTAATTGGCCATGAGATACACCAGACATAGGCCAAAGTGCATATAACAAAACGTGATGATTTCCAGCTAGCATGTTATAAAAAAAAAACTTTGACCCTGACCTATTTTTTTATGAAAATGTTTTGATAACATCCAATTAAACTCATGTGCAATTCACAGCTGTCCTTGTCCTCACACATCTCTAGTCAGTAAATATCCCAGTGAGGCACTGGTTTAAGCTGATGATAAAAGCAGTTACACCTGTCCTCTGCTGTCAGGATATCAAGGGCATCTCAAAGGAAATCTTAATGGCGTCCATAATTATGTGGAGTTTCCATGGTAGTGTGGGGCAGGGTGACAGCCGTTAGTTTTATTGTTCCAGTAAAGACTCAGGCTAGAATCTGTTTCAGTAAACATCATGCAAACACACACTCCCCCTCGACTCTGAAGGTGTCGATCCACACACTGTTGTTGGTTAGATGATTATACACATGCATGCCAAAGCAACAAGTTCAAAGCAAAGTTTGTGTGGTTGACACAGGTGATCCATATAACATTTTCTCCATTATGAGGTTGGCCTACTGTATTATAATGTGGATCAGTGGATCACAAGACATGCCAAACATGCACCTCTCACTCACTGAAACACATTTGGAGAACAGAGCTCTTAACTTTGGACCCCATGGGAAATATTTAACAAGTGTAATTAATTTAGGTAATTAATTGTGAAATGGATGACTACGAGGAAAGGATCATTTATCCTCATTAGAGTGAGAAGGACTTTTCCCAAACAGTTTTTCTACTCATAAAAGGAAAAGTGCACTGAATGTTAACAGCAGCTGATCGCTATTTTTAGACTATTTTAGATTCAGGTCCAGGTAACTGCATCTTATCTCATCATTAGTATCGTGAAAATAAATTTGGGGGCAAATACAGTGAAAAATTAGTTTTTAAGAAGGCGATGTTAATTTTAAAAATGACATGCATTAATTAATGAACAACATACTTACAGATTAGAAGTAAACAGACATTTATGGCTTAATTGGCCATGAGATACACCAGACATAGGCCAAAGTGCATATAACAAAACGTGATGATTTCCAGCCAGCATGTTATAAAAAAAAAAACTTTGACCCTGACCTATTTTTTTATGAAAATGTTTTGATAACATCCAATTAAACTCATGTGCAATTCACAGCTGTCCTTGTCCTCACACATCTCTAGTCAGTAAATATCCCAGTGAGGCACTGGTTTAAGCTGATGATAAAAGCAGTTACACCTGTCCTCTGCTGTCAGGATATCAAGGGCATCTCAAAGGAAATCTTAATGGCGTCCATAATTATGTGGAGTTTCCATGGTAGTGTGGGGCAGGGTGACAGCCGTTAGTTTTATTGTTCCAGTAAAGACTCAGGCTAGAATCTGTTTCAGTAAACATCATGCAAACACACACTCCCCCTCGACTCTGAAGGTGTCGATCCACACACTGTTGTTGGTTAGATGATTATACACATGCATGCCAAAGCAACAAGTTCAAAGCAAAGTTTGTGTGGTTGACACAGGTGATCCATATAACATTTTCTCCATTATGAGGTTGGCCTACTGTATTATAATGTGGATCAGTGGATCACAAGACATGCCAAACATGCACCTCTCACTCACTGAAACACATTTGGAGAACAGAGCTCTTAACTTTGGACCCCATGGGAAATATTTAACAAGTGTAATTAATTTAGGTAATTAATTGTGAAATGGATGACTACGAGGAAAGGATCATTTATCCTCATTAGAGTGAGAAGGACTTTTCCCAAACAGTTTTTCTACTCATAAAAGGAAAAGTGCACTGAATGTTAACAGCAGCTGATCGCTATTTTTAGACTATTTTAGATTCAGGTCCAGGTAACTGCATCTTATCTCATCATTAGTATCGTGAAAATAAATTTGGGGGCAAATACAGTGAAAAATTAGTTTTTAAGAAGGCGATGTAATGATTTAACACAGAATTCACTATAATCCACAAACTGAATTCGAAACACGTTTAGATGGGTGGTTTCAGGTGACTGAAGATTTAAACAACAACATGTTATTGCAAACAATTCTGAGAAATGAAATGATTTTCTTGCATTATAAGGCGTTGATGTTACTCACCACTGATTTAAAGTCAGCTGCAGAGCCTTTATTTAGCTCCATCAATGTTTCACAAGTAATTGGGCAAGCATTGTTGTGTGATCATGTGAGACCATCAGAGAAGCATCGGTCATGCATTCTCCAGATTCCTGCGGAATGAGATGCAGAGGAATGACAAGAGTCTGAAAATGGAGGACTTGATATTGACTATTGGGGATTAGGTTATATTAGATGAACAGATTACCATCAGTTTGGCTCACTCTAAGTACTTTGTTGTCGTTGTCTGTTTACTTCCTACAGGTCGACTCACATTATAGTATGAACAGATAGTTCATGTATTGATTATTCTTTTAGAGTTTTTTGCTCTCTATGTGATTGTCTTTTTTTCATTGTCATCTCAGTTTTGTTATTGACAGCTGTCTGGCTTCCTTATGGTGTAAACTAAATGTTTTATTGTGTGGCATACCTGACTAAACATGAACTTAACCAGGCCTTTTTTGCCATAAACAGATATTGTGCTTAAGTTGCTCAATAACCAGTACAAGACAGTCAGCAGTCGCAAGTGTTCCTAACAATTCCCATCTCATAAAGTCATAAAACCAGATGTAATCAAACAGCTCAGTTTAATGATGCTTTATCAATTTTTCCATCTCTTCCTTATAACAGTGTAACCAAAACTAGAGGGGCAAATCACAGTAAAAGTAAACCTTGTGATTTTATTGTTGGCATTGTTTGTTTAGCTAATGCTAACCAGGTACAAAAATCTTTAAAGACTCATATAAAGAAGCCATAGCTCAGTTCATGAATATAATATCTTACAGAGGAGTTCATATAATAATGATGACGGTAACCCACATACAAAAATGTGACAATGTTATGATATAACCATTCGTGTGTTAATCTTCGCTAAGGCTACAATGTTTCTTTTGCTGTTATTGTAGCTTTCTCTGACTAGACCGACATTTAAAACTACTTACCAACTAACTAGTTTCATATATTTTACTGAGCATCCCAAGTTATTGACATGAAGGCATGCGGGTTTACTAAAGATAAAATGCTCATTTAAAATGTTAAAATGCTCAATTGTAACTAAGTTTTGGTATTTCTGAAATTCCAGGAAGTAATGATGATACAAACCAATCAGATTATATAAACGTATGCAGCATGCTGGGAAATGATTGGGGAAGACTGAACAACAGAGAAAGAAAAAAAGAGGATGGGCAGATGAAGAGAATGGAAATGTTATACTATGAATATTCTTTCCTTCATCCCAACCCTCCGCCTCCCCCGTCTCTGGCACTCCCTCAAGGCCGTGTTATTGTTCCTGCCTATCAGTGTCATTTCCATAGCGAGTGCTGAAAGAGAGTGCATAAATTGTGGCAGGTGAGAGTGGACATGAGACACTGAGAAGGAGCGCGGCAGGCACCGGCAGCCCACCTGCGTTCAGCTCCACTTTTAACAGACTCCTAAGAGGAGGACATTACATTATCAAGAGGATTGCTGACAGCTCCAGAGCTGATAATGCATTTGTGTCCTTAGGGAGGCGAAGTGATGAGAAGATAAAAGAGGAATCTGGAACAGATAGAACACTAGAGCTCAAGTTATCAGAACAGGTAAGAACATGTGCAATACTTGTCGGCCACATGTGGCGGTTCTTCGGCTGATATACGGAAGGGCAGCCGTTTGGAAATAGAACTGAAGTGAAGAAAAACTGGATGGGTTACTCAATGCCCAAAGGGACGTTAACTTTAACTGCCTATTGTGTGATTCTAATCTTGTTTGAGAAGACTGGAGAATGACGTAGAGGAAGATTTACAATATTGGAGAGCGAGGTGAAGTTACTGAAAGTCAAAGTGGAGCCCACAAAGTGTTCTCAGAGGTCTGGTAGAGTGTACAATTCATAAAATGCATAACAATACAATAAAAAAAATGTTATCATAAAACCAGACAAAAAAAAAAAAGGGTTGAGATTTGAAATGAAAAATAAATACAATTTAAAAAATCTAATTGTTTTAAATACTACAAGTGAATTTAGGCATCTCAACATTATAATGCACATTACAGAAAATGGATATTCATTTAGATTTTTGCTAAAAGCAACCAGTGTGATTCTTAAACTTTTAGCATTAAATTATTAGCATTTTTAAAGTGCATGAGCAATTACATATCCAATGTAGACTAATAAAGATCAATAAAAAAAAAAAAAAAAAAAAAAATTAGACTGATGACTAATATGGTAGCAATATATTGTGCACATTTAAAGGTTTGTACCTGTTTATGGTTAAGTATAATGCATATAACAATAGATAAAAAATGCATTTAAAATGTGAAATTCTCAGGGCTATTTTCAGTATTGATGTCAAAACAAACATGTGCACAAGACATCCAGACTAAATATACCGACAGAACGTTGTTGAAGCCGTTTATATGCAAATGAAATTAGAGAGACCAAAACCTAGGGGTCAACAGGGCTTCACTTAAACCGTTTATGACCTTTCCCAGACAAAAGCACATAGGCTGTGCATTAGCTTGCTAACTGCAGTTTTGTCCTTGGGCTTCAACCTAGACATTAAATCAAATTAGTGGAGCTACTTTCAAACCCCTCCCTATCTTCCCTAATGGCTCTTGTTATCAAACAGAGGGTCTGTAGATTTGAGAGTGTCATGTGAAAGTTCAAGCATCAGGGCCTGCTGCACACGGGGAAGGAGAATCAGGTCAAGAACATTGTCAACCCTTAGTTCGTTTTGCCTGGGGATCAACGGAGGCGGTTGAGTTAATGGATAACCATGAACTCGTGAGTCGTGCACTATTGGTGGTCAAACAGTTTTGCGTTGAAGTGTAGATCATGAAGGGAGATAGACAGAAAGGACTCGGGCCGCAGGTGTTCTTGAGGCCATGGCTCTGAGTCTGGGGGTTTTACACAGTGCTGAGAGACTGGCTGCCTGGGCACCGGCCTGTTCTCCAGGAATGCCAAAGCCAGACCAATATAATGGAGAACAAACAGGAGCATTGTGCAGTGCAGGGATGGAGAAAGAAACACACACACACACGCACACACACACACACACACATACACATAGGTCTGCCCTGCAGGGCTTGTGAACAGGCCATCTGCTCTCAACCAAACTCCCACCTGAACCTGTGCAGGCACAAAACCACTTAAAAGAGAGGCTGGATTGGAAGCACATATTATTTAGCTCAGGATGGGCTGTGCGAAATACTTCACTGTATTATACAATGTAGAGTCAACTTGTTGATAAAATTCTTCTCGGCTCCAAATGCCAGGACTAGCGGAGCGATGACTTTTAGAGAGCCTTAGCGTGCTGAAAGGGTTTCTGAAGGACAGTGGTGCTGACGTTGGCAGAATAAAGACAACAAAGCAGTCTGTGTCTTACTAACATTGTAAGCACGCGTGTTTGACCTTTACTAAACTTCTGTACATCCTTAAAAGTAGATTATAATTAGAACCAAAAAGTTTATACAGCTTAACGCCACAGAACCTTACAAACATTTCTTCTCTAGCAAAAAATGGTTATTGATAAGACACTTATTTACTGAACCTAAAGAGCTACAAAGAACTTTGTTAAAGAACTTTCTTTAACATTTTAAGAACTTTTTATTATTTAGTTCTTCAGAAAAATATCTATTTACTGCTGTTTTAAAAAGCTAAAAAAATCAATGAAGAACTGAGGAACCAATAATGCAACATTAAAAAACACTCTTGATCTCTAAAGAACCATATATCAAATCAAGAACCCTATACACTCTTGAAAAAAAGGTTCCAAGGTTTCAGTGATGCCATAGAAGAACCATTTGTGTTCCTCAAAGAACCTTCCAGTTCTTAAATGAACCATTTTTCTTGTGTGAAGAACATTTTAATAACCTAAAAAACTCCACAGTGTGTATACAGTGAAAATGTTTCTTTGCTGAACCTAAAGGTTTACAAAGAACCAGTGAATAGTCTTTTTCATTTGATACATCTTTAGAAAACACCATGTACTGGTGCATCAACCCAGAAACCAATATAGTGATCTGAAAAACTATTAGGAACTAAACTCCAAAGAATTGAATAGCAATAACAAAAAATAAAAAAACGATTAAAAGTTTACAAAGAACCATTTAAGAACCTTTATATTTAAGAGTGTATGGTCTAAAGCAAGGAAATGCAGGAGGGCAAATGGTGTGAAACAAAACAACGCAATACAATTTGTAACAGTGAATGCACAGTAACAAGTTTCTGTGTCGAACTGATGACCAACTCAAAGTCACAGTTAATTTTTTTTAAAGGGCATCATACAAAGGCATGATGATGAATCCATCTTCTTACGTGGGCTTGTTCTGTGGCCCATATCTGATTGCACTGTAATGTCCATACAAATGTGTATTCTCAGTGCTGTCCACATGCAAACAATCATAAATCACCTGGCGGTAAATGTTTACTTCATAAGCTGTGCCCTAGTTTTGCTTTAGAGCGTACGGAATGAACCTAGAGGTCATTTTGAGATATTTGTCTTGCTTGTTCCAGTGAATCCGCACGAGGAAGAGAGTGGAAGACCATATTCCTGGGAGATGGAGCCGAGCCCTGCGTTGTGGCACTCCCAGGTGGTCCCGCTAGAAACAGACCTGGAGAGGGTGAGCTCTCATCCCGAGTGCTCCATCTGCTTCAACACCTACGACAACGTCTTCAAAACGCCAAAACAGTTGGACTGCACTCACACCTTCTGCCTCGAGTGCCTCTCCCGCATTATGACCACCTCCACGGACCCCCAAAACTCTAAAATCTCCTGCCCCTTTTGCCGCCAGCCCACTATCATCCCAAAAAAGGGGCCTCCGGCTTTGACCACCAGCCAGGAGGTGCTGTGTCGCCTGCCCGTCCACCAGCAGCAAGAGGAGCCTGTGTGGTTGGATGGGGAGAGGCTGTGCTACCAACGGCCAATAGATATTCCAGGCGTGCCAGCATTCTGCATCTGTGTCGATATTGGGGTCAGTGGACAAAGCGCCGTATCTTCTTCCCAAACTCGACCGCGACTTGGGCTTCTGGAACGGCTGATGGATTGGAAGCGTTTGCTTCTCTTTATATTCCTCATGATGCTGCTGCTGGGGATCGTTCTGTGGCCCCTGCAGTGCATCGTCACGACGGGCTCCATGCGTTGTGCACCCCAGAACTTGCAGATATCTACTACCACACCTTCTACTACTACAGTCAATGTATAAGTGAGACAGACACGTCTAGATGGATATTGGACTTGCTAAATCAGGATGACTGGTGTCAGTTTACATCCATACCTTTGTGCAAAGCCTGCTGGGTGCTAAAGGACTAAAGGCAAGCAGCTGGACTGCAGTAAAGACTGAAGAACTGTATCGGGATCATGTGAAGGAGCGTGAGAAAACTGATTGATGATCAACAATGACCAAAACAAAAGCAAAACCGATACAAAGTACGGTCACATTAGTTCTGGTGCAAATTTGCAGGCAAAAAAGGTGCAGTCAGTAGTGTAATGATGTGATTGAAAGTAACTTGTAAACCAAGCAATTCTCGAATTCACATTACCAACATCACAAGTCAAATCTGTTTTGAGAACGTTTTCACTCTCGTGAAATCGCAGATTCCTATTGAAATGACTGGACTTTGCCCATGAGAAACAGTAAATGTGGCTGCAACTCAATCCAAAGAAAACAATGTTTTTTACTTGTACATTTATGTATATATTTTATTTGATTGTATTACATTCCATGAAGAGTATTTTGTTTACAAAAAATAAATAATTGTTGCTGTAAACCGCACAAGGAAGTTGTAGGAACGGTGTCATGAAATGTTATTCAGGTTTTAATAGGTGCAATATTCATGATATCACTGATAACTCAGGTCGACAGACAAAAGAAAGGAAAAGCAAACAGGTTCACGTGGCTCTAATTGATCACATCCTGCTCTGGGACGGTTAAATGAACACGCCTCAAAGAATAACCGTCTGAAACCTAAGCCCTGCGGCGACGAGTGCTCTGAACACACTCACACCAACTTAAACTATTCCACTGTGTGTGTTTCTTAGGGATGAATTATCAGTTTCCTACTTCCAGGTGTATTTATGAAAAAAACAAGAAAAAAAAAACATGTTATTAAACCGTAAAGAGAGAAGGAAATTATAAAGAGGGAAGGAAATAAAATATGGGTCAGGAACTGTTTGTTTGGAGCAAGGTGAAATGAGTCAAAGACAATTAGTAGAAAGTTCCCAGTGTATGCTTTATTATGCAATAACTAGTCCTGTATTATTTGAGATGCAAGTCTTTACATCAGCTGTATCTTTCAGGGCAAAAGGCATTTTAGGCTGAGACAGTGCAATAGGGAACACAGTCTTTATCACACAAGGACAATCAGCACGACACAATTCAGATCAAACCTACTGATCACCAACTGAGATTACAAAAACCCACCAATATAGTATTCAAGTAAATTTAAAAAGAAGACTTCAAAATTGTGATAATGCAAGCAGATAGCTTTATAACTGTTGATGTTTTGTATAATAGTAGAAGTAATAATAATAATAAATGTTAACATCGTCCTAAAATAATATGCTAAACGGCTGTGAATATTTCCATCACTGTATTAACGAACAAATGAAATGTACAATTTACAACAAATCAATAACTGATTCAATAAAACAAAAATAAACGACTGATCTATAACGCAAAACACCACACTGACGGCAAATTAACAAAAAATATCCATTATATATACCTCCAAACAAAAGGACATTCTGACAGCCATAGACACTATACCTTGCAGCAGTTCAAATTGAATTTCAAGTCTTAATATGCCATTACATTTTTGACCCATTTTCACAGAGGTAAAAATAAAACAAATTTAAACAGCAGACAAACAGCTTTCAGATGCCAGTAGTACATTGCTGTCACATGATCAGGTACATAAATCACAAATTCATTCAATCAATCAGTCAGTCAGTCAGTCATTCCAAGGACAATGATTATCATATGCAGTGACATTGCTTTTACTTCCTGGAAGGTCTGACAAACTGGTTCTCTAGTATAAAACCCAAACATTTCATCCATTCAAGTGCAAAAAAAGCAGACCCAGGCCTCCTTCTGAACATGTACGGTAGCCCTTCAGATCGTGACATCACAGATCCCCTCATGTGGCCAGAACTAACACCACATTCACAGTCAGACGCTGATTAATCACATACATTATGCCCTGCTTTATCTAAGCCAAGATGTACACTACTTTAATGTTTTTGGTCGGCAAGATTTTTTTTACGCTTTTTCACCAAGGCTGAATATTTGACCAGATATAGGCTGCATATATGATCTACAAAAATACAGCCAAAACAAAAATATTGTGAAAATATTATTGCAATTTAAAAAAAAATTTTTTGTTTTGTTTTGTTTTAATCTACATTAATTAATTGTAATTTATTCCTGTGATGGCAAAGCAGCCATTACTTCAGTCTTCAGTATCACATGATCCTTCAGAAATCATTCCAGGCTGCTCAAGATATTTTTTAATCATCATCTAATGTTAAAAAAGATTGTGGAAAACCTGATACATTTTTTTTCAGCATAACAGCATTTAAAATAGAAAACTTTTAAAATAAATGTCTTTATTATTACTTTTGATAGATGAATGCAACCCTGCTGAATAAAAGTATTAATTTCTTTAAAAAAATCTTACTGACCCCAAACCCTTACTGACCTGGTAGTGTATATATAACATCTTATGACATCACTGCTGACCTCACCTAATAATAGCTACGTGTGGATTACGGCCATGTTTTAAATTACTTTTTTCGCTCTACACAAATCTATTTCTTTAATCTTAGCTGTCGGCCATCTGGCCTGCCTCCTTTTTAGCTAAAGTCTCCATCGAAATGCCATTCACCTCAACAGCTCGCTCGACATCCTGACGTACCCCCTCCATTGTAGATGTTTAGTAACACCACGTTTTTCAATTGACGTTTTTCATTCGAAGGCCTCAGTGCAATCACAACCCGCTATTGACGTAAAGAGCTTTATCGGGCTATTTATAACACCGCAATACACACACCCTGTTTATATGTGATAAAAGAGCTTAATGTGTCTCTTAGGAGGAAAATGTGGAATAATATAGTTAAAATGCATTATATAAAAAAATGCCAGGCCTAGATTTCATAATCACATTCACAAATATCACAAGATAAAATTGCTCTAAAGGAATCATAGTTGCAAACAAAACGACTAGTAACAAATAAACAAAACCCTACCTAATAAAGGCTCACCTGATGTTTTCAGAACAATAAAGCCTACGCATAGAGGGAGGAGCCCGCTGATGAAGAGGCAGCCTGATTGGTTGATAAGCCTTTGATTGACAGTAGCACTTGACTTCCTCCAACGGTTCATTTGCCTGGAGGTAATGCTCAATAAAAAAGCATCAAAGCAGAAGCCTTTATGAATATGATGCACAGGCTGCTGATTGGCACATACTGTATAGATTCTACCACACTGTACCAAATCAGCCCATTTAAAACACCTACTTACATAAGATATCCAAATCATTGGTTGAACTTTGACCAATCACCTCCCATGTGCTCTGAAAAGAAAAGGGGGGATCCTTGAGGCAGGATGGTGTAATTTTCTTCTTCTTATATCACCGTGCCACGAGCATTACTCAGCAGAGCGCAAATAACCGCTGCTTGTAAGATACATATCAAAGGTCTTTGGTTACAGTAGACGACATCCAGTAGACAAAGCAAGGTCTGGAAACAGCCGTAGACAGCATGGAAAGAGCATAGCTTCATCCAAAGTTACGTCACTGAGTGTAAATATTCATATTCATCATGTAGCTTAGTGCAGTGTAGAGAGGCTTGTTAGACTAGAAGTGGGGAGAGAAAGCACCAAGTCACGCGTCCTTTGCGGGAACAATTTCGGCTGCTGTTGAGGCACTTGGTTTTGGAGTGTGAGTTTCTCAGACGTAGTCAGTCAGGAAATGAAGAGAGGAGCTGTTGGGAGCTCTAGCTGAGCGGCTGGGCGGCTTCGCCCCCACCCCCCAGTGCTGTAATCCAGTGTCGCTCCATGATCAGGTGCTTCTACACAGCACCTCTGCTGGAACTGCAAAGGAAAGGACGAGAACATTTAGAGATGTATTCTTTAAACAGGTGTGCCATTTTACACATACTGTATGTCTTGGTTCTTTTGCAAATGGTCAAATCCGATGCATTAGTTCAGGCAGTGGAGAGGTGTATCTACTGTACACTGGTTGCTATAGTAATGATGTAGGCGTCAGCAAGATGCCAAATGACTTTCTTTTACAAAGGCTGAGTGCCAAGCTGTCAGTATGGAAAGAGGAGGAAAAATTGACATTTTATGGACACATGAGTCTTTCCCCCCCTATATCTAGAGTAAAATGCGCCAAATTCTGTGCCAAATTCAACTGTGGTCTGACAAATAACACATTTGTTGAAAAGAAAAAAAGAAAAAAGAAATAAAATAAAATAAACCCAAACCACATACTCTATAGATATGAATTTTAAAAGGTTTTTGCTATTCAGTCTACAACTAACTATATTTCAGTCTATGCCTACATTTGGATTTTTGCTGTCAGCATAAACAAAGCGTAACATTAATATTATGCATAATTCCTAATCCTGTGAATTATGGGACTTGGAAGACCAAAGTAAAAATCTATGAAATAAGTACTTATTTAAATACCCAACAGTCATCAGTCATAAAAAAGTAATGGCTGCATTTATTTGATCAAAAATACAGCAGAAACAGTAATGATGTGAAAAATGATTACAATTTAAAATAACGGATTTTTATTTAAATATATATTTTAAAATGTCATATATTCCTGTGTTGGCAATTTTGAATTTTCAGCATCATTACTCCAGTCTTCAGTGTCACATGATCATTCAGAAATCATTCTAATATGTGGATTTAGTGCTCAAGAAACATTTATTATTATTAGGAGGATTTGTTTGATGAATAGAAATTTCAAAAGAACAAACAAACAAAAAGAACGAAAATACAGGAAAAACAAGAAATGATTATTATTATAATTTAAATTATTATAATTTACTATCATTTTACTATATTATTATATAGATTGTATTTTATGTATTAATTTGTTTATAAAGTATGTATTTATTAACCTTTGAAAACATCAGTAGTTGTGCATATTCATTGAAGTATGGTGTTATTTTCAAGGCCATTTGGCAAACAGTGCTGTTCTGTAAGATTATACTTTTTCTGATGGTGGGCTGCAACAAAGACACAACTCTCACCCCCATCTGTTCCTTACTGTCTTTCTCCTTCTCATTCTGTTTCTGTCTCTCTACTCCAACAGCCTTGATGCAGGTGTGTGTTTGTGTGTGTGTGCACAGAAGCATGGCTGCAGCAATGTGTAACACTGTGAGTGCGAGGGTGGAAAAACATACTCCCAGACTCCCTGAGACAGCAGCCCACATGGCTTATCTCCTGGTATTGCTGCTGGCGGAGCCCTTTGGATTTTTGATATTCAAATTCTCATAAACACCGGAGTCATCGTTCATTCTGTGGAAGAGTTGAATAGAAGCATGTTACTAAAATAAACAGGAATGAAAATACTATTCGAATCTATTCGATTATAGGGATGCTACAAAATCGAAACTGACACAGTTATATACGAACATATTTTATGACTTGATGTACTGTATGAAGTTGCATATTGTGTTTATTGTTCTAGAACAACTGACTCACAGCAGCGTCAGAATCCTTTTGACGGAAAATGATTCACTTAGCAATAAATACCTTTAGAATTGAGGAAGTGTAGGAGATAGTAGAGTTTACCTAAAGAAACTCATTAAATGTTTTCCAGTAACAACACTGTGTGGGCCATTTTTCAAAGTGTGTGTTTGCGTGCAACACAGGAAATCAGCACTTACACAGATGAAGAGCAAGACGAGCTCATGTTTGGCTTGGCTCTGGCATTTGACATCTGTGGGTACTTGATGTTAGAGTACTCTCTCTCCTTTGTTTTATTCCTCTGCAAAAGAAAAAAAAAACAAGGAATATAAAACTGACGCATTTTAATGTATATAAATAATGGATGTCAAATATTTAAATGACTTAGTACTTAACCTTCTATTCAACAAAAAAATCCTTAAAAAAATGAATGGTTTCCACAAAAATATTAGGCAGCAACCAATTTCAGCATTGATAATAATAAGAAATGTTGTTGTGCACCAAATCAGCATATTAGAATGATTTCTGAAGGATCATATGGCACTGAAGACTTGAGTAATGATGCTAAAAATTCAGCTTTGCCATCACAGAAATAAATTACATTTCAAAATATATTCAAATACAAAACAGTTATTTTAAATTGTACCAATATTTTACAGTATTACTATTTTTACTGTATTTTTCTATAAATAAATGCAGCTTGGTGGGCATAAGAGACTTTCAAAAACATAAAAAAATCTTGCTGACCACAAAATCTTGAATGGTAGTGTATATGCTTACTGTATCTATTAAACGGCACTGGAGAAAGCTTAATTTATGCAGAAGTGCTCTTTACTTATCTAAGCTGCACAAAAAAGTTTTAATGTTTCGTCAAACTTTTCAAATAATTAACTAACTTTGACAGTCCTAAAAAATAAATAAGAGCAGAATCCAAAAGAAGCCTTGATATTTCATTCCGTCAGTGAATTTGTCACATTATTATCAGGTGAAATGAAGTGTGTAGGTACCTGCTCCTCTTCCAGTCTCTTCTGAGCCGTGTCAATGTATTGCTGAACAGCCATGTAGATGAACTTGTACTGAGCCTCGGTCTGAACCATACCGGATCGTTGCTGGCGAACTCTCTGGATGGTCTTTGGGATGTCGATGTCACAATCCAACCCTTAGAGAGTCAGTTAAGTTGTGTTATTTTTTTATCATTAAAGGGGTCCTATTATGCTTTTTCACTTTTTCAACTTTAGTTAGTCTGTATGTTGCTGTTTGAGCATAAAAAAGATCTGCAAAGTTACAAAGCTCAAAGTCCACTTCAAAAGGAGATATTTTATTGAACAGAAATCACTTTTCAAAAACTACAACGAAAGACTCGTTTGGACTACAATAGGTGTTGTAATAATGTAAAATATGTGAAAAATACTGTGTTTTTTTCGAACAACCTAGTATGAGAGTCTGTTCTAGTACACCCCCAAAACAAAATCAAGACTTTATAAAAGAGCATAATAGGACCCCTTTAAGGCATAACATTCATAACAGAGAGAATTTTGTATAAAACAGTTACCTTGTCTGTTTATGATGTCGATAAGGATGTCAATCACAATAATTGTGCCTGTTCTTCCAATCCCTGCACTAGAATGACAATGACAAATGGAAATTTAGATTATGGGGGGAAATGTTATATTTTTAAACAACATCTGAAATAATCAACTCAGTTAAGCAATTCTTTATCAGTGTGGCACTCTCAAAACTACACTGTGTGAGGTGTGCTATACCTGCAGTGAACAACTATCGGTCCACTCTCTGGAATGGCGCTCTGGGTTCTGTTGACTTGCTCCAGGAAACTCAAGACTCCTCCAGGTTCATTGGGAACACCGTGATCAGGCCAGCTCAGGTACTGATAGTGCCAGATACACCTAGGAGGCTCTCTCTTTATTACAGATGGACAAAAAAACATTAGATTATTAAACAAAATTAAGAAAAAAAAACTGCATCTAAACTGGATTTGTACAAAAATGTAACGCAACACGTCACTAAAGTGATGTAGAAGGTTCTCTGCTACTGTAAACAAAAAGGTCTAAGGTCATGACTGCCCTCCAGTACCATCATCTCAACTGTCACGAGAGTGATCTTACCCTGTCTAGACGAGTGACTTCAAGCTCTCGCCGTATGTAGTCCTGAGCTGTGTGTTCCTCAATGTTCTTCACACTCACCTTCCCAAACTCCTTTGTTGAATTTAAATCCGGCCAGTACCGCACACACTTATTCTACAGAAAAATGTTTACGTTTTTAGTCCCCCCCCCAAAAAAAACCTGTTGTACATTTAGTTAAATAGTGGTGCTTTGAATTGAAATATTTTTATGGATATATTAAAATGGAGTATTTCTCAAATTAAGCATTAAGAATGTTTTCAATCTTTTAATTACATTTATTTTTCACCTGTTTTTTTAAATAATGAATATAGCAAAAATGTTAAATGAAATGTTAAATTAAGGCCATGTCCACACGTACACGGGAGTTTTTCCTTCTTCCGTTTTTAAAAAAATCTCCGTCCACATGAAAACGCAAACGCATGCTATGAAGCACTGTCAAGAGCACGCCAAACCAACAGATGACGATATAATCTCAACTGTAAAGCCATGTTGGCCAATCAGAAGCCTGAAAAAGTCTCCAGTAGGCGGAGATAACAGCGCAGGCGCCGACGTCACGTCACAAGCCAAAAAATGTTTTTTTTTTAATCTTCACCCTGGCAGGCGTTTTCAAAAATGTTCGGTTTCAGAAACCTGGTGTTGCGTTTGCGTGTGGACGAACGGCCAAACCGCGTAGAAAAAGCTGCGGTTTTAAAAATAACCTCGTCCGTGTGGACAGGGCCTAAGACATTTTTTTTTTACATTTCGCAATATATGCGCTGTGTGTTTTTGATCTTGTGAATTTAATCTTATAACCGACAAATCTACAAAAAAAAAATTTTCATCCAGTGCTGGACCTTACCCGTCCTCTCTCCATCTCCTTGGTTGTCATCACAATAACATGAGTGTCTTCCTGGTACACCATTTTCCAGAAGTCTAGGATGGTGTTCTGAAGGCAACCCTGAGTGGCGATGAACACTTTACCTTCATCCATATGGCAACCTTCTTCATTCATGCTCTAAATGAAAAAATAACAATAAAGATGACACTCAGGATTATAAAGAACATGCAGTGTGTACAATTTTTGATCACAGTTCCAGTAACCTAGCAAAAGCTTGACATTTAGATTGACATGTAAGTATTATGAGCGAAGAGAGGGGATTACTCGGATATAGTTAGCATTGATGTAATCGGAGCCAGGCACGTCAGGATCCGCCTCCTTGATTTGCACTCGAGTGGTGTCAACTGCAACAGAGAAAATGATGATCAAACAGGAACAAGAGCCCTGGAGATCAGCTGCTGCTCTCTCATTAAATTATGAAACATATCTGTCCATTATTAACCCTGAAAAATTATGTACATAAAAGAGAGTTACTCACATGGTAGAATGTTCTTATATCTGTTCTTGTTTTTATTTTCTGGTCTCTGCCCCTCTTTCCTGGGGTAAAGGAGTTTACATTCTTGCTGCTGTAAAACCTACAGAACCACAAGGGACAAGATAAAGCAAGTAAGGATGAAACATGGTTCCATGTATCAAGTAATGAACTCTGGAAAGTATCCATTCTAACTTTGCTGTGTAATGAGATGTTATGTTAAGTCAGCACCCCCTGCAGGAATGTCCCATTTATCTGGACAGTTACCGCCCAACAGGAACTGCAGTTTAAGAGGTCAGTGAGCAGAGTCTTTTTATAAACAACTCTCATATCATACACTCCTCTGAGGTTTAATGAGTGTACTACAGCGGAAAGTACGCTGTCTATTCTTTCAAACGAAACCTGGACTGAATCATCACATCCCATGATGAACAGAAAATATGAGTAGAAGAATGAATATGGACAGAAATACCTCAAATTCTTCCCAGAAGCCTTGCTTGGGTTTCTCTGAGTTGTCAGCTACTTTATTTAATTCTCGTACCCTGTTTTCAATGTTTGCTGCATTTATCCTTGTGGCATTGAATGGCTTGTACATAGAGAAAGAAAGATAAAAACACCAAGAAAATTTAAAAAGGAA
This sequence comes from Sinocyclocheilus rhinocerous, assembly GCF_001515625.1. Lineage (NCBI taxonomy): Eukaryota > Metazoa > Chordata > Actinopteri > Cypriniformes > Cyprinidae > Sinocyclocheilus > Sinocyclocheilus rhinocerous. Next base: position 1,428,425 of record NW_015628351.1, read on the forward strand.
CTTGTAATTGTAGTTATGTAATTATGAGGGATAAAAGACTGCCATTGAATTAAAAGGATTAAAGCACAAACACACTTCAAGCTAAACATTTAAAACAAAATATTTACACAGAAATGTTATTTGTTAGGTTTCATATATATTTACACTGTTCAAAAATGTTGTTTTTTAATGTTTTGAAAGAATTCTCTTATGCTCACCAAGGCTGGATTTATTTGATATTATATAGTGAAATATCACAATTTAAAATAACTGTTTTCTATTTTCATATATTAATATAATATCTGAATGTCTTTCATGATCTTTCAGAAATCGTTCTAATATGCTGATATGCTGCTCCAGAAATATTTATCAGTGTTGAAAACAGTTGTGCTGCTTAATATTTTTGTAAAAACCATGCTTTTTCCAGGATTTTTTGATGAATAAAAAAAATTAAACAATAAATAAATAATAAGCTTACTGACCCCAAGTATACTGTATGTACTTGTTTTTTGCATTCGTAATTCACTGTTTGTGTGGAAAAAATATATTCCTTTCAGGCTTGATTTACTCACCTGTTTAAGGTGTACAACAATTCCACTCTTCTCAACCATGGGGTTTTTCTTATAATGCTCCACTAAATCTGCCAAAGTGTCAAACCTCTCCCCTCCTCCTACATCATATTTTCCATCCTGGTGAAACCGAACAGATAAGAAATGTCTCTTTAAAAAAGCTGAGCTTTCTTTTCTTGAGAAAATGCTGAAGTTGTAGTCCATATTTACCTGATAACGGATCATGACATGGGTAACTTTAGTCTTGCGGTCTACGTTTTCATGCTTTTCCTCATTAGTGAGGACAGAAAGCACAAAGTCTCCTGGTTTACTTTGGCTCTCTCTCACCAGGAAGCTGCCGGATTTACCTTTCTCCGTAAGGAGCTTTTCAGCATCTCTCCCTGAGAGATGTCCATGATACCACCTGAGAACAAGTAAAACACAACAATGAGGCACAGACATACAAACATTGAGATAATTTTTTCCTGTAATGGCAAATCTGAATTTTCAGCAGCAACTACTCCAGTCTTCAGTGACACAAGATCGTTGAGAAATCATGAATGAATTCCCTCTGGAATAAAGTATGTGTTTTGAAAACTCAACAATCATAATCTCTGCATCTAAACACATGTTTCCTGCAATGTTTCATATGCAAACCTTATTGTAACGCAAGTGATTAATAATGGCTGTGCCCACACACAAAAACACCTACTTTTTATCATCGCCCACAAAAACGTGTACGCTTTTACTTGAAATGCACATTTCCAACTTTCACTATAGAAACTATAGTGTAAACTATAGTTTGTGGTCAGAAAATGAGCAGGGGTGTTCGTAGAGATCGCGCAAATGTGAAGACGCTGTCATGATATGAGGATATGTGTGGGAGGCAGTTGCTCACAAACGGGAAAAACCACAAAAACGAACCACATATAATCTTTGAATGTAAATACAATGTTTTTCATCGATAATGTTTTACGTATATTTTACTTCGATTTCACAACCTGGAGGATGTTGCACCATATAGATGCCATATAAACACCAAACCCAAATATGTTTAGGTGAAGGAAGTTACAAAGTTCACTAAAATGAGACTGGACCTCTAACGCATAAACATCAAACACAAACAGAATCAAGAAAGGACCTGGTCCACAGCACTAAAACAAACTGTTAGTCATGAAATCAAGATAAGCACAGCCTAGTTCTGACAAACAAACCAGTCTGGCGTGCCATCAGTCTGCTACTCTTCCTTTCTAATGATCAGCCGTCTGCAGGGTTTGAACACTAGGGGGCAGGATTTCGTCTGTCCACACTGATGCTACTCAAGCTCTAAGCGTACCTCTCAGACGTGGGGTCTTTGCAGTTGAGGGGGTATTTCAGCTCAATAACATCTCCATTGCGTTCCCGCAGGAGGTCGTGCTGCTCAGTGTAGTACTGGACCAATTCAGCCAGCGTGGCGAACTTCTCCCCTCCGTACAGGTCATAATAGTCCCCCGAGTTCTGGATTTTAATATGGGTGACCTCATCGTTCCTCCTGCCCAGAACAAACAGATGGGACACAACAGGGAAAATGCAGGGAGGGAGGACATGAGGGATGACAGACAGGACGGAAAAGATGGAAAAGACAGATAACAGTTAGGAGGTTGGCATTAAAAACTCACACTTTAAACCAGGGTAAATGCTGAGGGAAATATCTTACAATGGTCGAGACATAAATGGGGTTTTATCAAAATAGCAAGAGTGACTAATAATAGCATCAATTACAACCGGCTGACAATTATAAACAAATTCAAATTTACCATAAAAAGCTTTTAGAATTTTATAGCCATCATAAAATGACATTTTAGCTGTAAAATATGCAGCTGTTATTGCAAATTCATTTTTGAAAAGTGTTTTATTTATATTATTATTTTATTTTATTATTAAAAAACAATGTGTAATGATTAAAAAAACACTTTAAAGTTTTTTTTTTTTTTTTTTTTTAGCATTTTTTGTGGTATATACTGTGCAGGCTCTCTCTCTTTTAACTTTTGTTTGGTTATCAAAAGGTTAAAATAATTAACCACAATTAATCTCATGATCTTTTGCAGTGAACATCATATTCAGTTCCTTTTAAATGAAAAATACAAGTTAATAGGAACACAGTTATGTTGATGGGTCTTTGCAAACACTGTTATTAAGAAATAAAACCGAAAAAAAAAGAAGAAGAAATTTACACATTAGTTAAGTAACAGAACTTGATTTGAAATTTGTAAATAATCAGACAGCAAAGACAGAAAATTTAAAATAATGCTCAATTTATATTTGAGAAAAACGCTAAGACACTGAGATTGAATACATTCTTATCTGCTTAGACAAATGAACTTAGAGATTTGGGGAGGGAAAAAAAAGTTAAAAAGCAAGGGACAAAGTGTTTTGAGGCAAACCAAAATTATAAACACAATACACTTAATGGAAAATTACTCTCAGTAGACTTCAGGTATACTGTCATCAAAACCGTCAAAAACTGCACTGCAGCTTTAAATGGCAGCGTATGGAAAAAGCAGAAAAGAACACCTGCATAGATATAATTAGCTGTGCTCAGACACAAAACCACAACTTAACGCTTCGTGAGCAGATCATACCTACAGCAATCCAGCTCAAAACACACACACATAAAACTACAGAAAAACAAAATCAAGCGAAAAAACAGCAACCGATCTAATATGAGACCATGATTCCGCTCCCATTTAATTTCTCTGGCTTTCTCTAGGAATTCATCGCTCTATCCATCACAGGCCTGGCTCATGAAATTGCACTCTCCACTGTGTAATTGCATTATGGAGGTAACAGAGGAGGCAGAGCAGCACGGTCTCAGCAGTGTGGGGCTAATGGCTGCTGACTGCAGCAGATGAGCGGCTCTGGGTCCGGTTGGGCTACTAATGCAATCACACACACACACACACACACACACACACATACAAACGCACACACACACACACGTTTGTCTACATCAACATCAAAATGAAGTCATACTATACACTTCTGTTGTTTTTCATAATAATAATGATAATACATCTACAAATAACATAATAAGAAAACATAAATTAAAATTAAATTAAATTATATAACATTTTAAAATTAAAACAACTGGAAAACTATATCTAAATTAAGTTTACATATATGTTACTTAAAAATGAAGGAAATAAAAATAAAACAACATTTTTATACCAAATTCAAACAATTATTTAAAAAAATAATTATTTTATGAATCATTTTTACAATTGAGACATTTCTGGATATCCCCAAAAGTGTTTTTTTCGGATCTAACTTGTGTGGACAATAGTGGAGACAACTGAACTCCACTTCCCCTAAAATATACACAAACATAAACACCTTATCTTAGTCTCATGCGCATGTACTTTCTGAATTAGATATCAAATATGCAAAACAGGAAACACAATGAACTTTCTTATTTGGTACTGCATAAAACAGTGGCACTAATTGCAATATATTCAATGTAACTGCCAACTTGCTGTTCTTCTGGTACTTTTATTGGCTGTTTTATAATAGACCGATAGCACCCTGTCAGATTCCTTCAACTCAAATGTAAATGTTGGGAATGTGTGAATGTGATTGAGTCATTTGCATGAGGCTGTAACATGTTCAGAGTCAGAGTAGAATGACTGAGCTCTGGCTACAGTCAGATTCAAGGACGCCTGCTGACTAATTTTATCTTCGAGCATAAGTTCATCATTGATTTTCCTGCCTCTGCAGAAACCGAGAGAGAAACACAATACAGCTACTGAGCTCCTCTACATGTCCACACTTAAAGGTGCAGTCTGTCACTGTAAAATCACTGTCACTAGAGCAACAAATGCTTATGAATGAAGAGCATCAATGTGTCTATGATGATTCTTCTTCGTTAGAGATACTCGAAGATGAATTTGGCAGTAGTGTTCAGCTATTTTTCTACCATATTAAATATCCTTCCTTAACACAATCAAGTGTTGCACACAGGGCCCAAAAATAACACTTGCCAATTGCCAAATGAAAGTAAAATTGACTTGGGTGAGTAAACTTTATTAGGAACTGCAACATAATACACAGTTTAAATCTAATTTTAAGTATGATAATCAGAATCTTGCTTATGTAAGTAACACAAGACAAATCGACTACTAAGGAAAACATCTGTTGAGAATTATAACAACTTTTACCTGGAAATTTACCACCAGAAGTGATATTTTTTTCTCCAGAACTCCATGTGGCGGCACATATGTAGACAATTTTTCACATTAGGCTCCCAAAATAAAAATATGATGAACAAAATCATGTGATTCTTCAAATGTTTCTATTTTTGTGATGGAGAGATGGAGACAAAATGATATAAAAGGAACTGGATTACCAATTCTGTTTACATTACAACAGTGTTCAGACTGTCAAACATGCATCTGCCACCAGTGGATTGTGAAATAGACATTTGGCTGCAAAACAATCGTCTACAAGTCTGCCTCAGGTTACACAATACAATGCTATACAATTCCATAGACTTTCACTTAATTTTCACTTCACATTCGGTCTGGATTGATTGTTACCAGAGTAACAGTCACAGTGAAAGTTTAACCCAATGTAGTGCGTCAAACTATGCATTGTGAATGTGAAAACAGTTTCAGAGGGTCACTTCCTTTAGCCTGCTCCTGATAGCCATAACAGCCGGACAGGAAACATCGCCTGACACATTTCACCTGGCCCTGACACATCATATGTTCGGCTCCCAGCGTTCTGTCTGCTACTTAACGGTTAACAATAGAGCAGACGCTGAGCAATAGTTTCCACCCAGGAAAAATGGTGCGAGACAGATAAGAGAAACAGAAGCATGGAGGAGGGGAAGATAATGCGATGGAGTCCCTAGGTGTCCATTTGGCCATATGACTCCTCCCTTTATCTAATAATGCATTTTAAGGGAAGACTTTTCCTCATAACTTTGTAATTATGGTCTTATCTGCCTACATTAGGCCTGAGAGGCAGAATGGCAGTGAGACGGTTTGTTTTGCTTTCAGCTGATATCTGCATTACTCTTGTACTGATGCATTAGGTCAATTTTATGCTTCTTTATCTACAAATGTGCTCACTATATTCCAAACACACTTGCGATGAAATGTTATTTGAAATTATGTTATGTATTTATTTGCTTTACTGAGTCTACATACTGCAAGTCATGATATTTGTCATGGTATCTGCTTGTAATTATTCCTAAATAAATTTTGGACTCTGACATGAATATGAATTTTTAGTTGAAATGATTATGTGACAATAAAGAGAAAAATAAAACATCACATAATGAACTGGTCATTTGGACAACAGTCAAATATAATGTCTAGCAGTAATTGTACAAAAACATTACAATTCAGAATGATGCAGTTGACCATTCATAATGAAGTATTTCTATGTGCCATGTAATAAATATGGGTCAGTTCATCTCAGCTGTTCTTGATCATTTTTAATTTTCCTAATTTTTTTTTGATTACCTCTATGCATGTAGTATGGTAAATCCAACAAATGTTTTATAAAGCATAAAGTAAAATAAAAGTAAAAATGGGTGGTTTTGCAATTGAGTTCATCACTGTGAATAAAAAATAAATAAAAAAAGATCAAGCAATCGACTTTTTGGACAATTTTTGAAATGATCTCTATATAAATATGAATGTGGCCCAAAATCAATATTAGATATTATGCAAAAATCTTAAAAATAATTGTTGCATTAATTCTGCAAGTGGAATTTCAAATATAATACCATTTAATTGTTTGAAAAATTTTCATTTTTTTTTTTAAGTTGTTGACAATTCTAGAATGTGCTGCAAAAGTTCTGAGAAAAAAAATCCAGGATGGTGGGTGATTGCATTTAATACTGGTAAGGTAAATATAAATAAAAATAGTTCAAAGTCTGCTGATGTCAAACTCTAATAAAACCAAATGAGAGTTGTGGAGCATTATTTGTATGCCGCACAACCTATGCAGTGCTTTCCAAATTGTTCACTCATGAGGTTTCAAGATACAGTAGTTACGAAAGCAGCTCCTTGTGTAGGCACTAGGCAGTAGGGAGCTCACAAGAATTTGGAACAGAGCTATGTCTGTGTATATTCCAGTAATTTGCTGCTGAAAAGCACAAAACATGAGTCCAACAATACACTAATCATCAGCCTTCACTATTACCTTGTTTATACACCATGCATCTGATAATCAGAACAAGCTGAACTCAGCGCTTCAAAGCTGGCCAGATAAATCAGTCTACAGGCAGCTGGGCCCCGGCCCTAAAGGCTTGAGGTGGAGCTGAGCCACGTGGCCTGAGTTCTGGAGAACATTAGATACAGTGAGAGATCTTACCACCATAACCACAAACAGCAGGTCTGGGGCTCCACGGCCTCTACATCTTAAAGCTATTTTGAAAGCCTGTTTTTCTCTCTCTCTCCCTGTCCATCGACTCTCCAATCACTCATCGGACAAGCAGCTGCAATGGCTCACAGACCTGCCCACAAGCTGACACTGTAATCCTTAAGCATCAGCCCAGTGGCAAATTAAAAGCCCAGAGGTTCTAGAAAATGGGAGGGAAAGTGCTGTCTATTATTGTCATCCATGTTCAAGCATCTAATACTGATAGCAACCAATAAAAATACTGATGTAATCCTCAATATGCTCTGACACAATGCACTGTATTGCAATGTACTATTTAGTGAATATTCCCTATTGCGATTGTATTTTATAAAGTAATATCTTGAGTTTTCACTGCATGAAATAAACATGGACTTGACATAGAAATCTATGACACAAACAAGCAATTTAATGCTTTACCAAGCATGGAAACAGCCAGCTAGACTAACAAGTACACTTCTAAGAAATCAATAACACACAGATAAACATTTAACAGGAGAGATGCAATTCATGCTCAACTTCACAAACGACATAAGAGTCCTGTGGAAAAAAAGAATAATTTAAGAGCAGAAGCGCAGTGGGGCAGATGTGGAGGAGTGCACACGACAGGACAGTAAATATGCCGACCTGACAGAGAGAGTGAAATCTCCTGGGTTGCTCTTGCTGGGTCTCGCTAGAAAGCTGCCATGGACGCCCCGTGTCAGGAGCAGGTGTTCTGCCTCGATCCCAGTGATATTGGGATGAAACCACCTGAAACGAAAGCAAAATGACATGCTCAGCAAAGACATCAAGACTTGATGATCAATAGCTAAGAAAGCATCTCATGATCAAAACTCATAAAAATATGCGAACACTTCTTGTAAATGTACAGTGGGAGGCAAAAGTCTGACAAAGTCGCTAGTACAACTTTTATGCTTCATTTTTATACACTACTGTTGAAAAGTTATTACTTTTATTCAGCAAGTATGCTGAATACTTGATTAAAACTGACAGTAAAGACATTTATGATGTTTATTTTATATATATATATATACGTATTATATATGTATTTATCAGGGGCGTTTCCTTCGAGGAGGCAAGGGAGGCAGTGCCTCCTCAAAATATTGAAAGAGAAAAAAATTCATAGTACAAAAATAAAACAACGCATATATTACAAAATATGACATTAAAAAGTGCATAATTCACTAGTTTTTCTAAAGAAACCTTGTCCAACAGTGACTCTCTCGCCTCCCCTGAGCCCACTGAGTTTAGTGGGGGATAATTGAGAATGAATGGTGGGAAGTCACATCATGATTGGATTATGACTGCTATTATCAGCTGTGATTGGTTCATGCGTTAAATCCCGCCTCTTGTGTTCGTGCGCGTTCCACGTTTACGAATCAGTCTGAATGAACAATATAATGGTGTTAATGGGAAGACTAATTAAAAAGTAAGTAAACAACTCACACACTTAGAAATAACCACTTTGTTACATCAAAATAAGACTTGAATCATCCTGAAAACATGATCTGTGGGAGTTTTTAGTGAGTAATCGGCTTGGTGAAGTTTAAAGTAAACGTCTGTGACCAGTATTTACTGAACTTTGAGGACTGATGATCTGAAAAATTCAAAAATAGTTAAAAGTTAACTATTAAAAAGAATAGCTGAACATAAGTTCACAAGTAAAATATACTGTTTAAATATTTACTGCCTTTAGTTATTATTGTGGAATAAATGTAAAATGCTAAACTTGACGAGATTCATACTTGGCTTTAATAAAAAGAATATTACATTGTTAATGTAAAAATATAAAATAGATTTTTTTCCTTTTTCTGATAATGTAAGAAAATGTGAGTGGGACATGATTTCAAAAATTATTTTTTTTAAATTTTAGAACACCACTGCAAACCACTGGTATATATATATA
>NW_015628351.1:1437403-1438202 GCF_001515625.1 Sinocyclocheilus rhinocerous
GGGGACAAGAGGTCATCATGTGTAATCTGGGCTAGTGTTGGGCCCCAGCTGTCTGGCTCCCTGCAGCCCGTCTGTTCATACAACGGCTCCCTCACGTGAGAAGGCTTTGTGAATGGCCATCCAGGGGTCAGGAGCAATTTTATCGGTGTGCTGTTTCTAAGCATGGCTGCCTGCTAGGGGCCCCATCTCTTAATCTCACTTTAACCCTTGTGTTGTCTTCAGAGCCCTTTCACACTAACGAGGTTACAGAGCAAAAAGGACCCGGCCTCTAATTAAAAAGTAAGTAAACAACTCACACACTTAGAAATAACCACTTTGTTACATCAAAATAAGACTTGAATCATCCTGAAAACATGATCTGTGGGAGTTTTTAGTGAGTAATCGGCTTGGTGAAGTTTAAAGTAAACGTCTGTGACCAGTATTTACTGAACTTTGAGGACTGATGATCTGAAAAATTCAAAAATAGTTAAAAGTTAACTATTAAAAAGAATAGCTGAACATAAGTTCACAAGTAAAATATACTGTTTAAATATTTACTGCCTTTAGTTATTATTGTGGAATAAATGTAAAATGCTAAACTTGACGAGATTCATACTTGGCTTTAATAAAAAGAATATTACATTGTTAATGTAAAAATATAAAATAGATTTTTTTCCTTTTTCTGATAATGTAAGAAAATGTGAGTGGGACATGATTTCAAAAATTATTTTTTTTAAATTTTAGAACACCACTGCAAACCACTGGTATATATATATATATATATATATATATATATATATATATATATATACACACACAC
>NW_015628351.1:1438291-1442273 GCF_001515625.1 Sinocyclocheilus rhinocerous
ATAACAAAGAGTGAAAAATTTAAGGGGGTCTGAATACTTTCCGTCACGTACATATGTGAACGTGAACATGATCAACATGCTCCTGAACACTAATAGTTTCTATTACTTTCATTCTTTCCCATTCACTTTGAATGGCTGGACATTTTTGACCGGGAAAACCACAAGTGTGACTTTGTGCCATTTTGTACAAAATAAAAGCCTTTCAAAACAAACTCCCTGTTTAAACATTAAAGTACACTAGTGCGATAAACAGTGCTAATTTTCATCAGTTTTTATTTAATATTGTGAAAATTATTCATAATTAATGCTTTTTTCACTCAAAAAATGAGGTGCCTACTTTCAGATAAATGAGGCCTACGATTAAATAGATGCAAATATAAATACAAAACCAGTCCCAAATGAAAGAAAAGAAGTTGACAAAAAGATTGAATCCAATATTTGGTGATAATATAGCATAATGAGTGATTTATAAGCAATTTTTTGAGGCCGGGTCATTTTTGACCGGGAACACCACAAGTGTGACTTTGTGCCATTTTGTACAAAATAAAAGCATTTAAAAGCAAAATCCCTGATTAAACATTAAAGTACACTAGTGCGATAAACAGTGCAAATTTTCATCAGTTTTTATTTAATATTGTGAAAAATTATTCAGAGCAAAAAGGACCCGAACACCACATGAGGGTTAAGTGACCACACGTGGGTCACTTACTTTCATCTTGACAGAACTGTGCAAATTCTGACCACATTGTATGATTGCTATTATATACACATTACAGTTCAAAGGTTTGGGGTCAGCAAGATTTTCAAGAAGCCTATTCTGCACACCAAGGCTGAATTTATTTGCTCAAAAATATAGTAAAAACAGTAATATTGTGAAATATTATAATAATAGAAAAGTATTCTCTATTTTAATACATTTTAAAATGTAATTTATTCCTGTGATGGCAAAACTGAATTTTCAGCATCATTATTCCAGTCTTCAGTGTCACATGATCCTTCAAAAATCCCTCTAATATGCTGATTTGGTGTGCAAGAAACATTTCTTATTATTATCAATGTTGAAAACAGTTGTGTGGATTCTTTGATCAAAATTCAAAAGAAAAACATTTACATGTAATTATATCTTTTGTAACATTATAAATGGCTTTACTGTCACTTTTCATAAATGTAATGTGTCCTTGATCAAAAGTTACCAATTTCTTTTTAAAAAATCTTACTGACTTCAAACTTTTGAATGGTAGTGAACACATAATTTGTCAAATAATCTGCCTTTAATTCAGTTAAGTGTTGAATATAATAACAAAATAATATATAAATCTATATTGTTTTAAGTGAATTCTTTTCTAGTATATATGAATTAAAGGAATATTCAAGATTCAATACAAGCAAAGCAGAATCTGGCTCTCATTACAGAAAATAATTCTCAAAAATGCATTTATACATTAGCTAGCTAGATACCTTGGCGACATTGAAATCAGCAGAAAGGTACAATAGTACATTATACAAAACAAATGCTTAAGTATTTAACTTAGACCCATATATTAGATATGAATTTAGGCCAAAAACAAAATAGCATTGTGGGATGAACAGAGTTGAAACCTATGCATCTATAAACAAACGTGCATGACAAAGAAATGTAAGATTTAGTGACAATGCACAGTTTTCAACCGAATCCTGCTGCATTATTGTGAACAAGTCGAAATGTTCTACAGAATGCCTCAAATGTTGTCTAAAGATTAACTTGTATTTAAAAGCAGAGGTCTCTTAATGAACAGATGTGAGTATTGCGTCTTACCCTGATACTGTGAGTTTAAACTCTAACTCATAATTCTCCCTCCATCTTTCCATGCAAAGCAAGTAAGCATCACTTACTTCCTCCAGTTCTTCACTGCAGAGGAAGTGTTGTAGCACCCTTGACGTTGTATCTTATCGTGGAGGCTACCTGTGTGAGCATTAGTAATCAGTGTTTCACTGGTCAGAGGGGATGTTGAGAGTTCTGAAATCTCTTTCCTCCTCGTCATGACTCACTGCTTATGATTGTATGTTTGTCAGAAGGTCTATATTTTCCCCTCCTGTCACATCATCATTATGCATAGTCACTAACTTCCCAATCTTTTGTAAAGTTTGCCACTAAAGCAAAAATATTCAAATGTATGTGGATTAATAATTCATTGACATTTCTGTCAGCACTTTTCCTCCTGACAGTGACTTTCAAAAAAGCAAGTCCAAGCAAATATATCCTAGAAACAAATTTGTACACAAATGTATGTACATGTTTGTAATTGTAAAAGAAAAGAATGTAAAAACACGTAACTGATTTACCATACCATATACAGGGAAAAATATTATTATATATTAATATTTAACACAATTTAATAAGAAAATACACAATTATACTGTAAAACACTGAATGAACAATGGGTTTTGGAAGTAAAATGTCTGAATTACATGATAAATTATGCTCAAATATGTATAATATTCAACAAGACAAGATATTAATGTTTACATTAAAATATTACTGGTTATGTTTTTTGGTAAAGTACTTTTGTCATTTTGTGTGTGTGTGTGTGTGTGTATGACAATGTGCACTGCCTATACATGTTTATTAGTTCTTGTTTTTGGAACTGACAGTTTTAGTTGTTTAAAAATGAAAAAGTAATACATTTATATACATTTATTTCATACTAAGTATAGTTCAAATCTATTAACATATTTACTGAGATATTGCTCGAGACTTACTGATAAAAAAATTATAATTTAACTTTATTTGGAGTACTTGTGCACAAAGCACATTTCTTAATATTAAGCCTAAAATGTGTTTTAATGTCATTATTGATGAGGATTGTATGATCTTTAAATAATATTGGTCTTTAAATGCAAGATATTTAAAGTGTAGCTGAAGTATACTTGCAATAGTTCCACTTTAGCACAATCAAATATACTTCAGCATATCTTTAGTTGGACTTCAGCCCTACTTCTGCACAAATAAAGTGCATTAAGCACAAAATTAGTTGTTCCAATTTAGCAGACTTTAAGTATACCAGTTTAGTATGCCAAAAGTACAGTTGCAGGGTATTTTTTATTAAACACATAAATATGTTAATGTATTTGTAGTATACTTAGCATTAAATAAATGTATTTCAAATACATTTTAGTATATTTATTTTTCACTAGGGATACCTTATGACATGTATTGCCACCCTGTATGAGTTTATTTTTTGAGGGAATTTCTGATCAATTCAGCAGAATTTTTTTACAGTGTACAGGGCATACAGAAAAAGAGATATTTTAATATATCTATAAAATGCCCTGTATGTCATGAAGAACTGAAAGAAAGATATAGCATTAAATGAGGTCTGTTGAAACATCAAAGACTAAAAGAAATCCAAAATTTGATTGAAGAAATACTGCTCCTTATGTCCATGTTTGGTAAACATCTTAGGAGATAATTGTGGGATTTAGGGGTCATCAGAAAATACATATATGAAATCTTCATTTTGCATTCTGTAAAACAGCAGGTGACACTAATCCCAGCTAAGCTGTTATGTATTTTCATAAAACAATGATAGTGGGCTTAGTCTGACCCCTTAACCTTTCTTTTCAGTTCCCAAAACTGTTCTCAGCTCTTGACAAAAAATGTTCTCTGAAACTATAAGAACAGATAACAATAACTTCCCAGTTTCACGATAATAAAAAATAAAGATTGTACGTAGCAAAAAAACAGCAACTGGATGTGTTTCTCTTGTGATGGAGACCGTCTGGTCCTTTACTGGAACAGGTCTGTACAGATGCAGACATTCAGGCAAGGATCTGCACCCAGGAACAAAAAGCTCCAGGTCACTTCTAAGCCTCACTGAGCTCCCAGCAGCTCTCCAGGAGCTTTCCTCCAGCACAACACACACAGCCACAACAAACCACAAACCATCCTGCGAAGTGCGCACACACTCCTGCACAAACAGCAGCACCGAAAGAAGCGCGTAGC
>NW_015628351.1:1442809-1448445 GCF_001515625.1 Sinocyclocheilus rhinocerous
ACAATCAAATATACTTCAGTATATCTTTAGTTGGACCTCAGCACTACTTCCGCACAACTAAAGTGCATTAAGCACAAAATTAGTTGTTCCAATTTAGCAGACTTTAAGTATACCAGTTTAGTATGCCAAAAGTACAGTTGCAGGGTATTTTTTATTAAACACATAAATATGTTAATGTATTTGTAGTATACTTAGCATTAAATAAATGTATTTCAAATACATTTTAGTATATTTATTTTTCACTAGGGATACCTTATGACATGTATTGCCACCCTGTATGAGTTTATTTTTTGAGGGAATTTCTGATCAATTCAGCAGAATTTTTTTACAGTGTACAGGGCATACAGAAAAAGAGATATTTTAATATATCTATAAAATGCCCTGTATGTCATGAAGAACTGAAAGAAAGATATAGCATTAAATGAGGTCTGTGCTGTATAGATAAACATGTCATCATACATCAGCTGATAATACATGGGCTCTACATCATTTCTGCAACATTAAAGCAAAAGACCAGAATATTCTGTTTTAGAATATTTAACTGAGACTTCAAATAATTCATTAGGATATGGAAAAATATGCAACCCACAAAAAATAAATAAATAAATAAATATATATATGTATATATATATATATATATGCCCAGCTAAGCTGTTATGTATTTTCATAAAACAATGATAGTGGGCTTAGTCTGACCCCTTAACCTTTCTTTTCAGTTCCCAAAACTGTTCTCAGCTCTTGACAAAAAATGTTCTCTGAAACTATAAGAACAGATAACAATAACTTCCCAGTTTCACGATAATAAAAAATAAAGATTGTACGTAGCAAAAAAACAGCAACTGGATGTGTTTCTCTTGTGATGGAGACCGTCTGGTCCTTTACTGGAACAGGTCTGTACAGATGCAGACATTCAGGCAAGGATCTGCACCCAGGAACAAAAAGCTCCAGGTCACTTCTAAGCCTCACTGAGCTCCCAGCAGCTCTCCAGGAGCTTTCCTCCAGCACAACACACACAGCCACAACAAACCACAAACCATCCTGCAAAGTGCGCACACACTTCTGCACAAGCAGCGGCACCGAAAGAAATGCGCAGCGCTATTGCATGTGATTTCGGCCGGGAAAACGGCATAGTTCGGATACAAAATGATAACAGCAACTAATGCCTCATGTTCCTACCTCACCATTCTGTTCGGAGCCTGTCAGAGCCCCTGATTTGCTTCAGAGTTTGGTAATCCACGCTCAGTACAGTCACACAAGGAGGAAGAGAGGGGGCAGGGACTTGTAGAAGTGCTGCTGGTTGGAAAGAGAGGTGGGGGTGTTTAATCTGGGATTTGGATGCGTGTGAGCTGCCCTGATAGGAAAGCCAGCCAGTACAATCAGCTTTTGAGCAACTGTCCATCCCTCCTGCCCCCCTTCCTCTCTCTCTCTCTCTTTCTGAACATGACGCAGTGTTGCCATGCTGCCTGACACACTCTTACACCCCTTGTCTGTGCTACCATTAGGTTTAAATGGAAAGTGGCAGCTTTTGGAAAAAACAGCACTGCACTCACCAATGAAGGCAGCAAAAGAAAATTAAAAAATATAATGAAATTGTACAGTACAAGATTATATTCAAAGCAGCTTAGATACTAAAGCATACTGACAAACTATAGATATTTTCATATTTGTATTGTTTTATGGCATCAGATAACAGGAATTTTGGTCTTAGTAAAAATACTATGCTTAAAAACAAGTTACAAGCATACTCTTGCATTAGAATACACTTTTAAAAGTTTGGGATCAGTAAAAGCTTTTACGCTTTTGAAAGAAGATTCTAATGCTCACCAAGGTTGTATTTATTTGATCAAAAATACAGTAAATACTTTTCAAATATATATATATATATATATATATTACAAATTACAGTATTTTAATATATATATATATATATATATATAATTTTTTCCCCCCTCTGTTGCCAAAGCTGAAATTTCAGCAGCAATTACTCCAGTCTTTAGAAATCACTGAGAAACATTTATTAATATTATTATTATTATTATTAGCTGAACATGGTTGTGCTGCTTAATGAAGCGTGGAAAGTGTGGAAGATTCTTTGATGAAAAAAAGCTTAAAGAACAGCATTTATTTTAAATAGAAAGATTTTGTAACATTATAAATATCTATATTGGCGTTTTTTACCAATTTAATGTGTCCTTTTCTATTAAAAGCATCAGTTTCTTAGAAAAAACTAAAAAATCTTACAACAAAAACTTCTAAATGGTATGAAATTAATTTCACCTATTGTCTGAACTATTATCCCACCTATTGTCACAACTTTTTTTTCTTGTTTTATGCATACATATTACACAATTTAACAAGAATTATGCTTAAAAACATTTAGCAACTGACTAATAAAAATAAACTTAATTCAAGCATCTTTCACAATTCTGATTCTCAAGTAAAGTTATCATGTTTTAAGTATGGTTCAATATTTTTACTGGTAAACAAAACAAATATAATATTTTTTTCTTTTTATCATGAAATAATGCTACTATAAAACAACAGTAACTTATTTTTTAAACATGTGGAAGTTTAAAGGATGGTTTGTGCCTGCGCTCAAGCACTTTTAGTGTGCACTTGCCAGCTTATGCAAACAGCATGCTCTGCTACTGTAGGTTGCATAAGTGAAAAATGCTTGCCAAGTAATGAAGTAATTGATTTGAAAAGAGACAGAGCATATATGTGAATAATATGTACTGCTCAGGCTTACGAAGCTTTTTTCTAATTACAGACAAACTTTGGCATGAGTCACTATGGGACAGAGAGAATTAGGACAAACCTGATCGCCAGGAAAACACCCGGATTTCCCCAGAACGGAGCTGGACACAATATCATGAG
This sequence comes from Sinocyclocheilus rhinocerous, assembly GCF_001515625.1. NCBI lineage: Eukaryota > Metazoa > Chordata > Actinopteri > Cypriniformes > Cyprinidae > Sinocyclocheilus > Sinocyclocheilus rhinocerous. Next base: position 1,445,687 of record NW_015628351.1, read on the forward strand.
TCCAAAATATTAAGAGTTTAAACCCTAAACTTTAGTTAAAGCTGAAGTGTGTCATTTCATAATTGCAAAAAATAATATTGACAGGTTTCCCTGCCATCTGCCATTGGTTGGACAAACAGACAGTTCAGGCTCTCCAAATATACATCACTGTTTGAGCCAATGTTGCTATGCCAGGATGCTCAAAAAAAACCACCAGTTTAGACTTTCAAGGAATTAACCTACAAATGCCTCACTTCTGGCCATCTCCACATCTTAAACTGGGGCACAAAGTATTTTAAGGTCAAAAAATGTTACACTTCAGCTTTAAGTCTTATCAATTCTCTTTAATGCTTCATCATGGAAGTAATATTGCCCTGTAACTTCCCTTTAAACCTTATAAAATCTCATAAGGACACAATAAATGTAATCTGAGGCCATTAGTGTTATAATGGTCAGATTAATGAATGCAAAGGAAGAGCGCTTCTGTTCTTTTAGCTTCCTCTTCGATAAAATAAATGCATGACTTTCTCCCCTGGTTTAATAATTAACAGCCATTGTCCAGCTTGCAGCCTGATATAAATAGCTATGAACTGGCAAAAAATATATATATAATAATTCCAACAAGATGAACGAACACAATAGACATTGAATGTATTTTAAAAATAATACAACAATTTTAGTAATAATAAAACCACCATGCAAATAATATTCAAAATATCTAAAACAGGAATGGCCACACAATCCTCTGTTGTCACATCCATATTGGCACATACTGTTGAGTGACACCAGAGACTCTCTTGCTTATGATAACTCGGGGGCACAAATGGGTTGTACAGTGAGGGCCACAGAGAGAGAGAGAGAGAGAGAGAGAGAGAGAGAGAGAGAGAGAGAGAGTGATCGATATCAGGCGGAAAGTGCTGCAGCAGTGTTCTGACAGGGGAAACACACAGGCCCACGTGCACACAGTGAGCTGCCTCTTCTCTCTTACATAATGTTTCAAGTTCAACACAGTTGGCTATTTAAAGAAGCAGGCTCGGTGACAAAAAGCGATATACATAGTACCCCCAACTCATCTTCAAAGACCCTCTCGCGTCTATATTGGGGGCAGACGGGTCCCTGTGGCTGGATTTTGGTACCGTTACTGGTATTTTTAGAAAAGCTGATTATGCTGCCACATGTCAGTCTAGCGGTGACATTGTACATCAGTTTAAACACACACGGTCTTGTAGTTTGTCTCATTTTACTTCATCTGTTCATTAGCTTAATTTTATTTAATGATTTTATATAATTCTGGTAATTTTTTCAGGATTTGTTTTTTTTAAATAATAAAAAAAAGATTTTGTTTTTATTTTATTTAAAATATTATAAATATCTTTACTGTCACTTTTGTTCAAGTTAATGCATCCTTGCTACGTTGTTTTTTCCCCTTAAAATTCCTACAACTGATAATAATTGATAATTGAATTTGAGAATGGTTTCTGAAGGATCATGTGACGCTGAATGCTGTAATAACAGTTGATGAAACTGTAGCTTTGTCATCACATGAATAAATTTCATTTGAAAATATTTTAACATAGGAAACAGTTGTTTTAAATAGTAATAATACTTCACAATATTACTGTTTTTACTGTACTTTTGATCAAATAAATAAGCATAAGAGAAAATATTGTGTGTAGAGATATACATAGTGTCAGATATAGGTATATGGTTGCGCCCAGTCAGTTATGGGACATTACGGCAGCGAATCTGTATATACTGTATATATTTATTTATATATACATATATATATATATATATATATATATACTTTATATATACTATTATAAGTGGTGTCAAAATTAGGCGATCCATTTTTTCAGTTTAACGCGTTAAAAATATTTAACGCAATTAACACGGGGGCGGGGCTAGGGTTGGCCACCCCACTCACAACTGCTGCTTCTGTCACTTTTTCTCTTGACAAGAAGTGCATTTATTCAGTCGCAGAACGACTGAGAACGGGAGACGTTTCAGAAGCGCTCCTCTTCACTTCGGTGCCAGGCGCGAGTTAAACGAGTGCGGAAACGGTACTGTGCTCGCAGCGCGTGCTCTTCAATTGCACGCACAAAGGCACTGGGGCGCGCTGTCAGGGGCGGACTTACCCATTAGGCAAAGGTAGGCGACCGCCTTGGGCCCCCAAAAGCCAAGGGCCCCCTAAAATGCTTTTCATATAGGATATGCGCAGCCTGTATTCTTTCATATCAAAGCGAGAAATAAACTACGTGCATGCAATGTCGCGGTCAGTTAAGTCATGAAGTTACCAAAAAGGCGATTAAAGCTGCCTTAAAAATGTGCATGCATGTAATATATTTTATATGAGTCACATTTAAGAACATGTCTCGGAAATGGTTTTCAAAACTGTCATGGAGCAGCCCAGCACTGTCTCACTCATCTAACACACCCGATTTAACTCGTCAGCTCATGTTTATTTTAGCACTTCAGTCAGTGAATACGCAGCCTGCAAAACACTAAAATAAATATCAAAGAAATAATACAGTTAAACAAGTGTGATGTCTATTAATCAAAGGACAAAGACAAAAAAGATGAAAAAATAACTTTTATAGCTTTAAGGATTCGTATATTTAATTTAGAATTTAGTGTTTGATAACTTCAATCTCAATTTCTGTATATTTCTGCTGAAGGGCACATGTAAATATGACATTTATTATAATGGGTTTATATGAAGATTGTTTTAAGTTCACTTAAATTAGAAGTTATTTTTTAAAGTCTAATAAATGTTAAAA
>NW_015628351.1:1448672-1449507 GCF_001515625.1 Sinocyclocheilus rhinocerous
GCAGGCGATTAATTTTTTCAGTTTAATGCATTAAACTTGCTAATTAACGCAGGGGCTAGGGTTGGCCACACCACTCATAACTGCTGCTTCTGTCACTTTCTCTTGACAAGAAGTACATTTATTCAGTCGCAGAACGACTGAGAACGGGAGACGTTTCAGACGCGCGCTCCTCTTCACTTCAGCGCCATGTGCGAGTCAAGTGAGCGCGGAAACGGTACTGTGCTCGCAGCGCGTGCTCTTCAGTTGCACGCACAAAGGCGCCGGCGCACGCTGTAGCCTGTATCCTTTCATATCAAAGCGCGAAATAAACTACGTGCATGCAATGTCGTGGTCAGTTAAGTCATGAAGTTACAAAAGAGGTGATTAAAGCTGCCTTAAAACTGTGCATGCATGTAATATATTTTATATGAGTCACATTTAAGAACATGTCTCGGAAATGGTTTTCAAAACTGTCATGGAGCAGCCCAGCACTGTCTCACTCATCTAACACACCCGATTTAACTCGTCAGCTCATTAATAGAGACTTTAAGACCTGAAGTGGGTCAGAAAAGGTAAAAAGAGTCAGAGAAAATATGATGCGTGTCAGATCCGCGTCACATTCAGCAGCTGCAGCTCTTAAAGAAATAGCAGCCAAAACAACCTAATAACCAGCTGCTGTGATGTCTATTAATCAAAGGACAAAGACAAAAAAGATGAAAAAATAACTTTTATAGATTTAAGGATTCGTATATTTAATTTAGAATTTAGTGTTTGATAACTTCAATTTCAATTTCTGTATATTTCTGCTGAAGGGCACAGGTAAATATGACATTTATTATAATGGGTTTATATGAAG
>NW_015628351.1:1449928-1456639 GCF_001515625.1 Sinocyclocheilus rhinocerous
CAGCACTAATATATATATATATATATATATATATATATGGATGCCGTCTGCCCAGTTATAGCTACGGGACATTATGCCAGCAAATCTGAAAGTGTGAGTTAATTGATTAACCCCCAACCCCAAGTTAATTGATAAACCCCAAGTCCCCAAGCACATACATGTGAGGTCAAATCAATTAAATTCACATAACTAGAATGGTACATTGAAGGCTAGCAGCCTATCTCCCCCCTTACTGAGGGAGAAATATGTTGCCATTTTTGAACTCACCCTGGGTTAGACAGCCCAAGGACACGTGAAACAAAATCTAATGTCAACGATCATATTCAAATTCTCAACAGCTGATAACAACCCTTCCAATAGAAATAGCCTCCTGGATTGGGATCAAGACCTGGCTTTGCGTCCTAAAAGGAGAGTCTAGGAGAAAAATAAAAAAAAGTGATGATTTCTGATATGAACAACGAAATGCACAACATCTGTATACTTCAACACACCGTCTCCATTAACTATATCATGATTATGGAGACATTAATCTGTATAATCTACACTTCATTTGATCTGATGTGAAATAATTCCTTAAATAATAAATACTGTGGGTTTAGAGTCATGCTGTGAGTCTGCTGGCCTGATTTTAAGGGTTCATTTATAAAATGATAATCATCAAGCCATCCATGATGTAAAATACCCACAAATTACTCAAATGTCACACTTTTGATTTTAATTTTGAACATAAATGTCAATAGCACAAGGAAAATGTAAACTACAATGATCCCAGTGCTTAAAAATGGATGACTGTGATAACAAAACAAAAAAAATCCTTAGCAAACCTTTGGTCACAACTAACAGAATTCCTGGAAATTTTGGACAGACTATCTCATTTCACCACACTGAAGGCAGTTTTTTCTGTCTGTGAATTTTGAGTACTATCGATCCTGTCCCTTCTGCTTTCAGACAAACAAGTCAAACTCTCAGACATACTGACCCCAAATACTGACATACTGTTTTGTTTTGTTGAAAGAAATTAATACATTTATTTAGCAAGGATGCATTGAAATGATACAGTTTCTATTTCCAATAGATGTTGTTCAAATAAATTTCTATTCATCAAAGAATCTTGGGGAAAAAGTATCACAGTTTCAACAAATATATTACAGTAAGCAGCACAACTGTTTTTAACATTGATAATGATAAGATGTTTCTTGAGCAGCAAATCAGCATATTATTAGAATGATTTCTGAAGGATCATGTGACACTGAAACTGGGGTAAGAGCTGCTGAAAATTCAGTGTTGCATCACAGGAATAAATTACATTTTAAAATACTGTATATGAAAACAGAAAACTGTTATTTTAAATTGAAATACCATTTCACAATGTTACTGTCTTTACTGTATTTTTGCTTCGGGTGGGCATAAAAGACTTCTTTCAAAAGCATTAAAAACATCTTACTAACACCAAACTTTTGAACACTAGCATGGATGTAAATGGAGGGAAAACGTAAGTGAATCACAAACTTAAGTGTTTTATAGCACTGTTTGCAAATTTGTTTGTTAATTTATTAATATATTGTTTGTTAATTTATTAATAATTTATTTAAATTATTTATTTAGTCTTTTAATGCCCTTAAGGTAATTTTAAGAATAGCACTTTGGTCAACTCGTTGTTTTTAAATGTGCTTTAGAAAGAAAGAAAAAAGAAGAAAGAAAGAAAGAAAAATAACTTAGTGTGGAAATTTTGACAACAGGTGACTATTTTCATGCAACCAAAATATTCATGACCCCATATTTTCATGACCCCACAAAAATAACCACGCAATGAGCCATCTCTTCCTTTTTCCTCTTTCCTGTACACGCTTACTCACATGCACACAAAAGATGCTTTATGATCTAGAGAGAAAGAAATAACAATAATGCCAAATAAAAAAAATTTAAAAAAGTAGCAGGTGGGATAAGTGACCATAAAAAATTATTCCACATTACATAACGATAATAAAAATAAATCTCTTTTGGTCTTCCCAGAACTAGGAGCAGTGCAAATGTTCTTTACGGCAATGTGTTAAATATGCATGAACACTGAGCTAAGTAACTTTGTTAGCCTCCTCTTTGCAAAACCTCTTGTGAACAATAAAACATTTGTATGCGTAATATATGTAAATCCTATATTGAAATAATTTTTCAGTTTCCTGTTTGTATAGCACAGATAACTGCAAATCTGCAAAATGTACAGTATAGGTCCCTGCACTTTTGCATATTAGACAGATCATCCTCTGTTATGTACTGTAAAGTAAGATCAGTTTTCACACCAGTTAAAGGGACGTCAACATTTACTCACCCTCATGTTCTTCTAAACCTGTACGACTTTTTTTCTTCAGTGGAACATGCACAAAAAGAGATGATGGTTTCGGTCAACATTCACTTTTTTTAATTGTATGGAAAAAGATGCAATGAAAGTGAGGTTTCTAAGGCTGACAGTCCCTAACATCTCTTTCTGTGCTCAACTGAAGAAACAGTCACACAAGTCTGGAAGAGTAAAGGACGACAGTTTACATGTTTGGGTGAACTATTCCTTTAATGAGATGAGAAGGACATCAGTAATGATAATCTAATGATGCTAATAATAGTCAATGGTAATTGTTGGCAGCAGAACTATTTATATAACAGATGATGTAAAGGCACAGTAAAGGCCAAAGTATCACAGACTATTACTCTGACAAATGAAAGCTGCTGGTAAAGACATAACCAGCACTGAATCCTGAAACATGTTGTGTTAACGGTTAGTGAATACAGTAGATAGTGCAAGCTTAAAGCAACACTGAGTGTTGTTCCCATGCTGTATGTTATTTACCCAAGGCCACCTGTGCAAACTCTCACAATAACTGATGTGTGCTTCAGCTCTTTGTGTAGGTGCATTAACCCATGGAATCTCTAGATCTCTGTTTATGCAGACATGACACTCAGAATGAAATACAAATCATATGTCCAACTTTAGGAAACAAAACAGCGTCACACCACACTTATCCTTGGGTTAATGTCTTTTAGACACCGACTAAAGGCCTGTTCACTTCTAACCCTGGCTAAATTTAAAACTCTGCTCCAGCATACAATTATAAAATGCCTCAGGGCTTACCTTACTAAATATTAATGTGCATTGTGCAGTAGTCGACACAGTTGTTTTGTTGTGTTTTAGAAGATTAAGATTAGACAAACAGTTATTAAAACAGGTTGCTTGCTTTATTTGTTCAATCAATTTTACTGACCTCATACATATGCAAATAAGGACGTTAACCCGGAGTTTCAAACATGCAGTGTGAAATCTATAAATAATGACTAACCCAGGATAAAGTGTGAATAGTGTGAAACATGTCACAAGATAACCAAGGAAAACAATTTCAAATGTGACATTTTAAAGTAATACATTTTTGCAGCTACATTTAGCCTACAGATAGGCTATTAGAGCTTGTATGCACATTTCTATATTTTTCAATCTACTATCTCAAATCTCTGTCTTTAATGTTTTAAGTTATCATTTTAGCAACGACGTAGTAAATACAGTAGGAGGTCATTACCATAATTATTCTAATAAACCGCCTCAATAAACTAATGAAGCACAGTTTAAATACTAGAGAGGGAGAACTGTTACAGTTACTTTGCGCTGATTATTCATATTCAACATCCGGTAGCGAGAGCGACACAGGCTACAATCTACATGCTACTGAAATCAACGAAAGAATAAAAAAAGACTGAAACTATTCCTAAATAGTCTATGGAATAAAATCGTTGAGCGAAGCGAACAGTATAATGGGCCAGACAGGATCAGGAACATGGAGTAAAGACCGAGTCCGAATCATTGAGCTGCGTGTCGTGCTCGATTCATTCATACAGTAACAGTAACCCGCAGCACCCGCTCTTGCAGTTTTAATGTAGCCTTCAGCTTACCTTCGAGACGTCATGGCCGTCCTGGGAGCTGTCAGATGTCAAAAGTGTGTGAGCGGACTGAGGGGGAAAGGGTAACAAAACGATTCTGCCTTCGCCGAGTGAGTCACTGCAGCAGAGCTGAGCGCGAGCGAGGGGCGTCACACAGCGCCCAGCTCTCACTCACTCTCCCCGCCTCTCACTAAAATGACTGGAAAAACTTTATCCAGCCGGTTCAAAACGAGTCAGTTATTATAAAGCTCGTACCATTTCCCAGGACAATATGACAGGATTAACCAGCCAGAAGCTGACACAACGACTCATTTTATTTTCTCAGTATATAAAGACCGGACGGTTTGGGCTGTAACACCGTTATTTAACCATTTATAACCGAGCTACAAAGGTGAAATCATAATCATACATACTTGCATACATACATACATACGACTATGTAAATCTATCTATCTATCTATCTATCTATCTATAAGGAACACATTGGTAAATGGTGCTCTTAAATATTAACAAAATGTACATTAAAATACAAATTTAGCAGATATACACATTATGCATTAAAAATTACAGTCCAGGAAAAATATTTCTAAAAATGTGTAGGTCACTTGACAAAACTATTTATTATATAATGGAAGCCAATTTCTGCCACAGAAGAAAATCATTGGTAAATCATAATTATGAGTTATGACCTAAAAAGTCAAGTCAATGTTATTTTTGTCATAAATTTAATTTTCATCTCACAATTTAAACCTTTTAAGTCATGTGATGTAGTATGTCATACTTTTTACTCTCATAATTATAACTCTGTATATCATAATTATGACTTAATGACAAAGTTAATATCATTCATTAAAACAAAAAAAAAGCATTACTGTAATTTAAATATTAACTGTAACATATAAAATAAACATGAACTAAAATAAAAAAAACTTTATTTTAGATAGTCAAGGCAACATTTCTTATTTTCGCTTAGTTTAAGTACTAAAATAACTCAAACCAAATATATGAAAACTAAGAATGTTACATATGAATATTACATATGACATATTATAATGTGATCTTATGTGAGGGATATTTTAGCACCTATTGGCACCTGAATTTGCACTTGACATTTAGAGGTAAACACACCTCTGAGAGGCCCATAAATAATGAAGTGGTGTACATACACAGTATACTGTACTATACATTGACTTATTTTCCTCCAGTCTTATTTTAGCAGTTCCTTCCTTGTAATTATCACCTTTATTTCATTTCAAGGCATGTTTATTATTACTCTGTTAGCTGTAATGCTGCTATTTTTGTTAGGAGATAGAAGATACACAACAGCAATGTTGACTCTACTTTCATTTCAGCAGTTTCCATTTGGGCCTGACCCCATTTGCATTGGGGTGATTTGAAGGTAGCAGCTGTGGGCACCGCAGCAGTGCCATGGCTGCCATGACGTCACTGGCCCTAAGGAAGATTAATCTGCCAGGGACGTGGTTATGCAATTTTCTGAAATGCAGGGCTTTATCTATGGATTTCTCTCTCTAGACAGAGAGTCTGACCGGGTATTCTCTATGCAATGTAAGAGCCAATGCAAACAATGTGTCTGTAATTTCATACTCGAGGACAGTGTGTAACTGTTTTCATACATTTCACCCATATGAAGGCCTACTGGGAAGCATCACACTACAATATTCATAATGTGTTATATATTATATATTACGTCTGCCACATAAGTAAAAAGTATGCTTTGGTGAATCCTGAATCGTAGTTATGAGATGACATAAAAAGTCAAATTAATTCTAAAATATCTTATGTCATCTCATGATTTCAACTTTTTAAGTCATATGATATATTATGTCAGAATTGTAACTTTTACTCTCATAATTATCACTCAGTATGTCATAATTATGACTTGGTATTTTGACTTTTTATCATAATTAGTATCAGAGTTATGATAAATTAACTAGAATATTTTTTTCCCGTACTGTAATATAAAATAAACATGAACTGAAATAACATAAAATATAAACCTTATTTTATTTCTCATGTTTGTTTAGTTTAAGTTGAAGTACTAAAATAACTAGAACTAAATAAATGAAATCTAAAACTTAATAAAAGCACATAGACATAAAACAGTTATCTGCAATAAAATGAAAACATAAATATAAAAATGAAAAATATATAATTCGAAATATTAACAAAAACTATAATAAAATAGTTAACCTTTTAATGTCATAATTATGATTTACCAAAGCATGATTTTTTTTTTTTTTTTGGTGAAAATGGACTTCCATAATATATTTATATATGTAATTATATATATTTAAAGCTGCAGTTCGTAAGTTTTGCCTCTTTGTCGCCATCTCTGTTTGAAAACCTGCAATTGCAGCTGTTTGTGGAATTATCTTCCTTGCATGTGTTGTGCGCCGGCACGGCTCCAGCGTGGATGAATAATGTAAATGTAATGTGTGGCAGTCAGTCACCGCAACGGTGTGGATACTGTACTTCAGAATCACAGATTCGAGCCTACGTCTAGGAATATATGACCCAAATAAGAATTTTCACCGTATATTGTCATCTGAACAAGTAAGTGACAAGTCTGCCACTTTTGTTCTGACCAACTGAGAAAAAAGCATTACAATAAATCTCGCTACCAATGGTGATTTAATCTTGGCTTTAATTATATATTATTACACTATATATTTATTTAATCCATTTCTCAGCTGATTCATTCGAAAACACTGGAACACAGCAAAATCCCCAGAGTTAAATCAACTCTGCTCAGAGTACATATTGTCCCAATCT
>NW_015628351.1:1456650-1456806 GCF_001515625.1 Sinocyclocheilus rhinocerous
ATTCTAGCCTACGTCTTGGAATATATGACCCAAATAAGAATTTTCACCGTATATTGTCATCTGAACAAGTAAGTGACAAGTCTGCCACTTTTGTTCTGACCAACTGAGAAAAAAGCATTACAATAAATCTCGCTACCAATGGTGATTTAATCTAAA
>NW_015628351.1:1456882-1461772 GCF_001515625.1 Sinocyclocheilus rhinocerous
ACAACATCAGCATTGCCTATAGTGTGTATTAGCGTGTAGATTTCAATTTCTGTACAGTCTAATCTCAAATTGTCATACCATTTGAATTTCATATTAAGAAATTATTTTAACCCAAAAAGCTAATTATGCTCCATTCGAACTGGTTGTCTTTAAAATACAAATCTTGTGTAATCTGTAATCAGAAGCACATTTAAAACTGGAATATAATTTAATTTAATTCACATGTGTTTCATAAACACATAGTCCTTTCTGGATTACAATCCACCATCAAAATGATACATTTAATTATTCTAGCTGCTGTGAGAAAAGGCTATAAACGATCCGCCACCTGCAGGATCCTCACATGCGATAGCCTAGTAGCCGGGACAACTTCTTTTTGTTTACAGACATGACTTAATGACGCGGCAGCATGCTCGAATTTCCCGCGAAAACCTACCCGTACCACTCATTAGAAAACATTATTATACAGTAAGCTAACCCTTGTGAATCGGGCTAAAATAAGGCGATGGTTTTGAACACTGGCTGGTTATGTACTTGATCAAATATTGATTTCGGATAATTTTTAACCAAAAAAAGTTACGGACTGTGGCTTTAATTATATATTATTACACTATATATTTATTTAATCAATTTCTCAGCTGATTCATTCGAAAACACTGGAACACAGCAAAATCCCCAGAGTTAAATCAACTCTGCTCAGAGTACATATTGTCCCAATCTACAGAGTGTTAAAGTAACACTGAAGCCAAGTTAAAGTTAATGGGATAATTAAGCGATTAATTAAGTAATGATTGAGCATTAGTAAAGAAACCCCGCTGTTAACAATGTTGAAGATGAACAACTACTGCTCATGCTTTTAGACATGAAAACTTACCACACAATCCTCAACAGTGGTAACTGCTTCAGTGTTACTTTAACACTCTGTAGATTGGGACAATATGTACTCTGAGCAGAGTTGATTTAACTCTGGGGATTTTGCTGTGAATGAAACAAGTGACTGTATTCATGAGTGAGTCATTGATTCGATCACTTAACGATTCATTCAAAACTGGGATGCATTTAGTAACAAAATGAGACGTGGTTGATGATTATGCTGTTGAAAATGACATGGTTATCTTAGTTTGGAACTATTTTCATTTTTGTGTGAATTTTCCTTTAAGGAAATCATTCACTAAAGGAAGAGCCAGTGCTGCAGACAAGCTCTGTTCCAAGACACCCCTCGACTTTACAGCCCGAGGACTCTTCAGTCCAAACTAAAACCCCATGAGGAGGAACAATGGGAGCCACAGATCCCCTGATGTAGCCAGACAGCTGAAGCCTTGTTACATGCAGTAAAAGCCTCTTTATTGCACTGCTGTGAGCATGTGTACTGAAGAAACCCTCTGCTCGTCTAGCATGGATCATTCATATGATTTCTCCTATGCAGAGAAATCCAATGGATTTTTCCATTTACCATTTTTACCCCTAGTGCCAGAGTTCTTTGACAAGATCTGTTTCTCTAACGTCTCCAGGCAACCCCGAGCTTGTCATGTCTGATGACATTTTATATCCCCTTAAGAGAATGTCTGTTACATAACTGAATAATACACTCTCTCTCTTATAAGTTAAGACATTACTGTAAGAACACAATAAAATATTCTTATTTAGTGTTATTTCAGGACACTTCAATATTATAACAATACAATGCCTTGCGAAAGTATTCATATATATTTTTTCACGTTTTGTTATGTTGCTGCCTTATGTTAAACTGCTTTAAATTACTTTTTTCCACATCAATCTACACTCCATACACCATACTGACAAAGCAAAAACAGAATTGTCACAACTTCGTAAATTTATTACAAATAAAAAAACTGAAGTAAGTACATTGCATAAGAATACTTTTGCAAGGCACTGTATATAGTAAAGATAGCAAAATAAATAGTCTTATAAGCTTTTAAGAATGAGAAACATTTCAGAAACTTTCTATATGTTGCTGACATAAAAGGCTGTGCATTCAATATATATATTTAACTATACATACATATAGTTATATATGTAACTATATATACATATGTATATATATATATAGTTAAATAAATACTTTTATTCAGCAAGGATGCATTAAATGGATAAAAATACACAGTAAAGCCATTTTGTCACCACAGGAATAAATTTCAATTGAAAATGTATTAAAATAGAAAGCGGTTATTCTAACCTGTAATATTTCACAATGGTGCTGTTTTTACTGTATTTTTAATACATAAATGCAGCAGTGGTGAAAAACACACACACAAAAAAAAATAAATAAAATAAAAATCGTACCAATCCCAAACTTTTGTAATATATGGAGACTCTGGATTAGACAATTTGGGAACGGAGGGATTTATTCACAGATATTATCAGGAGTAAATGTTACAGAAAGTCAGGTCAGTTTGTTTTACATTGTATTTTATGGTGGTTGGAACACAAGACACAAGTAATAAAGTTAGTAATGGTAACATCATGCCTCTCATTCTGTGCACTGCCCATCAGATCTAGTTAAATCAAAACAGTAGTTTACAAATGCCAGACTGAGAATTCTTTTAAGACATAAATAAGATACTGAAAATAGTATTTGTACAGTAAATAGTATTTTTGTAGAGTCCAGAACCACTATTATCGAGGCCTTCTGGAAATTCTCATAAGCATTATTAATATAATTATTAACATTTATGAATTAATTTACATGATGGGAATGAGGCTAATATACTGGCTAAGGTGAGAGCACAGAACAATATGGACATGAACTTTTGTCACCCATGAACGGTGAATGATTTTAAGGCATTTCTCAGTTTCCATTCACGCAGCAGATTTCCATGGCGGTTCTCACCATGAGCCTCGTCCCTTGAGAGCAAAGCTACTGGAGGAGGATGTCAAAAAATAACTCCCATTAATACAAAAGAGATCAAAAATCCAGTCCGCTGGAAAAGTGAAGGTGAGGGCGCTATACTAAAAAGGGCGGATGGTCCATACAGCTCGTGCAGAAACGAAGGGCTCCCGGTCTCGGTCTTGACGGCCGATCAAACCCTAGACACATAAATGATCGTTTTTCCCCGGATCCCAGACGGGCTTCCAGTGTATAATACTAAAACAAAACCTCAGTAACAAATTTACACTCGAAAAATCACAGGGTGACAATTACGATCTTGCGTGATCCAGGGTTTGTAAAAAAAAAAAAAAAAAAAAAAAAAAAAAGAAAAAATAACCCTAATAATAATAATAATAGTAATAGTAATTATTGCATAGTTAAGTAATATACACTACTTTTTGAAAGGGGCCAGCCATATATATTTTAATTAATTATTATAATAATTATTTAGTTTTATTTTTTTGAAAGAAATTTGTAATTTTATTCGGCAAAGATACATTTAATTGATCAATATATATATATATATAAAATTTCAATATCTCCCAACTTGAATGATCAGATGTCAAGATTGCAATGTAGTCAGCTACATTTCTGCCCTGAATGGAATGATGAAGATCAAGAAAACCAAGGCAAAATCAACGCAACACTTAAAAAGATGCATGCAACAAGTGGTCATATAGTATATTTATATATATGTAATTGCTCTTTAGATATGCACAACACATGAGACGAATGATTGCAACAAAAAATAGCATCTTCAAAATTCACAGTCTCATGTATTTCGTTACTATTTATTACATCTCACAGGTCAATGATGTTTGCATTGGAAAAAAAAAACAATGCTGAATTTTGAGGAATGCTAAATGTTACGTCAGCTACTATCAGTACTCCAAGTTTCGAGCTTTCGTCCTTGTTAGTGGTATCATAAATGAGGAATATCGTACATAGTCTTGCTCAGGGTTTTTAACAGTTGCTGTCGTGTCGATAAAGCAGAAAGTCATGTTTTAGACCTTTTTAAACGTAGTAATGGACCACAGCAACAGCTCAGAGGAATGTATAGTGAATGCTGGACAGGACGAGAGAAGGCAATCCAGATGGCACAAACAGCACCAACCTCATCTGCCACTGTTCAATGTAATACGACTTTCTGCTTGTCTTGTGACACCATGTTCGCTGACTGGTGACTTGATTATTGTTGGACGCAATGATGGGGAGAAAAACAAACAAACCAAAAAACAAAATTATAATTACAACAATGTAATTTTTCCAATATAAAAGGCAAAGAAAAGTATACAAAAAATAGAAAAATAATTACAGCAGTAGACATGGTGTTGGGAGGAACGTGGTGACAGCCTATTTGGCAGAACAGTGTACAATTTTGGGACTGTTTAAGGCGTCCTCAACCAGATGTAGTTCCACCCCGTCGACTATCACGTCTTTCACGCAGCCAACAAAGCCTGTGCTGTAAGCCTTGGGCAACCGGCGAGCTACGGACAGCTCCTCCAGACCACCTGAAGACGCGAGGAATGGACAAGATCAGATCAAGTGTACATGATATACTGCACAGCACTTCATGTTCACACAAGAGACAGACTTAAACCATTTCAACTGATTCAAGCACAAGTGCATACAATTGATTTAAAAAGCCATCCAATCACTTAAAACATACCCAGAGGCTGTCAGAAATGCATGCTATCACATAGCATATGAGATGATGATGATCTTTTTTTCCCCCCATAAATACATGTCTTCTATGAAAAGCATGAATTTAATTTCTGAATTAATATTATCATTTCATTTTGATATTTTTGGAGGGAATAAGGTCAAAAACTAAAACTATCCATATATCAAAAAAGTCTACAAAAATGAAATGGTAAAATGAAAAGCTTTAGCAATTTAGCATAATATTTTATTATTTCTTATATGACTTTAATTTGGTGGACAAAAAATAAAATTCATTTAATATATATATATATATATATATATATATATACACAGTA
>NW_015628351.1:1461997-1462518 GCF_001515625.1 Sinocyclocheilus rhinocerous
ATCATAAAAAAAAAAAAAAGATATGATGATACTTTACCCTGAACAGGCATATTTGTAGTGGAATATTGTAAACCATCTGGTATCAAACTCATATGTCTTACACCGAAACAGCACCACAGCATTGCATTTGTCTTGGAACAGGTTACAAAAACCATTTTGACTTGACAAACCCATGCATTAATATTTTCACTGGTTACCGTTGAACATAAACAGCTGTTATGGGGGCCACAGTCATAGGATGCAAGGGGTCTACACATACATCATCCCTTTTTTATAGCAAGTGCTGGCAGCATTTTAAAGCGACATTTTCATTTGATATACGATAGAAAAAATGCAGTGAATACATGATTTTTGTTCGATGACGGAACATGCCAAGAATATCAATGCTGTTTTTGTCCACCTGATGTGTTTTGAGTCTCTCATCTCTTCCTGTGTTACAGCGCCTCCCAATGTTGAGTTGTTGCAACAACCATTTTTTCCAACACACACACACACACACAAGAAGTCCAGATTGACAATTA
>NW_015628351.1:1462646-1475077 GCF_001515625.1 Sinocyclocheilus rhinocerous
AATATATATATATATATATATATATATATATATACACAGTATATATAGGTATGTATGTATTTATATTTTATATATTTATTTCTTGTGAATTAATAATTTATGATAATTATAAGTAATTCTTTTTATCTTGATTTTTAAAGGTGGGTATAGTCAAATGCATACATGGTGTAAAGAAAATATTTGTACTTTATTTATAATATTTGTATATACATATTTCTTAAAACTTCATGAAACATGAATACAAAGATAACAAGTCTTAATAACTTTAAGAAATGTCTTTTTAGCAAGATATCACAAAACTGTACAATTACAACAATTTGTACTTTTTTTAAACCATGGACACTCGTACTGTACTGTATGTCACTGACCCATAGTATAAACGCACATCTTTGTGTAACCTGAGATATTACCCGCCATGCAGGCGAGCTACAGCACTATATATTATTAAAGGCCGATGAACAGTCTGTGGCTTATGGAAACCCTGTGTAGAAGACTGTTAAAATCTTAATCACGCCTGAGACTCTGAAGGTGTAACGTGGGGGTGTCAGAATGAAGAACGATAGAGACACAACACTCAGGAACAGGTGAGGAGATCAAACAGTGTTTTTGGGAGGCCAGGCTCTGGGGACGTTCCCTGACAGCTTTCCGAGAGAGAGTTACGCTCGCCTCCCTCGGGGATCTGACACTGTCGAAAAACCAGCTCCGTCTCCTGCTCTTTGAGCACGGCGAAAAATGTCTCCCTCTGTTGCAATTCACTCACGTTTCTCTCTTCGTTTCGCCTTCCCGCGTGTTTCCCCTGTAATCGGATTGTATGCTTTGCGACGGGAGGATTGACAGGGCTAATTTCAAGTGAATTACATCTGAATAAGTAAATAAATAATGACATTTGAAAGAAGGGATTTTCAGAGGGAGCTCTTGATGTTCGGGCTGTCTAAGCATAATGTATTCTAGCCACCGGGCATCCACAGCACCTGTTCTACTGGCTGGCCTGTGCTGAAATACTTTTCGCAGAAGATTTTGCACCCTTAAAATGGAATAAATCCTCCTTTTTAATCTTAAAAAATGACGTGAATGTGGCCAAGTATGGCTCTGCATTTAACCCATCCAAAGTGCACACACACAGCAGTGAACACACACACACCGTGAACACACACCCAGAGCAGTTTATAGGTTTGTCAAAAGAGAAAGAGAAGGCAAACACTTTTTAAAACACCCTATAGTAAAGACTCATCCTGGAATTATTAATTAACCATAATAAGGCAATATTGTGTTTTAACATGGATGTTTTTGAGAGATGCTCAGGGGTCACTGGGGTAAGTTCTTCAAAAGCACTTGCTGTGGGGGAAGATCCAATTAGACATTACAAGCTAAGAGGGGACTGTTGATATTCGGTGTGTCGGAGCAGGTGTACGTAGTCGGTTTGTAAATGAGCTACGATTGAGCAAAGACTTACCCAACCAGAGAGCGCCGTCTGTGTCCAGCTGTGTGGCCGCCAAGGGTGATGACCCAGTGACAGCTGCCTCATTACCAACCTGCAGCGAGCCGTCTCTGAGCGCTCTGTGGAGAATAGAGAAGTACAGGAAGATAGTGAGTCACAGCTCAGCATTAACATTGAACGTGATTTTCCCTCACATTTCTGGAAGATTGGCCTTCTGGCAAGCTTGCGGTTAATATGCACTAAATTTGTGGCAAATGAAATTGTAGTAATGTGGAAAAAAAAAGATTGCAGCTTTTCACTTGCAGTCATAAACCTGCAGCAAGCTTTGAATAACATGCCACCATTGAGAAATGTCTACAGCAAATTTGTGGTAAATATAATTGTCTGGCACGCCTGAGGCAAATATGAATGACTGCCACTGCTGGTAAACATTTCTATGGCAAAACTA
Organism: Sinocyclocheilus rhinocerous; assembly: GCF_001515625.1. Lineage (NCBI taxonomy): Eukaryota > Metazoa > Chordata > Actinopteri > Cypriniformes > Cyprinidae > Sinocyclocheilus > Sinocyclocheilus rhinocerous. Next base: position 1,464,533 of record NW_015628351.1, read on the forward strand.
GTCTGTGATAAATATAAATGTTCATCATTGCTAGCAAACAGTTATATGGCAAACTGTGTCATATATACTGTAAATAAGGGCTGAATAATAAGGATGGCCAGCTGTTCCAGGGTCGATGTAAGAGAGTTTTGGGAAAGTTGACAATTAATTTTATGCCTTGCAGCTAAGTAAAATTATTGTTTTTATAAATGAGGCTTTGTTGAAATTTAAGAATGATAGAAATTGTACTGTAGTGTCAGTAGGAATTGGTTGAAAATGATAAAGCAATCAGTATGTTTTGCTATGCATTGTTTTTCAGCATTTTCCAAGCATTTCTAAATTGGATTAAATTTGTTTTAAATGAAGAAATCTAAACATTTGATTAAAAAAGGCATTTATACACTGCTATTCAAAAGTAAGGGGTCAGTAAGAATTTTTTTAAGGAAATAAAAGTTTATTTCAAATAAATGCTGTTTTTTTTTTATTTCTATTTATAAAAGCATCCTGAAATGTATCACAGTTTCTACAAAAATATTAAGCAGAAGCTGCTTTCAACATTGACATTTGTTTATGAAGAAATGTTTATTGAACATCAAATCAGTATATCAAAATGATTTCTGAAGGATCATATGACACAACGACTGGAGTAATAACTGCTGAAAATTCAGCTTTGCCATCACAAGAATTACATTTTAAAATATATTAAACAGAATATTTATTAAGTTATTTTAAATTGTAATAGTATTTAACAATTTTACAGCTTTTACTGTATTTTTGATCAAATAAATGCAGCCCTAGTGAGAATAAAAAAAACTTTCAAAAACATTAAAAACTCCCACCAACACCAGCTTTTCTGAATGGTACTCTATATTCTTAAAAATAGTTTTATAATAAATATTAAATAATAAAAAAACATACATTTTAAATGTGAACATTTAAAATCACAAACAAACATAAAATTAAACATTAACAATTTTAGAATATATATATATATATATATATATATTATTATTTTGTTAATGTTTAATTTTATGTTTGTTTGTGATTTTAAATGTTCACATTTAAAATGTATGTTTTTTTATTATTTAATATTTATTATAAAACTATTTTTAAGAATATAGAGTACCATTCAGAAAAGCTGGTGTTGGTGGGAGTTTTTAATGTTTTTGAAAGTTTTTTTTATTCTCACTAGGGCTGCATTTATTTGATCAAAAATACAGTAAAAGCTGTAAAATTGTTAAATACTATTACAATTTAAAATAACTTAATAAATATTCTGTTTAATATATAATCTAAAATGTATAATTGTTATTGAGGGCCGATAAAGTTGTTGGCAGGTCAAGTAGAAATCTGAACTACTGGCTTGAAAGGACAAGCAGAAAAAATCCTTTCTCTTGAGCCCTGTAAATGTCTGCAACTACTCTATGTCAAACCTGAGGCGATGATGGAATAACTCTCACTGTTTTACCTGCTGGCCTTGATTCGTATCCAGCGGTTGGTGTTGACCCGTACAGAGGAGCGCAGCACCACAGGCTTGGAGCCAAGGTCATAGGTCATCTGCACACGGCCGTCCACAATTGCGAGGGCGATGTAATCGGATCGCTCCACTCCCTTGCCGCTCCACAAAATCAGACCGTGAGTAGCCTCAGTCCTGATGCTCAGTTCAAATTTATTCACCAGCAGGGCCTTCTCGCTAGATCAAAGAGAGACAGGAAATGCTATCACAATTCCATTGCCGTTTCAGAGACGCCGTGTAAACCGCAGGACGTGCATGAAGCCCTGACTTACCTGCTACTTTAACAACAACAATAACAGAATTATGGGTGAAAACATAACTTCGATACAGTCAAAAACCCAGTGAGGGTTTGATAAACTAATGAGCGGACTGAACACTTGTGGGTCTCTGTGAAACTAGGTAAACTAGGCCACGCTGATGGGGGAAGGGCGTATGTGTGACACACTTTAGGTTATCTCTAAGTTAACACTTCCTATTTTGCCTTCAAGCTCTAGATTTTCTCTTCCTGCGCAGTGAGTGCTAAGGAAGGATGCCCATATCAGCTGCCGTCTGATGTGTGTTTTGATCTGGTTCCCTGGATGCATCCCTCCCTTGTAAGGCATAAAGAAGTTGACATCTGCCCGTCCTCAGGGAGGACAGTGTCACTCGGAGCGAGCTATTGTTCAGGTCATCGGGGAGCCGATTGAAACCAACACATCTCGCGTTCTACCCCCTTTGCACAGATACGCCACAGAAAAAAAAGCGGCTATTTTTACAACAATTCCTTTGTTCTCAGTGGTGTACCTGCAGTCGTGACATCAAGAGAGCCATTATTTTAGAAAGCAAGCGCGTTTGTGAGACAGAATAGCGAGAGTGTGGGGGCTTGTTTGCTAAATCAGGTAACGTGTAAACAGGAGTAAGACAAGTGACAACAACACGAATAAAGACACAGACAAGACAAAGACAAAACGGAGAGGAACAAGAGAACGGACACGATACACAGAAGAAAAGAAAGCAGATGGCGACTGCGCGCTCATCTTCACACCACATCGCGGCGAATAGAAACACTTTCTCCACGGTGTGCAATCTGTGATATCACCGATGCTGTTTATTTGTGAGATTGTTTGTATTTGTGTTTCCTATCAAAGTGAAAATTGGGTGAATAAATAAGCCGCAGGTGCATTTTTTTTCTTTTTCGAGAATGGAACCTAGAAAGAGTCCAGTCCAACAAAACGTGTTGTCTCGTGGAACGATTCATCTGAAGACAGACACTATATGCCCGACTGACAAGTCAAATTTCAAATCACAATATTAGCAGCTCTACTTACGACTTGAGAATTGGAAATAACATATCTTAATTTGTTTGATTAAAAAGACAGAATTTCATTATGCTAATGCTGTTGATGAGCCTGTGACGGCGTAAAGCTGAATAATTATTTGCTGTAATTGAATTCTTTCCCGATGAGACACGTGTAATGTGCTGACTGGACTCTTTCCACAGGCCTTCCCTTCGCGCGGCCCCAGGCCAGAGCTACGGCATCAGGGCAGCTAACTGTGATTATACACCACTCTGCTGAGCTCATTATTGCTCACGTCCCATTAGGATCTCAAGTATCTAGAACATTCTAAAGAGAAGTAGGGCTTAAGTCGTTAAAGCTAGATTCCATTTACAAAGAAACAGATCTATTTTGAGTATTTTGCTTTTAAAAAATCTTGAGAGCAGCAGCTTGTGTAATAGGGCGGTGCATCATTTTTTTTTTCATAATTTAAGTGATTAGAGTGGTTTATGCTGTCCACCTCTAGGGGACAGTGGCTCACATGGGAATAGTCATTAAATACTGTACCTGTTTCTAACATCTTAGCAGGTCCACAAAGAATCTGCAGTCACAGAACTCAAGCTAGATGTTTTTTTTTGCATTAGCACATTTGTTCTGCTTAATATGTTACCATACTGCTCCATCATTTTGGGTTGTTGATTATTATCATTATTATTATTAAGTCTCTTATGCTCACCAACTCAAAAATACAGTAAAAACCGAAATGCTGTGAGGTAATATTGCAATTTGAAATAACTCTCTAATATTTTATGACATTTATATAATGTTATTTAATCCTAAACTGAATTTTCAGCAGCCATTAGTGACCAGTCTTCAGTGTCACATGATCATTCAGAAATCATTCTAATATGCTGATTTGGTGCTCAAAATGTACTTATTATTCATCAATGTTGAAAACAGTTGTGCTGCTTAATATTTCTGTGGAAACTACTCCTTTTTTAGGATTGTAAGTTTTTAATCATGTATATTCACTGTAACTTACAACTCAAAATGATAGAGCATGTCACATATTAAAAGTAATCCTGCAGAATTCTGCATGCTTTGCCCCAAAATCAGCGAAGAAAATGGAAAAACTCCACATATTCTATCAAGGCTTGTGTATTACAAATGATTTCAGAGTGCAAGCTGCGACGTGCTACCTGACAAAAGCCCTGGCCTTTAGCCTCTGCAGGGTGGCTGAGTGTGGGAGGACGGCATGCCATTGGAAACAGTTCAGGCAGAGGGGACTCACCTCTGGTCAGATGGGTTCTCCAGTGACTCAGGGCTTAGAGGAGCAAGGGAAGAAATGATAGGCATGCAATAAGTGCAAAAGGGCGGAGGGGAAGAACAGGGATCGCATAACATACAGACAAGGAGACCTGCGCCAAGAAGCTGGAGTGACCTCACTAAATTATTCTAGTCTTTCAGTTGTTATGCCAGCCTAGGCAAAGAAATAACACTGGAAGACTTTATCGGTGGTACCAGTGGTACTGACATGCTGTTTTATTGTTCTGCGCTGTCACATGGTTGAGTTACTGCAATTTATCAACAATTCCATCATTCTCAACCAGTCAAGAGAGCAAGAAAGTAAGAAAAAGAGCAACTAAGTGAGTATATGCTTGAAAGACTGGTTGTTTTCGATCAAATTCCAAAACCTAGTGAGCTGCCTATGGAGCCAGCATTTTAAGGCATCATAGGTCCACTTAATTTAATTACTTGGTTTGCTACCCTTATGAAAGTTAACCATGGTTTTACTACAAATAAAACCAAAAACCATGGTTACTATTGTTAAACTATGGTAAACCCAAATTAACCATGGTTTTGCTACACTAACAATAGTTTAACCATGGTATTTGTAGTAAAACTGTGGTTATACAAATGGTAATCAATACATCAAAAACCACGGTTACTACACTTTTACTATAATAAAACCATGGTTAATTTTTGTAAAGGTAAAATATTAGCATTATATGTAGGCTATTCAGTGCACAGAACTCAAGATGATGGACAAGACAATTTACATTCAGTACTGAAAACTAACAAAAATACTTCAGTGCATGTAAAAAAAAAAACATTTGAGTGTGCTGTGTTTTATGTTGTTATGCTAGTAGTGTGTTGTTAGCTTAGCAACATGCTAATGTCAAATTCTACTCAAATCAACTGCAAGTCAAGATTCTATTTATATAATGTGATTTCCTGCTTATGTAAAGCATTACAAATTGGTCATTTAAAGGGTTCAACGAGAGTTATTATGCTTCCTAAGAAGGCAGCAAGATAGCTCACTAGGTTTTGAATAAGCTAAATACAAGATACTTCTTTTTGTCAAAAGGCCAATTATATAAAAAAGGCATTAAGGAACAGGACACTTAAATGTTAAAAATGGGCAAATTGATCCAAGGCTGCTGAGCTAAAGAGAGAGAATAAAGACAGATGAAGAGCACAGTAAATACTAACAGAAATAATACTCTACTCTCACAGATACGGCGCCACTATGCCGGCGTCCTCTGAGGAATTAATTAACTTTAAGGGCTCTGTTCAAAACCAGATCAAGCTAAATTGATGACACTCATTTTGAAGGGCCGGTCAGCTTTCTTGGTTGAGATTAATTTTAATCTGGCACTTCATTTGTACAGGAAGTGACACGCATTAAACCCCAAGAACAGTGAAAGTCAATGAAGAGGGCCTTGTCCCTAACTGTTATTGATGTCAGCGGTGGCTCGCTCTCTCTACTGGATGGAGCCTCTTTAATTGTGTCCAGTTTTCTGAGAGACAAATCCTTGATTAATGTGCCACTTTCGCTTTCATCCTTGGGCACAATTATTAGAAATCACTGGGAGCGATTTGACAAACAAAGTGACGTGGCTTAAAAGCCGGCAGGAACTTTTCATGAGCATAATACATAACATAATTCCATTTAATCAAGCTGCCAGTTTTTAAGGGCTCAGTGCAGCCACTTAGACACTTAATTACATTCAGAAGGAAACAAATAATTTAAAATAAGAATCACTAAAAGGAACACTATAACAGATTGAACATTTCCCTAATGTGGCGGCAAAATGCCATTTAAACCCAGCTGTATATACCAACTAAATATTGATGTACATCGTGCTTTAAAAAGTCAAATAATACTTGCAGTTAAAAGGGCTTTCATTTTTTTTAAACACAAGAATACACACAGACATATTTCCAAAGTCAGTTTAGGTATTTCCATGCATGATTCCTGTGGGAATCTATCAGAGTATCACAATGCTCATCATCATTCATGCCAAGCATGCATTCCTGAAACTGGTTTCTGATGCAGCTGATGAAAATGCAACCTTTCCTGGAAAAATATATATTTATGTATAATAGATGAGCCCTGTATTTTTCAAAAATGTTTTCCTGAATGTGATGTAAATGGGAATACAAGGAAAAAACTAATGTCTTATGTTGGGTTAAGTCGATGGTTTTCTTAAAAGATGTTAGTTTCGCTTAATCAAATCCATCCCAGAATGTCTCCGGGTTACTTACTCTGGGATCTCATTGGTCAGTTGGCTTGAGAGCAGAAAGAAGACAACAGAGTACACTCACATGAGACAGACAGACAGACAAGAGCAAAGACAACAAAAGCTGTGTATAGAGACAGACAAATTGACACAAACACACATAACACATAACAGAGATGAGTGCCACTGTATTGAGATTCACCCCTTTTCAGAATACTAGTTTGTGAAATAAGTGGTACGAGGTGCATTCCTCAGTTGTACTAACATTTTTCTAATGCGGACTCTCATGTGAATCAGTGAATCAAGATTCCCTGTGGCACTGGAAGGACCAATTCATTTTAAATGGATGGCTCATGTAAATGAATCTGTTTAAGAAAACAATTAAAGTTAATCTAGTCAAATATTTAGCTAAGTTCTGCTGTTCATCATGTTTTTGAATCAGGATGTGTAAATTACTGCGTTTTTAATAAAAATTTAAATATGGTCACTCTAATTGAGATCCTTTGTGCCAGAAAGCATTGTCCTGATAAAATAAATGATATCACTTGATTTCTATATGTATTATATTTTAAAATATATGACCTAAAATAAATAAATAGCTTCATTGTAGTTAACTACTTTTAGTAATCTTTAGTGTAGATATCTACACCTTCAACTGGGTATTTTCACTGTAATTTAACTCATTTAAAATATGAGTAGCTTTGAAAGCTACATTTTTAAAGTAGCATCCCCAACACTGGTGGAGACATTGCAATAGGATATATAACACTTGTGATTGGCTTAAAAATGAATTCTTTCTCTTAGAAACCAAGAAAATGTTGACGAAATTGGTGCTTGCTGGACCGCTGACACATCAGACCAACCAAAGGAAGAGAAATCATCTGATAAGTGAAGAAGGAAGCAATTATCAAGACATGACCATCTATGGTGCTTTAGGATATGTGTGGTAGTGGAGACGTGTGGTTCTGAGCTCCCAGTGATGGTGGAGGAAGGTTCATTACAGCGCATAAGTGTGGTACGTCGTAGTGGAGTCATGAGACTCCTTCGGGTGCTACGCTAATTAGAACCGGGCAGGGTTCATGGAAAACCAAAGAGACAGGCCAGTGGAAGTGGTAATTGATGAGATCAAAGCATTAGCTAAAACGAGGAAGCACGTTGGACCTTAAATGGGGCCGGAGTAATCTAGCTTGCCATCACCCCTCATTGACTGCTAATATAGAGAAGGGATGCTCAGGGCGGATCGTGATCATCGGGGAGGCCATTGACATTACCTCTTGGTGACTCCGTTGTGATATTCAATGAAAGTATGACCATCGAACGCAATGGCCTCGGTGTCCCCAGCAGATTTCTCGATTATTGCTGGAAGGGAGGAGAGAAGACGGAGTGAAATTACACCAATTGATGTGAGACACAGCACTGTTTAATTAAAACGAAGAAGGAAAGCGTGATATATCGCAGGCTTCATGCGTGTATGGCTTAATTAAGGTTAAAGATACAACAGTAGGACCCAGCAAGGTTAATGAGGTGAGCAAAAGTTGTTGGGTTTCTAGCAACTGTGCCAATGTGCGTTTGTGATAAGCATACAAATGGAACGAAGGATGATGGCTGGTATTATTTGTGAAAGTTTGGAGGTGTGGATTTAGCTAAATCTACATATGGAGCATAAGATTGGCTAAAGCTGGCATGAGCGTTTCCTTTTAAGTAAGTCGTATGTTGATGTATGCAAAAGACGTATGCAAATCTTGCCTTAAAGGAGTGTGAGGGAGTTGGAGGAGAGGCCGTACTGGGTAATACGATTCTGCATTAAAAAAAGTGATGAAATAAGGAACTAACCGTCCTGGCAGTGCTGTCCAGTGAATCCGTGGCGGCAGACGCACTCGTAGCTGTCCAACAGAGGGTTGCAGCGGCCTCCGTTCTCACAAACATCTTTGGAGCAGGGGTGGTAGGGATACATGGACACATCACTGGAGTGAAGGGCGTTATCAGATTTCAGGATTGGAATTCCCATCAGAGTAATCTGTGGAGACAGATGTTTAAAGTCAAAATTATTTTCAAATTAGTTCAAAATTATTTTCTTAAGTCAAAACTGTTTCATTTTTAATGCATGTTTTTAGACCTATTTCCTATTTTAAAGTAGAACGCATGAAAAATGTGTTCTCTTTGTGAATTTGTACCCAAATATAATAACTAGTGCTTCTTCTGAAACAACTTTGCTTTTCCTATGATGCCATTAAGGCCTTACAGCCTATTGGACAATGTTAACCAATAGCCAAACAGCTATTTAGGGGGTGTTTAAGCAAATCACATTTGGCTCTGGCTTTATTCTAGTAAGTAACATCCATTTTTTTACTATCCATTTAATTCCCAATGGGTAAATTCAGGTTTATTCTCACTGAATATCCTGTTTCTCTCTAAAAATACATCAGTTGATGGAAGTAAAATGGGATGTTAATGAGAATTCATGACTTTAATGCATCTGTAATAGCTCTCACCTTCTGAATGGCCCCTTTGAAGCCATCTTTGATCGCAGCAGCTCTGGCTACTTTGCGGAAATCAGGGGCTCCGCCCACAAAGAGCGACTCCTTCAGATTAAGATCTGTGTGCTGATTCTGGAGAGTACAAAAATGAGCGTGAGAAACCACACAAACTGTTCCTTACCCTCTATTCGCTCTTCAAACTTAATAAAAGTCACATCCTTTAATGCAAACAAAATGGCTATAAATTTTTATGGGTCATCTAGCAGAGCAACTGCAGTAAAAGCAATCAGTATAAGAGTAGATGTTTACTGTACATCAGCAGGCTTATTGATTCAACTTTTACACCTAATCCTTATCCACATCAACGTGAGTGTTGTATTACAAAACCATAATTGATTTAAGCTCAGTTCCCTGAATGGTAAATGACTCTAACCTATAAGACAGGAGGAAAAGAGTAGGAAAAAAGTGAGAGAGAAAATTGCAGAGATTGAAATGAGGACGATTGATATGGATGGTTTTTTAATGAAAGAATGTAATGGATGCCTGCTTGTTCCTCGGACCTTTAAAATCTTGAGCTGTAAACTCAAATTGGTGTATCGCTCACAACGCAGATGACCATGAAATGAGCGTTTCTCCAACCTGTGTGAAAATCGCTTTAGTTACAGTGGGATTTTTCTGCATGAGGCTCTACTTAAAAAGAATTAAAAATCTTTATTTTATGTAGGCCAATAACTGCCTTGGGGGAAAGGCAAGTTAATTGCCGGGGGAAAAAAAAGATGGGACATCAACAGCAATGCCAATTTCTGACGTGTGGTCCAGCTCTCATTCCAGCGATATAAAAAGAAGAATAGCTAAGTACGGATACAGGCGAAGGCTTGAAAAGCTCTGGCTACGGACCCAGAGGCCAGTCCAAGCATGCTGTTGGGCCAAGACAGCATAGCCAGGAATGTTTTCACCCAGCTGCTGTTTCATGTGGTCAGAGACGTGTGCAATGAGAAGTCTTGACACAAAGCTGCAATGCACCGACAGCCACAGGCTGGGAGAGACATTTTCACTCTCCCGTTCCCTGCCATCACGAGCTGAGACTGAGATTGAGCAGGTGAAGTGAATAGCTAACTGCCAGTGTTATTTAGGAAGTTTCCCCAAGGGCCCTTGAAGCATCATGCCCACTCAAACTGGCACGTGCCCCCTCCGATTTCTGAGCCAAGAATTTGAAATGCAATTTCCAAGAAAAATGAGTATCTTCGATAATTAAGTTGCACGATTGTTGTAGGTAAAAAAGGTGTTTGTTTAAAACACATTGGTAGAAATGCAGACAGTTGCACCTTGCGCAAATCATTTGCTTTAAATTGAAAATTACATTATTTTTTAAAATGTCAAAGTTGATAAAAATCATCACTAGCTGTCATATAATCACCAATAATATTATACATTAATAAAAAATTAATAAAATATAACTTTATTAATGATATACTAGCTAGGGATGTAACGATTACCGGTTTGATGATAAATCATGATAAAATTCCCCACGGTTAGTATTACCGTTTCATCTTTTAATTATCATTAAAACCGTATTAGATTACCGGGATTTGAACAACTCGTGATAAATAAATACTGTCCAGCATAAAGCACAGTTTTAAGTAACAGTCTCACGTGCGCACAGCACGCAGAGTAGTTTCGTTTTGAGTGAAACTGGGCGGAAAAGCTGGGAGGTTTTAAAAGAGTGCTAAGGGAATTATACAAATGAATATATGAATGAATTAATTATATGAATGTACCTCTGAAGGTTCTAA
>NW_015628351.1:1475166-1479007 GCF_001515625.1 Sinocyclocheilus rhinocerous
TGGCCAAAAACGGACCGAATTTGCATGCCCTGCTGTACATTTTGACCGGTTGATGAACAATAAGCTTATGTGGATTCTACACATTTAAACAATTCAGATAAGTTATCTAGAATTATTTATGGAGCAGATAAAATACATATAATCATTTATTAATCAATTATCATTTTGACTTATATCTTTTCTTTATTTAAAGGCTGAAATGTGAGGTTTACCTTTTTATGAAACTTTTTCAAAGCTTTATTTGAACATTTACATTAGATATTTCAACATGCTATTAAACTGTTGTCAGTCAAGTTGTCATTTAAAATCTGAACATCATTGGTAATGTTATTATGCAAACAAAAAGTCATTTTATTTGTTGTTTGTTGATTTTTAAATATAAAACTTGAAGTGATTTATGTGTCGGTACTTTTTGAACATCTCCAGCACATTTTAACAATACCGTGATAATACTGATTACCGTGATAATTTTGGTCACTATAATACCGTTACATCCCTAATACTAGCATTCTAAAGTTTAGGGTCAGAAAAAAAGTACTAATTTTATTAAGCAAGAATGAATTTAATTGATCAAAAGTGACTGTAAAGACATTTATAATGTTACAACCAGATATAATTTTTGATATTTTTTTTTACTAGTGGGTGCAGGACACTATAGTTCATTTATGTAAGTGAGGATAGCAAAATAAAGTAAACTGTGACAAAATATACCCAACAATTCCTTTTGCTAATTCCAATTGACCTAAATTGGTATTATCTAATTTTGTACTTAATATTTAACAGCTGACAGCTATTCAACATAATTCATTACATATCAAAGTTATCTGACATTATCAAGATTAATTTGTTCTGACACATTTGAACTCTGAGTTCTTGTCATATTTTATTACCATTTTCTAAGCTATAGCAAATAAACTGTGATAATGTGAGAAATGTTGAAGGTGTCTGAATACATTTTGGTTTGACTGTATATGTGTGAAAAAGTAGATATAATACTATATTCAAATAGAAATAGAATAGTTATTTTAAATTGCTATAATAATTTACAATATTACTTTTTTTTTTACTGTATTTTTGATCAAATAAATGCATTCTTAATCGCAATACTGCTTTGTCCACGGAGGTTACGGGAAACAGCTCTAATTCAGCTTTTCCAGAAGCGCCACCTGCTGTCAGCGAGTGGATTTACAGAGACTTATATTTACATTCAGCTTGCGTGCAGTTTCTTTCTGGCCAAAAACTGACAGAATTTGCATGCCCTGCTGTAAATATTTTGACCGGTTGATGAAAAACAAGCTTATGTGGATTCTACACATTTAAACAATTCAGGTAAGTTATCTAGAATTATTTATGGAGCAGATAAAATACATATAATCATTTATTAATCAATTATCATTTTGACTAAATTGGTATTATCTAATTTTGTACTTAATATTTAACAGCTGACAGCTATTCAACATAATTCATTACATATCAAAGTTATCTGACATTATCAAGATTAATTTGTTCTGACACATTTGAACTCTGAGTTCTTGTCATATTTTATTACCATTTTCTAAGCTATAGCAAATAAACTGTGATAATGTGAGAAATGTTGAAGGTGTCTGAATACATTTTGGTTTGACTGTATATGTGTGAAAAAGTAGATATAATACTATATTCAAATAGAAATAGAATAGTTATTTTAAATTGCTATAATAATTTACAATATTACTTTTTTTTTTACTGTATTTTTGATCAAATAAATGCAGCACTGGTGAATATAAGAGACTTCTAACCCTAACCCGAAAGTTCAAAAAGTTTTGGGTTCAAAAGTTACACATCTGAACATCTAAGTCGCCTTGGATTCTAAAAAGAAACTCTCTCACTAGACTATCATGTCTCGCACTTATTTATAGAATGTCTTTCTCTTTGGTCATGTCTTGTGTTGCCTAGGGCAGCAAGTGAGCCAGGACTGTCAATGGTACCACCTCAAACAAACAAACAAACAAAAAAAAAGTAAGACACCCTTGAAGGGTCCAAAAACAAATGTGCCAAAAGAACAACTCCTAGCTCTGTACCACGCGCTCTTCCTCTCACATCTCGTTCTTCTCTTGATAACACTTCCTTTCTCTCCCACGCCAGCAGCATTTCTTTCGCAGTCTACATCCACAGTGAGGCAGTTTAATGGCCCTCCCACGCGAGACTAATGAAGACATTTCATTGTTGTTGGAAGGGTGATGAAACAATGGTGGTCAAATGATAACTCTCTCCCTCGTCGCCCCCATACCAGCTGGTCTGAGGTGAAAGCCAAATCTCTCTCTGCCTCGTTCCTTTCAGCATATGGAATGGTTTGAAGAGGAGGGAAAAAAACCCTCCGCTTCGTTTCGTTTCATTTGATCCTCTACCAGATCTTGACTAATGGACAATGAAGCTGAAATGGACAGTTGCTTTTGGTGGGAATGAGGATGTTGATTCGAGAAAGCGATTTCAGACTTCAGTCATTACCTTGCGTGATTTCTTATATCCAGACAGCACACAAAAAGAGCACAGGGGAAGGAAGAAAAAAAATGTTACCAGTGTAGAAAACACAGAGGATGTCAGTACACACAGAACAGAACCCATGCAGTAAACTGTAAGCCTGAGGAATAAAATATTCACACGCGTAGCTCAAGCAAGACACTTAGCATGCAGGTCGCAAGTAAATAAATATATATGTGTGTGTACAGTGCCACGAAAACAAATGTTCAGAGTAAATCAGAAATGGCATTAAAGTTGCGCTATGTTTTACACTACTGCACCCGCATTATTTATATTTGCTTTGTGATACGGCGGTGTAGTTAGGGTCTGTTCAGTGGAACGGCTGAGGCCATCGAGGCAATATGAAAGTATTTCTCTTGGGGTTTCGCTGCAGACGGCCCCTTTGGAACAAGACCCTTCTGGTTTCTTCACATTTTTCCTCTCTCATCCTCTCACGCTTTTGCTTTAATAAGATTTTCCTGCCTCTACCGCTGAAATGAAACACAATTATCATACGTAGGAAGGTTTAATGACGAAAAAAGGCACACTTAAGTGCCTACGCGTAAGACTACATCAAGCTAATCACAAATTACACTATTTAGAATAACTGGAGGATGAGAGAGTTTTGAGATTATTACATGGCCTCGATTTGTGTATGAGAGCGGCCCGATTGTTCTGCTGTCGTACTTCGGCTTTGACACGAGGCTGCTGGGATTGATCTGAGTGGGTGCGAATCCGTAGCACAACAGACAGAGTCATTTCCACATGGCAATTAAAAGAAAACGGAGGGCACAGACAAAAGACCACAAGTACGAGACGTAAAAGAGGGAAGTTTCGAAAGCTTCCCACACATGCACCCCAGACCCTGCGTGAAAAGCAGCCAACTAAACTTCAAAGAATGCACCAAACAAAGCAAGACTTTCTGGACAATATCAATTAGCGTCATGGTAATATCATGGTTTCTTTGAAATTATACCATGATAATACCATAGTATTATCTGAAATGTCAATATCATAGTATTTGAATATGGTAATCATGCAATACCATGTTGTACAGTGGGGTCTAAAAGTCTTTTGAAAATGCTTGTATCTTACAATCTTAATTTAAAATATAATACATACACATATATATATATATATATATATATTTTTTTTTAACACAGTTGACATTCTCAGCATAAGAGCTTGAGTAAAAAGTTTATTCGAAAAAATTTATATTTAAGAATTATTTTAGAACTTGGTATTTGTTTGCCTTTCTTTTGCTTTACTGACAGCAGCACTGGATCTGTATGAACTGCTCAAAAATTATTATGTTCTCCAGCATGATTTGAGATGATTCAAA
>NW_015628351.1:1479248-1496375 GCF_001515625.1 Sinocyclocheilus rhinocerous
CACAGTTGACATTCGCAGCATAAGAGCTTTAGTAAAAAGTTTATTCGAAAAAATTTATATTTAAGAATTATTTTAGAACTTGGTATTTGTTTGCCTTTCTTTTGCTTTACTGACAGCAGCACTGGATCTGTATGAACTGCTCAAAAATTATTATGTTCTCCAGCATGATTTGAGATGATTCAAAAAACATTTTGAGCTTCAACGGAAGAACATCTGACATATTATCAGTGTCACAAATTATTTGATTAGTGACATAAAAATCTGAAATATTCCTTTATTTTCAGTCAAAAAAACTATTTGTGCTTTTGGACTCCACTGTATATCGAAGTACCATCACAGTACTTTTTGGCAAGGGACGGAACAGCTAGTTTGACTTGTTCTTGTAAAGAAGGGTGATGTTTTTGGCCTTTATAGGGCAGCATAAGAGGGTTTTCATACCGGCGCTTCTCCTCTGACGGGGTCTTTGCCGTTAATGCTGATCTCTCCTTTTCTGCTGGCCCTCTCCAGATTCACTGTGCTCCATTCGTTCAGCTTGATTTTTTCTTTACTCCTGTTGCACACACACAAAAAGATGGGAAAAATGTTTATTTGCCCCTCTTAATAGCAATATGAAAATAAACCCAAAAGCTACAGTTAGATAAATTGAAACAGAACACAACACAGCCGAGTAATTATAATTGAATTCCATTTGAATATAACTATAGAGAGTGCTGTTTACCTAATGACAGCTGGTCCTTTGCCCAGGTCATATCTAAACTCCAAGATACCATCATTCAGGGAGAGAGAGATGAAATCTCCTTTGCCGTCAGTCTTTTGACCGTTGTAGAAGATCATGCCTTTGGAGTCATTGGCCAACAGAACCACAGTCATGCTGAACTTTTGCCTGTGAACAAATGAGTATAGCTCGATTAGATACATAAAAGAGGTTTTCTTCCTTGAGACAGGCAAAAAGTATTGTGAGAAACAATGTTCGCATTCAGTCAGCAAATATGCATCAAAATTGGTGGAAATGGATGGACTAATTACTGAGTTAACAGCTCAACCAAGTTACTGAACATAATTTCGGAATCAAATTCAACATGTCCGAATCTTAATGAACTTGAAATGACTTGAAACATGAACTAATATGAGTGAGATAGAGCATAATTAAACCAGTGGTGTTTACCAAGTATTTTTTGAGTAATGGTCTGAGAAGAAGGCATTATTAATAAGATATTTACCCCCGGCTTCACAGACAAGGCTTAAGCCTAGTCCCAGACTAAAATGTAAGTCTGAGCTGTTTCAGCTGAAAGAAACTTACACTGACTGATCTTAAAATATATTAGTGCCATTGTTATTTCTCAAGATGCACACCAGTAATGTTTTTTCTAAGGCACGTTTATAAAAATTACTTAAATGTCCTAATTAAACTATGGCCTAATCCTGATTTAGTCTAAGCCCTATCTGTGAAACCAGGCCTTAGTCTGAAAATAAGGTATTATTAATAAGATATTTAGTAACTGTTAAAATATTATCAACAACAATAGTTAGCAGTGACAAATACACAAAATATGATTATATGTTGTTTATTTAATTATTAATTGTATGATGATGATGATTATAATTATTATATTATTAATATACAACACAATATTGATATACAAGACACTTTCAAATAAAATATAATTCTTCTTAATAATAATCCTTACATATAACATGCCTTTAACCCAAAAACATTGAATATAACTAACATGAATGAAGTAAAAACACAAGCGGAGAGGACTTTGTCCTTGTCTCATTTCAGAAGACCACCACTAATATAACACTACTATGTGCATCATAATAATAAATGCAATAGCCAATATATAATGCAATACCTCAGATCCTGGCCGTAGAGATGAAGGCCCTTGAGCTCCAGGAAAGAATCTCCAGTAAAGTAAGGAATGAAAGCGCCTCCCTTGTCTGACACTGAGAAATATGAAAAAGTCCATTATGCTTTGCAGATAACTTAATGTGTTTGAGATGTTCCTCCAATTATGAGACCAGACAGTGACAGTGTATAGCTTATCCGATCACACATACACTCACACCCATCAACACATAGCACTGCCACTCAGCCCAGCGTGCATCCTGCAGTAATTACACAGGATGAGCGCATGCTCAGTCTGGAATGGTAGACTGAGATTAAAAAGCTAATTAGCTATTGTTTAACACAGCAGCAGCTTCGCTATTGTACAAGAAGACACAACACTTGCAGACACCACAAGGAAGTGAGGAGTCAAAATTGAAAGTGACAAAGGACAGGCCTTTATTTCTGTACTGCAATCAGCTTAGGACTTGGCAACATCCAATAGTAAAGGACAGGCCTGTTGTTTGGTAAATTACTGGCAACTGAACGGTCCTTTTTTGTTTTACCTATATATTTTGAAATATTCCATTAAACTACAACAATTTACAGTTTTTATAGCATTAGAATTAAGCATTTGTTTAGCAAACTAGGATGCTTTTTTCTTATTAAATATATATATATTTATTATAAGAACATATATTTATTACTCTGAAATACACCACATTGATTTTTCAAACACTATTCACTGATTATAAAAATCTTCATTTCCAAATGGCAGCTAATTAATGAATCACGCATTACTTTGTTCTTTAGGACAGCAGTGCTTCCGAGACAATAGCATATTGTATCTCCCGAGTCAAGTGTTTCCTGACTAGACTGTTACGTAATGTAAATTTCCGTCTTTCAGCACACTGCATGTATTTACCTTCTGGCCTGGTCCAGAAGGGAGCGCTCTCCTGTTTCTGACTTACTCATTTCAGAAGAGCCAAACGGGGCTGGACAGTCTCTTATCTGAGAGAGCCACTCTCCCTGGACACTTTGCCCGACTGACTCCCCATTAATCATGATGTGCAGCTGACTGATAGAATTACTCATCTCATTGATTCAAGCGATAAAAAAAAAACACTCCGTCTGATGGATGTGCTCAACTCATTGATTCTGGTTCACCTCAATTTATTTTAATCACTCGCTAATGGAGACTTTCTTAGACAAAAAGGTGACTCTATGGCCCCTCTCGTTTGACAGTTCTGGGTTGAACAGGTGCTTGCATGTGTGTGCAATGACATACTACAATCCTGGGGTACCTTGTGAATGATAAAAACTGGCCCGCCCACTATTAGTGACATCATATTGTTCATAAAAATACTGAAATAGTATTGCTGATACAGACAGTCCTGATAGTCCTGAAAATTAAGTTTTTAACCAATCAGTAAAGACTTGATGGTGACAGAAATGTGTTGGAAGCCATATAATGTGCAACAATCGGGTTCCAAAAGTAAAAGTCCTTTTCATGTTCTTCATAGGGAATTTGTAACAATAACTTATAAACCTTTAAAGTCAACCCTGCTGTGAGCTACAAGGTTGGTGATCGACTGTACATGCTTTTGTTGAATAAGCCCACAGTATTTCAACTTATTTTGTATTGTTTAACAGCGGGAATCCTTATGAGAGACTACATTACCCATAATTCTGTAAGAAATCTCCACCAATCATTCTTTTCCTCATTAAAGGAATAGTTCACCCAAAAATTAAAATTTTGTCATCATTTACTCACCCTCATGTCATTCCAAACCTGTATAAGTTTCTTTCTTATGTTGAACACAAAAGAAGATATTTTGAAGAATTTTGATGAACCAAAAAGTTGTTGGCCCCCATTGACTTCCATAGTATTTCTATCATTCTTCAAAATATCTTCTTTTATGTTCAACACGAGAAAGAAACTCATACAGGTTTGGAATGACATGAGGGTGTGTAAATGAGGACAAAATTTTCATTTTGGGGTGAACTATCCCTTTAAGCCGTTAAGTACACAGTCATGAGCCTGTGTCTTTTTGTCCAATTTTCAAATATTTTTTGCTTCAAATCAAAGTTTGCAATGTTGTGATTCACTTCGTCTGCTTGGTTTGGTTCATGGCTTATAATTCTTTAATGTAGACATTTTTAAAATCCCTATGGAGAAAATGAATGGGAAAAATATTTTCAGAACCAATGCAGCTGAAAAAAGAGGACGGTCACTATTGCACTATATAGGCTAATTTAACCTTAATTTAATTGGCTCAATTTCCCCTTTTCTAATGCTTGCAGTCTAAAACATCTGTAGGAATTTTAATGAGGTGAGAGAGGGAAACGCAACAGAGTGAGCGTGCTAATGAAAGCTTCGAAATGGCAAAAGAACGAAGCATCTCTTCCCTGGTTAGGGTCCAGCTCCCATAGGAGAGTAATCCACCCCCCCTCAACCCACCATATGTTTGATCTTCCAGTTCAGGATGGCATCTCAGACATAGTGTAAACGGGAAAATAATTTCAAATCACCTCCCAGATGCTGACTCTCCATTATATTAGCTGGTAAAACCTATTTTACAGTACTGGAGACTCCAACTGGAGAATCTCACTTTTACCACCCCACCATAACCGCAGCCTTTTTTCCCCCTTGATGATTCTACAGCCAATATCCCAGTCAGACCAATCGATCCTGACAAAAATCAATTCTGAAATTACAACTGAGATGTAGCAGTTATTTCAGTTCTTAGGAGAGTCGATAGGCTCATTTACTGTATTTTTACTATGATGTAGTACTGTACCTTTTTCACAGTGCTTGCCTTCACGTCCCATTGGACATTCGCATTTGTAACCTCCCTCCGGAAGGACCTGGCACCGCGATGACGGGTGGCATTTATTGGGGTCGCAAGGGTTGTGGGCGTCAGCGCAGGTAGGACCTGTTAACAGAAATTGACATTTTTTGTGAAACAAAAGATGATAAGAAGCCACTTGGGGAGAAATCAAACAACTTCCTGTCAATCCTCATACAAACTGGCTAGTTAAGTCACAGTGTAAGGAGGAAGAACTAATTGCACTGAAATGAATGAGAGAAATTAATATGGCGGCAATCAGTACTGCCTCACAAATCAAAAAGAGTCAATCACCTTTTTGATAGAGTTTGTTTACTAGCCATTAGCTGAAAGATAGCATTACTGTGATAAATACAGTTTTTAAGCATGATTTGAGATAAAGAAGCTAAATTGATGATACCACTGTTATCAGATTTTATTGCTAATATGAAATATGTTATTAAAACATGACTTTGAAAAACAGTTTGAAATCGAGCTGCCTAGAAGTGTTACAAAGATGGCCTTTGAGTAAGCTGACTTGAATTTCCACTTAAACACACTCTTAAAAATAAAGGTTCCAAAAGTGGGGTTTCGCAGTGACGCAATAGAAGAACAATTTTGGGTTCCCCAAAGAACCTTTCAGTTCCTATATTAACCATTTTTTCTTAGTGTGAAACATGTTTTTAATAAGAACATTTTTTCCACTATAAAGCACTTTTTGTTCAATGGAAAGATTACATGGATGTTACTGTAAATGTTCTTCCTGGAACCGTAGATTCCAATAAAGAAGCTTTGTTTTTAAGAGCGTAGAGGCTTTCTAATAGGATTCTATTTTGAATCATTACAAATTTAGATTAAGCTGCCGTGCCGCATGGTGTGCTTGTGTGCCCTCCTGGTTTGAGACTGAAAATCCTTCAGGTCAGTGCTTCTAGCCTCATCAGAACACTCCCATCATCACAAAGAACATAGTAGGGGATCACGCCACGGGCGGCAGCTGCTGCTTGCTGTAATGAAAGCCCCCGCCGCGTTCTGAGACGCTCTGCTAGGTGTCTCACTCTTTTGCTCTCAAACTATAAGGCCGCACTATCACGGAGACAGTGCGACAACCCTCCAACTTACAATCCTGCTCTTTAAACATTAAAGGTTATCCCACATATTTATCCCTCTAGCCAATTTCTTTGTGTACACTTCTACTTCAAAGGGTCTTCATTTTCCTACACACCTCATTGCAGCCATTCTGCAGCACTGAAATAAAGTGGAAGATATTGAACTGTATTATTATAAAGGTTGTTCAATAAAGGCTTGTGAGCAGAACAACAGAGCAATTTACTCTGGGCAATATTTCAAATGTCTGGAGCAACACTGCAAGATGGAGAGAAAAAAAGAAGCTTCTTCAAAGTGAACAAAGAGAACATAGTAACTTCTACAGTGTGGATGATTCCGACCGTTCCTTATGCTGTGAGAAAGCAAAGATGGACATACAGGAGAAAGCCAGAAACCGTTCAACATACAGCTGCATGCAGTAATTACAGGGCCAAGCACACCAGTGGAATATATACTACCGTTCACAAGTTTGCAGCTGGTATGGTTTCTTGATGTTTTGAAAGAAGACTTCTTTTATGCTCACCAAGGCTGCATTTATTTGTTCAAAAATACAATAAAAACTGTAATGTTGTAAACTATTGTTATTATTCGGAATATAATTTTTTGCAACATTATACATTTTGCCTTGTAACATAAAAAAAATAAAAAATTGCCCAGTAAGATCCAAGATACAGCTTCACTTTGTGTTTGGCACAATCACCATCAAATTTATCGGTGTTTTACACTCAAGTGGTTTTGAAAATCAAAAATCCATATTTTTTGAGTCTTGGTCTAATGATGACCTGAGCCAATTTGGTTGAAGATTGAACAAACTTTGTGTGGCAGACATTGGAAAATGCTCATCACAACATTGGCATTACGTACTAGGAATAAATTGGCACTAGAAATATTAAGACCTGCCTTAATGGGTGTGCCAAATACTTTGCTTAAAGAAAATGAATCCTATTTAATTTCTCTCCCAAAAATATATTTCATATTCTTGTGTATTTATTTATATAATATTTTTTACAAATATTTAGTATACAATAATATAATATATTACGGTATTGCTAGGTTTTGTTTAATTTAAACACATTTATTCAAAATAAATAAATAGAGACACAAGAAAAACCCTGCCTGTCCATGAGAGACTTGATCAGATTCAGTTAGAAGTTTGGTGCTTCAAAAGTGGCTCTGAATTAACTGAATAATGTTTGATTTTGTTTAATACGATCATTTTTTTAAGTTATTGAACTGTGAGAAATATAGCTTGTGTCTGTTGTTCTGAAAACATTGATGGTTCTTCTATTCACTTTCTATCCAGGACTGGTGAAATTTTTTGTATTCGCTGCATGTTTGTCCTTGCTGCCTTCATATTATTGGGTAAACACTCATCTTTCTTACATACCCATAAGGCTCAAAACTGATTAGACAAGCATCCTCTGCCCTGCTGAATCTTTCATCAATACAGTCAAGTCCAGATATTCAGAACTCAACAGAGAGTGACTGCAGAACCTTTTATAATTCAATAGTGTATAGTTAAAGGTGAAGGTTGTCAATTCAGCATCACTGTTGGCACCAAATGGAACAGCAATCTGTTTTTAGAGACAACACTAGCGTAACCGATGAAAGTGTTCAAATAAAATATGTTAAAGTCAAAAGGTGCACTTACCAGAGAAACCATTGACACATTTGCAGTGGAACATCTCGGCTTCTTTGACCTGGCAGGAGGCTCCGTTCTTGCAGGGGTTCGGCATGCATGGATTGTTGCCGCACTCACCCACGCCTGAGCCGTACAAAACGCTGTCGCCATTCTCTTGCAGGTTATAGAACAAGTTGTTGACGTCCAGCATGCGGATGCAGCCCACCAGGCCTGTGGAAACTGACGTCCTCTCCTTTACACTGCAAGAACAAGTCCGTTCTTGTCAGTTCCTTAATGCTCGTCTTAATTTGTAAATGACACGGAAAATGTAACAAAAGCATGAAATGATTAACTAAAAAACAAAGACATCTTCTTCTCAATTGAGAAAAGACACTCTCTGCCTGACTGAGAACAGATGGAAAAACATTCAATTAGACTCACAAGAACTCAAGTGGTGTTTCACAACATCTCTGACTGATGCTAATTTGATTTGGCTATTTCTGCTCAATCTTATTAAGTCATATTAGCTGTTCTGGCAGGTTTCTTCAAACATGCGCAGACAATCTCAGACAGTCAGTGGTTTAGGTTATTATTCTCCATATTGTTTCATTATGGCTTCTAACAAGACTAAAGAGGCTCTTGTTAGTGTTATTTAGAGGCGTTCTGGAGCTTCTCTTACTCTGGTATCATGTCTTCAAGCACTCCTCCGATGAAAAGGTCTGTGTCCAGGTTGAGTCCATCTGTTCCTGGGGGACTTTGTCCTTCAACGCTCGGCTCATTGTCCACGCTCAGCATGGCATTACGCCTGTTACGCACTACTACGAGCTGATGCCAGCGACCCGGTCTTACCAGGACCTTACTGATCACTGAAGCCGTCCCAGAACCAGTGTTAAACCTTCATGGAGAAAAATCACAAATTAAAATGGTTAATGGATCTGTAATGGCCATAAGAACTGATTTCCATCCCTAGAGTATATAACAAATGTGGGTCACTTACCTGAGCTCCACATGTCCCTCAATCAGTGCCAGAGACAAGAAGTCCTTTTTGCCCTTTTGGCCATTATACAGCAATATCCCTGTCATTTCCGAAGCTCTGAACTCCATGGCAATTCGCACAGTGTGGTAGGCCCTCATGGTTCGGAAAGCCAGGTAAGACTTGCCACCAAAGGATGGTATGAAGTACTTTATAACTGAGTAGGGCAGAAGGTAGAAGACAGATAAAGCAGGTCATCAGAGGCTCTCAACCTGGCCTTCAATCCCTTAACAGTCTGCTCTTTACTGATAGAGCGACAAACAAAAGTGTGCTTAAGTGTGTCTCCCTCAGATAACGCAGATACCCCTGTCAATACTACAGTAATGTGCAGTTCATGTTGTGTTTGCTTTATTCTCTAGGGTGAAAAAACATAGACCTGCAACGGTGAGTACTGTTGTTCTCTCTGGACCTTTTTCAGTTAGACATTTACATTCCAGACAGAGAATCCCCATGCTCAGAAATGTATCAACACCTCTCTCTCTTGGCTGTCTCTCACCCTTTTCTCGGGAGAATGCAAGGCCGATGAAGCCTTCTCTCTTCATCACTCTTTAATGGCCCGATTGATCAGAGGAAGTGTTTGAGGGCTGCTTACAAGCCTTTAATTAGTGGCTTTTTTCACCTCACAGCGGTTTGATACTAACTAAAGTTCATCGATGTAATTAGTGTCAATTATAACTTGACACAGCTGCAAAAGGTAGTTTCATATCCCAATACCACCAACAGAGACAATGAATTGAGCTAAAATTTCTTTTCAGGGTAACAGCAGGGCTACAATTTTGAATTCAATCCTTATTGAATACTTTTTCTTCTTCTTCAAAGGATTCAAATATGCCGAAATATTAATAATAAATAATAACAGTAATAAAAAAATACATATTTAATTGCAATCAATTATTAATAATAATTAATATTCAAACATATCTGAAATATTCAAGTGTACTTCTGTTGTGGTTTTTATTTCACACCAAAAGAAAGATCAAAAGAAATAGGAAACAATACTTTGCTTGAAGAAAATGATTATAATCAAATTAAATGCTAGTTTTTCTGCATTAAGACATTATTTTCATTATAATAAAACACAATTCCTAAAAAACAAGTCAAATTAGCATAATGCAAAAAAGTATCTATTTATTTTATTTAAATACATATATATTATAAATTCTATTAAAACACTGATATATTAAAATGTTTAAAACTGTAAAGTATTCATGGTAGTATTTGTTCTACAGCCTTTTATGTTGATTAAAAAACAACATATTATTAAAGCATTTTAATAAAAATCACCACTGAGAACATTATTATAATTTCCAGAAAAACCCTCAAAATTTAATTGTCCAGACACATTGCAGTAATGAGATGTATAAGAAAAAATGGATATGAAAAATTTATTTAATTTTCATGAAAATAACATAATAATGCAACAAATACATCTTAAATGGTCCTAAAAATTTGTTTTTGTTTTATTATGCAAAGATATTTTTTTTCTGTTGATTATGGGGTCATTAAAATATGACCTGGCTATGATTTCACCCAGTTGTCCCTGCAATGCACACATTTTTTCAAGTTTTTGTAGTTCTCCTCACCTTTCTCGCACACAGCTCCTCCTCTTCCTGCAGGACAGATACAGGTGAAGTCATTGTCCTCCTCCTCGCAGGTTCCACCGTGACGGCAGGGCTGGGAGTCGCACGGCTTGTTGCCGTGGACCGCCAGTCTGTTCTTCAGCGAGACTGTGGTTGTGGGGGCCTTGGATGGAGTGGTGGTGGCTGGTGCATCTGTGGTGGTCCTGCGGCTGGTGAAGGGCCATCTGGTGGTGGTTGGGCGGAGCGTGGTAAATGCAGAAGTGGGAGACAGCGTAGTGGTGGTGGGAGTTGTGACTGACGCTACGGTGGTCGTGGTGGTGGTGAAGAAAGGAACAGCTGAAAGGCCTAAAAAATGGGGAGATGTAAAAAGTAGGTCAACAGGCCTTAGTCAGGGTAGACATGTTTAATTCTTGACAAATGAAACAAGAGGCTGAGACATACAGTCTCACGTTCAATAAGCTGGATCTTTTTGAGTTATTTGAGTCCCGCGGGCACTTGTGGTTATCAAATGTCAGCTTGACGAGCAATCACATTCAACAAAGGCAGCAAGAGAAAAAGAAAAAGGACGGAAAAGCAATTTCAAGCAGGTTACCATAGGTGGTGATGCGGATGTTCTCTTCCTCAGGTTTCTTCACAAGGATACCAGTGTCTTTAGACGCCTTGAGCTGTTTGAGAAGGGCTCCCTCAATAGCCTCCACACTGAACCTTGTGTCTGTAGCACGAGAACACAACATTAAACAGAGCCAGAGGTGAACATATTGCACAGAAGAACCGGCACTAACCAGGCCCACCACCCTCGCACTTGACATAACATACTGCAAATATATACAGAAAAGCCTGCGTGTAATAGGCCCTTGGGAGAATCTGTTCTTGAACCTCCATGCATTTCAGGGACGTTGGGATGAAACACTCTAATAACGCTTCCACAGATGGCCCTGTTACTGGCCACCACAGACTGCCTTTATGACAGGCGCTTGTGCTAGAATAGTGCTCTTGTGCCGCTGAAGGGGACCAATAAAAAGAGAATAGCGAAGGAGATTTTTATCAGCTAGTGTGATGCTCAGGGTCTTAAAAGCATGAGAAGCGATGGAGACTGAAATAAAGGAGCTTTTTCAGAAGCCCAAGCTGATAAATTACCTCGCTAAAAAGGCCACACTTTGTGACCGCTCCGGCAGACAGAAAAGACGAGAGCCGTATCATCAGGGATTCTTTTACTTAACTTATACGCCTCATTCTGCTGTGTTGAATTATTATTTTCTTCAAACATACAAGGGAGCTTTTATGTGCTTTTTATTTCTTGCCGCGGGCACGTTTCTAAAGGAGCGCAGACTGGGGGAATTTTGATGTGAGAGGAGGATATAAGTCGGACTGTGTGCTTTGTATGCTAGAGTCGCTTTAGAAATAAATTAGAAGCAGCTTGAAACAAGAAAGTAAATAAAAACAGGATAACGAAAAACAGAACGACTGGGGGAGACAGATAATAAAGAACATTGAGGGGCAAATTCAACTGTACCATATTTTAACACAAAAAACAGTCTTCACTAAGCACTAAGCACATGCAATGCAGTTTAATCCAGATAAATGCACTGAAATATTTATATTAAGTTACAAATATTCTTGTCAGTGCAACACATTGTAATTGTCTATGCAAATTAGGCTAATTTTATTTTTCAATTTTATTAAACGTTGCACTTTCATGGAAAGTTGGTGGTAAATGTAATTTTATGTAAGAGATGTCTGTTGTAATGGCAACTGTTATTAATCAATGGTGATCAAATGATGAAGAAAAGCATCATAATTGGGCATATGTCCAAATGCACATTGTAGTTAAGAGCACTTTCTGTATTTTAAAGAGCCTGGATTGTGTAGAGATGTTGCACTATTGTGGAATAGCATGCTATATATAGCTCAGTTGAAACTTTCAAGTCAAGTGTTACTGTGAGATTTGACAAATGTGTCAATCAGCATGGGAGGCAGGTGCGCTAACAAGGATGCTCAAAACAGCAGGCTCTAGCGCCAGTCACTAACATGCCACTTGAGGCCAGGGGTGTGAGGTTTCTGTACACATCCTACTAGCTGGCCTTTGTAACACGCACCCGCCTAAACCTTACTACCATCCGGGTCACGGCACCAACGTAACTGGTCCTATGCGCACTGCTTGGAGTGGGACTCAAACGAACGTCAACCGGCATGGGAGGCAGGCATGTTTTCACCTCTTCACAGCTACTAGCTGGCCTCCATTACACAAGATGTGCTCAGTGTTAATTTTGTGGGGGAGTTTGAGCAATTAGATCGGGGTGCCAAACTCAGTTCCTGAAGGGCTACAGTCCTGCTGAGATTAGCTTCAATCCTAATTAAACGCACCTGATCCAGCTAATAAAGTCCTTCAGGACTATTTGAAAACTACAGGTATGTGTGTTGGAGCAGGGTTGGAACCAAACTCTGTAGGACAGTGGACCTCAAGGAGATAAATTTGGCACCCCTGCGTTAGATTATTTGGTAATAGTGAGTTGGCCACTGAAATGATACAAACAGCATGTGTACATAAAACATTATCATTGGGCACAATTCAGATCTTTTTGAGTTAACAATCTTTAAGAAAAACCTTTGGTGTAACTTTACCTGGGTCAAAGTGAACCTCGATAAAGGCAATTATGGAGTTGCTGGGGGCCAGATTCTTCACACGGACACTCTGGAAGTCTTTCTGCACATCTGACTTGCGGAACAACTCATTCAGCTGGAGAAAATAAAAGCAGAAAGAAAGTAAGACAGAGAAAAACAAAGAAGTAAATGCCCCAAGTGCAGTGCGTGAACTGGTAATAAGCTCGATGTGCTGATCTAGTTCTTGTTAACACCAAATTCCTCCACAGGATGAGAAAGTGTGTCAGTGGAAAAAC
Organism: Sinocyclocheilus rhinocerous; assembly: GCF_001515625.1. Classification (NCBI taxonomy): domain Eukaryota; kingdom Metazoa; phylum Chordata; class Actinopteri; order Cypriniformes; family Cyprinidae; genus Sinocyclocheilus; species Sinocyclocheilus rhinocerous. The sequence goes on from NW_015628351.1 coordinate 1,492,140, forward strand.
TCTACTGAACCCCATCGGGTCTCGGTGCACAAATTGACATTTAACTGCAGCGCAGAAGTAATTACATGAACACGTTTCGAAGTCAGCGGTAAATGTCAGATTACAACGCTGCCTGTTTAGAATCGGCTCGGTTTCCACCTCGGTACACGTAGGAGAGTTCTGTCACCGATTTGGAATAACGCAAGACGAGCTTAGTTGCTGCTGGTTCCCTGAATACAAAGACCATTTCACCAAAACCAAATTCATTTCAGTGCACCTAATTGGTCAAAACTAGTGTAAACGAGAAGTGGTTTCCAATTAGGATGCACTCAATCGACTCACAAATTGCTTTGTGAGTTGTTCTAGCGCTTTCTAATGTGTGTGCACATTCTGTAAAAGTGCCTCAGCAGGAGGTCCATCGAGAACCCCATTCAAGTCACCCAAGGGCCTTGCGTTTTCCTTCTTCGCTCTTTTCATTCACAGCTGCACTTGAATTCGGAAAAGCGCACAGTTGTTGCAGACATAATGGCTTTTGCCTCTAGGCTGACCCTGTGTGAGTTCATTGTACTTTTGGATCCATGCTGGGCAAGAAATGAAAGGAGACGCTCCCTCCTTTCCTCCAGGCCTCACTGGAGAGACCCCCAACAAAACCAGGCTGCCCAGCATAGCAGGATGGAAATGCTGACCCAGAAACTGGTCTCTATCCTCAGAAGCTGCTTACACAGAGTTTAGTGGACAGTGTTGAAATTAAGTGACGGGAAAGATAAGGTGGAGATATCGAGGGGTGAAGGGGAGGGGGTGCTCCGCTGAACCTGGGGGCATCATAAACATCATGAAGAAGCGGGATTAGGACACGCTCAAGGCAAGTGAAACCATTTCAATTGCTGGCTCTGTACTGCCCATGGCCCCATTTGAGATTTGGACCTCACCGAGCGAGAGAGTGAAGTATGGGGGATTAGCTTTCTGTGTCAGGTAGAGCGCTCCTAGAGAAAGGCTGATTACATCCTCGCTTAGTCCCTGTCGGGAATCATGGTCACAGCACTAGCTAACATTAGAGTGATAAGTGGAACTCATTATCGTACTGCCCTTCATTCCCAGACACACCCAAAATGGGTTAACAAGCCGAGAACAAATCGCCAGCTTCTTCGGCAGATGCCGGCAGGTAGTTTGCAGTGTCAGCTGAAGAATGCAATAAAAACTCAGTGAAGGAAGCTAGGCTATCAGTATGTCAAAAGTATCGGTGAGTTGAGGCCAAGATACCAGCCAGTGTTGAAACCGTGAACTACAACTACAAATGATAAATAATCGCTTTTTGGAAATTAAATAAAACTAAACCAAAATAAACTAACAAACCAAATATATAAATGAATAATACTGACAAAAAGGTTATTAAACTTGCAGTGATGTATCAAATGCACATCTTGGTCCAAATGTTTGTTTATTTAACTTATTTGATTGTATTGTTCCTATATTCCATTCCTGCTTTTTTGTCTTTAACAAAAAATATTTTCTTTAAAAATATATATTAACAAGAAAAAAAGAAAAACCGTCAGTGAATTTAACTGTTAAAATTTGATTATTATAAATTAAGATTTGATTGTTAAAAATGTTTAATTGATTTAATTTCTTTATATTTAACTAATATTCTACAGTGAAAATTAAACAGCATATTAGTTTTTGCTGCACTCTTCAAATTAGTATCAAATAATGAATTTTCACTAGAATTGGTATGCGTTACTGACATGTTGGTATCGTGACTAGTGCTAGCAGACTATATTTAGCATCTGAACAGTTTTGAGCGCTGGTTGCTAAAATAGGATTTGTGTTGATCACAAACTTCAAAATCAAGTGTCTGTATTTTATTTTTATGTTACTGCTCTGCTTTCCAGACACTGACAGATCACCAGACACATATTTTTTCAAAAGGCATATTCAACCTGTTTCGTTGGATAATTCCATCAATTATCACAATGCATTCCGCATTAATTCCCAAGGGGCCAACTTGAAGAGAAAAGTAGTAAAGGGTTGAAACAAACAAGAAAAGAATCTGTGATAAACAAGAAGCTAATCTTCAATCAAGTCAGTTATTAGAACAACTACAGTGTTTTGAAACAACTGAGCTACTGCCACACAACTGAAAAATAAAGCATCACTAAAGCAGCATAAACTTTATGTAGTTTTTGTAGTTGTTTTTATAAAATGAAACTGTAACCGAAATCTGAACTTCTTTTCAAAGCTGAACTTAAAGTGAACTCAAGCATAACTCACAGCACTTTCGATGCTCCGAGCCGTTTCGCCGAACAGCTCTGACTTGGGGTCTTCCATCTCAGGCGTGTAGAAGACCTCCTGACCCTCTACCTTATCCAGGTGCAGGAAGCCACTGAAACGCATGGTGGCTGTGGGGCAATGCAGGGAAGTACGTATGGTTATATAAAAGACACTTCGATGAAACACAGTGCCAGTCCACTCTTAGCTACACACACTTGTGATTGGTGCAATGCCAGTCTGTAAGTTAGTGATGGAGCTTCTGTGAGGTTAGTCGTGTGAGAAAAGAGAGATTTGTTTGCAGTGGAGGTGGAGGTATAGGGAAGTATGTGAGAATATGGATAAAGGGAGAAGGTCTGGAAGGAAGGATGGACTGGAGTTTACCAGACCGAGACTCTTCCCAAAAGCTGGCATGGAGGACTGAGTGGAGAGAGATCGGTTAGACAGCGACACTGACATACATTGCACAATATATCACAGATAATAGGTTAAAAGACACTTTCATATGTCCCGACTAGGGTCGGGGTCATCATTAAACATTCCTTTAAGGTTATTGCTGACCTTTCTCATTGACACTAATAAGCAGAAAGAGCGATAGAGGATCAGAGGCCCGTTTTTACATGACGGAGAGAAATAAATAATGAATAAACAACTGAAGGAGAGCGGGGAGCGGGCCTGATGCTGGGTTCTGTGCAGCATGTAATCAGCTGAACAAATTGCCCAAATCAATCATGCCGGCCAAGCTCCAGCTTGGCTGGGACCGGGATAAGCACTTGCATGATTATCGTGAAAGATAGCCGTAATTGTCTTCTAATCCCAGGAACGGGTGAGTGACAGAAGCTGGTTAAAACTGCATGATAAGGGTCTTTTTGCACAGACACACATCACCTCGTATCTGATGGGACTTTCAAAAAGGAGCAAATGGGGGAGATTTGAATGTGAAGAGAGGTGGAGGGAAACAGCGATTGGATTCTAAATCGGAAACATCTGAGGACAGGAATTTCCCACGGAGCGCAAAGACATGTGGAGAAATCAGGCTTTAGATGTGGATTCAAATTTAAGTCCCAAATTCTCCACCACAATACGGCTATGGTCCATCATTTCTAGCGTCTACTCATTAAAACTGTCCTTATCTTTGGTTACAAAGAGTCCAGATGGCTTCCTGTTGTACAATGAGCTATATAATTTTAATTTACACTAGATATGTAAATTAATTCTTAACTAACATTTGAACTTTGATGCAGAGGGGTAGGGCAGAGGCATCTAAGACTCCCTAGTTTAAATCATAGGCTCAGAATTGGTCCATAGAGGACAACAGAGGAGAATAAACACCAACTATATCAGAAGCATGATTCCAGTAGTAAAAGAAATGTAAAACTTTTATTCTTTAAATACTTTTTTCCAGGGTCCAAAATTAATTTTGTGAGAAGTAAATTGAGAAAATTCAGACATAAATATTTCTCACTTAGCTTGATAATGTATTTTGCAGTATATTTAAAAATATGGTACATATAAAAACACATACAGTGCCGTGAAAAGGTTTTTGCCCCCTTCCTGTTTTTTATTTTTATTTTTTGCATATTTGTCACACTTAAAAGATTCAGATCATCAAACAAATTTTAATATCACACAAAGATAATGCAAGTAAATACAAAATGCAGTTTTTAAATTATAATTTAATTTATTAAGGGAAAAAAGCTACATGAAAAATTAATTGCCCCCTCCTGTTAAATCATGAAAGAACTGTGATTAACCACATTATTTTATTACATTTCACTAGCCACACCCAGGCCTGATTACTGCCAGACTTATTGAATCAAGAAATAACTTAAATAGAACCTGTCTGACAAAGTGAAGCATGCTTAAAGAGCAACACATCATGCCGCGATCTAAAGAAATTCAAGAACAGATGAGAAACAAAATAGTTGACATGTATCAGTCTGGAAAGGGTTATAAAGCCATTTCTAAGGCTTTGGGACTCCAGCGAACCAC
>NW_015628351.1:1498819-1510555 GCF_001515625.1 Sinocyclocheilus rhinocerous
GAGTGGGCCAAAATTCCTCCACAGCGATGTGAAAGACTCATTGCCAGTTATCGCAAACGTCTGATTGCAGTTGTTGCTGCAAAGGGTGGCACAAACAGTTTAGGGGGCAATTACTTTTTCACGTAGTGCCAGGCAGGTTTGGACAGCAAACTGGATAACATCGCATTGAGGTAGCAGGGGGTAAACTGCACTGTTTGCTGTTTTCAGCCTTTCTATAAAACAGTTTGATACGAGGGGGAGTTCTCCTTAGTGCTTGAGAGACATGGGAAAAGCTCGAGCTGACAGCAGAGACTGAACGCAATGGACATTAGGGCCCTCGCTCCCGGCCGCTGTGACACATCGCCAATAAACGGTGGGGAGTTACGAGACCCAGCTGACGGATATGAGAAGAGACGTGAGCACTTGACCTAGTGTTCCCATACAGAGAACACAAAACATCTGCCTGCTACTGGCTGTCTGTCCTGTATTGATTAGTCTCCATTGTGTGTAATTTCTGCTCTTATAAAACAGATGGGGCTGGTGCGAGAAAAAGGGTTGTGTGTGTATGGACGCATCTGGTCTAATGCTAGTCAGAACACATTTTGGAGAATTGGTTTATCCATTTGCTACGGCTACTGACACTGAACCTGCTCCCCTGCATCTGGCATACTCAGGGTCCAAAATTAACTGTGTTTGTGCTTTGTAAGATTTTTTTCCTTTTTGAAAGAAGTAATTAATATTAACTATTGAGTCAAGACAAAATAAATTCATCAGTAAAAAAGTTTATGTTACAAAAGAAAAAAAAAATGGTTTCCACAAAAATATTAAGCAGCACTACTGTTTTCAACAATAATGTTTCTTGAGCACCAAATCAGCATATTCGAATTATTTCTGAAGGATCATGTAACACTGAATACTGGAGTGATGGCTGCTTAAAATTAAACCTACAGTGTAAGTATTCTGTATATATACACAAAATTCAATTCAACAATGTATTATACAGTTCCTGATAAAGTCACCTGCCAAATGGTGAGTAACAGGCCATTTTTACAAGCATTTGGCGTGTGACAAGTACTAATTTTGGACCCTGGGCACACAAAATCAACATCCATACGGCATGTCTAAGATAATACATGCTCATAGACAGTAGTTTCCCCTGTCATTAACAACTCTGGCCCCCTCCTCCTCATCATCCTCTCAGTCTTCCAGGATAAAAAGAATAATTGCTGTTGGTGGCTTAGTCATAGAGCTGGTCATACAGTTAATAAACAAACCCGTGCTGTGATTGGCAGGAACTTACAGGGGCAGTTTGTATTCTCAGAGCTGATGGCGGCCGTCTTCCCATCGGGACAGCAGCCGAAAGGTGTGTTGTCACAGGAAGACCGTTCTTCGGCTGTGGGAAGAGTGGTAGTTGCTACTGTTGTACCTGAAGAAAGAGATGAAGACGTCACACGAGCAGGATTTCTAGAATTTGATGCTTCTAGGCAGCAACTAGTTTAAACTGATATCTCTGTTTGTATAATTGCAAAAAAAATTAACATGTCAAGTTGTGGAGAAGGAAAATTATGGTGTAAATAATTACAGAGGCAGACGGCTCTATGGTTGACTGTTTGATTTGCAGTAAACAATCTGCGAGTAGCTGCGAAATGACTTTTACATCTTTCTTGATGTATTCCTGCTTTTAAACTCACATTTAGTCAAACCCTAACAATAGCTTGTTAAAACTGTCTTAGCTATAGAGCCAGCCTCACACCTACAAGGATATATACAGAAGATTAGCACTGTGGGTTGGAGCAAAATATCTCCTGCTTGGCAAACAAGCCATAAAGCCGTCAGATGTTCAAGGGCTCTGTGAGTATGAGAGAGGCAGCGTGTGAAAATAGTGAGTGGTGGAAAATGACTTTTGGCGTAGAGCTGGAAAGCATCCCTGGACGTCTTTTCATCGCGTCTGTGGGCAAATTTATGAGCCGCTGCCCCCGAGGTGCACGCTGGCTGCCACACTGCTTCAGCCTTACAGGCTATTGGTTCACTGGGAGGCAATTACAGAGGCAGACGGCTCTATGGTTGACTGTTTGATTTGCAGTAAACAATCTGCGAGTAGCTGCGAAATGACTTTTACATCTTTCTTGATGTATTCCTGCTTTTAAACTCACATTTAGTCAAACCCTAACAATAGCTTGTTAAAACTGTCTTAGCTATAGAGCCAGCCTCACACCTACAAGGATATATACAGAAGATTAGCACTGTGGGTTGGAGCAAAATATCTCCTGCTTGGCAAACAAGCCATAAAGCCGTCAGATGTTCAAGGGCTCTGTGAGTATGAGAGAGGCAGCGTGTGAAAATAGTGAGTGGTGGAAAATGACTTTTGGCGTAGAGCTGGAAAGCATCCCTGGACGTCTTTTCATCGCGTCTGTGGGCAAATTTATGAGCCGCTGCCCCCGAGGTGCACGCTGGCTGCCACACTGCTTCAGCCTTACAGGCTATTGGTTCACTGGGAGGCAGAAAGTCATCAGAAAGTCCCAAGAGATGCCTCCTACTCCGATGTCAGACAGACTTCATGTGTCCTGTGTCCAACTCTGGTCCGCTCCGGTCCAACAGTGACAAGAGAATAAATCTGAGGCCCCGCTGCTCTCTCTTATACCAGTTCAGGCAGTTAAACAGTAAAGCTAGCATTAGCTGAATAAAAATAGCTGGTCTACTTTATGTATCGTGGTGTTGAAGGACACAAAACAAGTAAAGGGATTGAGGGATTTGTCACTTGTATGTCAACTAAGAGGCTATCATTTTAGAGGCGGCTGTATTGGAGAACAAAATGGGAGTTTTGTGGCTCTTAGGGTCGATCTCCATTAGTTTGCAGAAGTGTGCAGAAGGTTGGCAAAAAGAACAGATCCACATTTTTTTAAAAATGGCAAAATGTGCTAAACAAGATTAATTTTTAGAATTAATTTTAGAATTGCAGCTTACCCTATTATTAGCTACTTGCTATGTTTTGCTAGAGGCAAGTAATGCAACTAAGGATTATTTAAGTCTGTTAACATCATACCTTTTTTTAAAATAACCAACTTAATATACTTGTAAATTGTAGGTAGCAGCTGGAAATTATTCATTTTGAAAGTGTCTTTGTTCCTTTCTTCCATGGTATGAGCTGTAAAGTTAGGTTTTGAAAGGCAGAAAATAACTATCTGTGGTTCTCAACTGGTCTGGCAATAATAAAATGCAACCAATAATATAATCAAATATAGCTGCAAGCAGTGATTACCGAGGTTCAAGCACTTAAAGGCCTTCATGACTTCTATGCTGTCAGGGGTCTCAGCCAACGTGAAATGTATGGCTGACACCAGAACACATCCATGATGGAGAATATGATGACACACACACACACACACACACACACACACAGAGTAATGAAAAGGTTGAACTATATTACTTAAGACACACTCTATTACTTAATAGAGGCTTAGCATGCTCAGATTACCGAGAAGCACTTAAAGGCCTTCATGACTTCTATGCTGTCAGGGGTCTCAGCCAACGTGAAATGTATGGCTGACACCAGAACACATCCATGATGGAGAATATGATGACACACACACACACACACACACACACACACAGAGTAATGAAAAGGTTGAACTATATTACTTAAGACACACTCTATTACTTAATAGAGGCTTAGCATGCTCACACACACAGACACAGATTATGTTGTAGATATAGATATTTGAAATAACTTATAGGCAATAAAATGCTTACCGGAAGTGTCCTGTTTATAATATTTTTCAGGTTTAAATTTAATCATAGTGTGGCATAATTGATATGTGGCATGAAGTGGTAAACTTTGACTAAATGTGATTGTAAATGTAATATTTATGATTTTAAACTATCTGAATGTCAGTACCTAATAAAACCTTGAGAAAAGAACTATATAAGTGATAGAATGAGCCAATGAGTGATCCTTTGCTGCCATCTAGTGGTTGTATTTGCACTTTCAGGGAATAGAGCATAGACAAGTACTGTTCTTAACCTTCATAACTATTACAGTGTCAGTTTCTGACCAATCTCCATAAAATTTTGCAGGATCGTTTAGAATCATATAATGCATGAGTTTACATAGTTTTGTGATGTTTGGAGTTTTCTTTTAAGATTTATAGGCACTTAGGTACACTATATAAGGACCACATTTTTAAATGACCATGTTATAACTGTCCAAATGCCAATGTTCAAAATTTGTTTTGATAATTGTTGATCTAGAGAGTCCAGAGAATTGTACTGCAGTGGTTTGATTGATTTTGAGTTAAAAACCTAGGACTAGTTCACAAAAGTAGGTTTTTTAAATAATATAATATCAAAATTTAAAGAACAGTTGGATTTACAGCAGTGGTCCTAGAGGCAAAGTTGTTCAGAATGAGGAGATATATCATATGATATGTAGATCTAGTTTTTGTGTGAATATATGAACTTTTTTAAAAATTAATATTAATAAATTAATAAAATAAATAAAGAGACATTAATATTTGAGGATATTTACTATAGGAATATTGTGTTTTTGAGGCCTTTTTAACTGTTATAGCGCCACCTATGGCCCGATCTCCATTAGACTTTGCATGCTTGTTAAGAGTCATCTGTCACATGGTTTCACCAAGTTTCGTAAAGTTTTGAGTTTTCGTTTAAGTTTTATAGGCTTTTGGGTATATTTGGTCACACCACTTTTCTAAATGACCCCGTTATAGCTAACTAAAGGACAAAATTCAAATTTTTTTTGGATAATTATTGATCTAGAGAGTCCAGAGAATTGTTCTGCAGTTGTTTGATTGAGATTGAGCGAAAAACCTAGGACTAGTTCGCAAAAGTAGGTTTTTAACATAATTGAGAATATTTAATGAACAATTTGATTGACAGCATTAGTCCCAGAGGCAAAGTTGTTCAGAATAAGGAGATCTATCATATGATATGAAGATCTAGTGTTTGTGTGAATATATGAACATGTTCTACAATTTGAGGTCATTTTCTATAGCAATATTGTGTTTTTGAGGCCCTTTTAACTGTTATAGCGCCACCTATAGTCCGATCTCCATGAAACTTTGCATGCTTATTAAGAGTCATCTGACACATGTTTTCACCAAGTTTAATAAAGTTTCGAGTTTTTGTTTAGGTTTTATAGGCTTTTGGGTATATTTGGCCACGCCCCTTTTTAAAAAATGAGCCCATTATAGCTAACCAAAGGACAAAATTCAATATTTCTTTTGATAATTATTAATCTGGAGATTCCAGAGAATATTACTACAGTCGTTTGATCGAGATTGAGCGAAAAACCTAGGACTAGTTCGCAAAAGTAGGTTTTTAACATATTTGTGAATATTTAATGAACGATTTGATTGACAGCAATAGTTCTGGAGGCAAAGTTGCTCATTATGAGGAGATCTATCAAATGATATGCATATTGTGTGGGTGTGTGAAACACCACGATTACAGAGCCATAAAACTCGTCAGCGCCAACTAGTGGCCGATTACTTTCAAAATTCTTACAGACCTTTAGGGCCATGAGTCGAACATATCCACCAAGTTTCGTTCTGATCGACCTCCGTTAACCTTGTCAAATAGGTGCTTAAATTGTTTGGCCAATGGCAGCCATGTTTTTTGAGATAAGCAAATGTCCTCATAGACACTTGTGCCACTTTGGACAAAGACACTGCATGCCCATTTTCAAGTCGATCGGACCAACTGTTGCGAAGTTATAGTCATTTTTATGTTTTTCCATCTTATAGCGCTACCAAGTGGCAGAGCTGTGCAATATGTGTACCGAGTTGGCGAAAATATTTCATTCCGTTCAAGAGTTATAGCTACGTTTAGCAATTGGCTAAAATTATCATAGAACGTTTTTGCGTACTGTTGCGCGCAAAAATCGAAATGTCAACTTTTTAAAAAAAAAAATTATTGATATTCACTGTCCCGAGAATATTTCTGCAGTGGTTTGGTTCTGATCGGGCGAAAAACCTATAGGACTAGTTCGCAAAAGTAGGTTTTGGACATAGCTCAATTTTGCAGAAAAACTACTTTGTAGAACAAATCCTCCGGTAGAAGTTTTGTTTGTTTTGACCCAAGGATTACAACAATGTAAATTTTTTTGTGCTGTAGCGCTCCCTTTAATGCGATTGGGGCGAGTCTTTGGATCTGAGTAGTGAGCAATACTACTACGATCTGACCAAGTTTCAGCACTCTAGGCCTTACGGTTTGGGCTGCACGATCAGTTTTACTGGAGAATAAAAAAAATAAAAATAAAAAAAATTTCCAATAGGGTTTCAGCACTACGTACTTGAACCCCTAAAAATAGTTACACTACATATAAATAGGATATAACAAAAAGTAATGTAAAATATATGTGTCAAAAATGTCAACATAGGAAAGAAAACTCAATTCATTTCGTGGGGTCTATGTCTTAAGCTCGGTTCCTGATAAACACAGACTGTGCAAGGAGTGAAAGGAACAGTGGTTGCATCGACTTCATCTGAAATGGCCTTTAGAAGAGGCTTACTCATAAGGTTAGGCCACGTTAAAAACTGAAGCTAGTCATTTTGGTGAATTACCGTATTGTCCCGAATATAAGATGATATTTTTTTCTTGGAAAAGTGATTCCAAATGAAACCGCTCACTTAGCAGTTGGATGTCAGGTGTCAAAAGCTCTCAAATTATAATGGGTGCTGAGATAATGGGCAGCGTTAAATTGATATGCCATTACAATTCGAGTCGAGGTCATCTCACACACAAGGTCACTCCAGAATTTCATCATCTCTTGTCATCTGTTCTTGACAATTATGCCTAAACCCCTTATGACTGAAAGATTATGGTGAATGCATTACCAAGTGGCTCTTCTCCGCTCTCCGCCATTCCGCTCACCATCTCGTCGTCCCCACTGGGCTCTCCACTGCCCGATTCGTCAAAGTCAGGGCTGGAGTCCAGGGGTGGGGATGAGGTGCGGGGTGGTTTGTTGAGTGTGGTGGGGCGGTGGGTGGTGAAAGTGCTGGAGTACTTTCCTGCCTCGACCACCTTCGGTGGAGGCAGTGCCTCCACCACGAAGCTGTCCAGATCCTTGAGAATGCTTGAAGTAGTGGTGGTGGTGTGGCCATGGCGCTGTTTGGTGATCTTGACGTGAGCGGTGGGAGGGGTGGTGCGGTGGGTGGTTGGGAAGGGGGTGGGTTTGGCCGTCAGCTCAATGGATTCTGGGAGAAAGCAGGAATGGAATGATGGGTAAGCATAGATGGAAATGTTTCTGTAAGCCTTCTTTCTCACCTTTGAATTCTACCTACACCCTCCCACCCATTTCGCTTTGCCATTAAAACAAACAAAAAAAGCCTCAGCATGGTTTCAGCGGGGCGTCCTTAGCCCGAGCAATGCTTTGTATGCCTCACAGATTCATATCAAAATCAGATGTATTGAAACACCGGGCATAAACCCACTCCAGCCTGCAAAAAGCATCGTGTTTCCATCATATCACTTAAGCTTCATTACACCCCAACACCTGAACACCTGCAAAGAGCCCCTTTTGTAGTCAAACAACAAGGGCTTAGCCTTAAAGGATTAGTTCACCCAAAAATGAACATTTTGTCATTTACTTGCACCTCATGTTGTTCCAAACTTCTATGACTGACTTTCTTCTGTGGAACATAAAAGGAGAGATTTTGAATGTGTCCTTGTCATTCTTTTCCATATGATTACAATGACTGATAACTCAAGTTTACAAGCTTCTAAAAGGCAGAATAAATTGGTCCAAATTACTAATATATTCCTTGTCAGTGAAATCTGGATCAGTTGGGTTTGTGAGTGAATCATTCAGAGTGGTTCTGTGAACTAAATCAGCCAATTTATAGAAAATATATGACTTAAAGTATGATTCATTCTATTCCTATAAAATCTAATGAACATGCCAAGTACAGCTAGAGTGGATTGCCAAGATTTTCAGTGAATAAAGGGATAGTTCACCCAAAATGAAAACCAGATGTTGGTACTACTATTGGTAAACAGTTTTAGAGACATTAAGAACATTTCTTAAATATCGTATTTAAGTTCCACCTGAGTCATAAATGTTTGCAACATTAAGGTGAATAAATGATGACAATTTGTATCTTAGAATTTTGGTTTATCCTGTACACAAAGCTATTTTATGGCTTCAGAAGACTCCACTTCAAAAGAACCACTTTCATGATGCTTTTTTGTCATTTTGAAGCTACTCAGTGTGAATACCCATTCATTTTCATTACATTGAAAAATAGCAGCCAGGGCATTCTTTAAACCTTACCTTTAAAAAGTCACACAGGTTTGGAATGACAAGAGAGTGAAAAATAATGACAGAATCTCCATTTTTGAGTGTACTATCCCTTAAATTACCCACAAAATTAATCAACTGCACATGTAGAAGACCCAAGTTGCTTCACCGCATCTTTCTGATGTAATTCTTTGAGGTTTTTAAAAGCTAGGTTTTCTGCAAGCTCAACCCGATCATTACATAGACTCTTGACCAGAAGTGTTTATACACTACTGGGTTTCAGACTGCAGAATATGGTTGATCTGTGAGAGAGTGCGCTTGTGCATGTAGATATGAATTATATATACATATTCAGATGTTGCCCTCCCGTAGAGAGGCTTTAATCACAGACAGCCAGAGCCTCTAGTGATGAATGATTGATATAAATAGGGCAGAAAAGCAGGGTTTAGCTGCAGCTTCAAAGGAAGCCCTCCCTTCATGCAGGCATCCGTCGATGCTCCAACCACCGCAGCCTTCTCAACACTCTGGCAAACCTCTCCAATGCAGCAGCTGAGCTCAAACTTAAAGACATTACCAATGCAAGAGTCTTCTTCAAAGATACATATTCTCTGATATATATAAATATATATATATAAAGATTCAGAGGACAACAATAACCGTGGCACGAAGATTTCACCACAATAGGGACCAAGGGATCCAAACGCCCAATCATCCGTTGCTTCGTGCTCAACTTTAGCGGATCCCTCGTGTACAGGCTAACCGCGCTTGGTCGGGAACCTGATAACATGCTAGCACAGGCTCTTAATTACATGCTAATCATCTCGCATTTGAACAGCGAGTAGCTGACGAGGTGTGAAATACGATACCTTACAGGAATACTACTTCTATCAGACCGGCTGTCACAGCCTAGGCGAGAGGGAGCGAGTGTGTAGATACGCTAGCTTTGTGCGGGAGAGCACCGATGCTATCGTCGTGTGTCACGGCATGTGTTTTCTTATTTCAACTCGGCTGCACCTGTCATTCAGGAGCTCAGCGTAGCGTTCGCTCTGAGGGAAAGAGAGCTTTGGGGTGTGGGCTTCGAGTCGCTCGCCTCAGCTTTGGGTTTTGTGACACAAATACGCACGCTGAAAGAGAGCAACTGGCAACGGGAGCAGTCAGTTCGCCTTAATCAAGTTTAACGCTCCATTTGGTTTTCAGAGAGGCAGGGTGCACAATTAGGAGACGCAAAAATCATTGTCATCTTCAGTCGCCATAGCCGTATACTTACTCTTGAAAGGCTGTTATTAAGATGGCTTTCTGTCTTTTCATACAACATTGTACTCGCGTGTGTATTTTAGGCGGAAGTGAAGTTGAAAGAGCCAGAGAGAGAAAAGAGTGAGAGAAAAGCTAGGAACTAGGAAATGAAAGGGGTAAAGAAGATGGTTCCGGATTCAATGTAAGTTAAGCTCTATAAACAATGTGTTTAATGCAAATAGAGCCCCACAGAAAATCATTTCAGTTTGTAACTCTTGTACTAATGAATCTAACTATGATTCCAGACTTAAGTCTGTCCACACTGACAACATTTTTAAGTGTAATATTTAGCTATGTGGAGCAGAATTTTGGACCAATGAGATTTCATGGGGATGTGGCTATTTGCAATATAGCGGTGCAATGTCTCTGAATTAGAAGCCAAGCCATCGACAAAATATCAAATCTCGAGATTTACATGTTACTTCATCACTTTGTACAGCAGTGGTTCCCCCAATGCCCACAACAATATTTGAAGCTGCATGATTTTTCCATTTGTTCATGATTTACTGGATAAGAATCAAGGGTAAGGATTTAAACAAATATTTTTTACTCAAAAATTCCACCTGAAATTTATGTGACCTTTTCAGGTCTAGAAATCATACTAATAATTAGGCTACTTCATATATCCAGGTTTTTTTCTAGACAGAAGGAACCCTGAAAAAAAAGTCTTGAGGGAGTGAATTAAAACAGGAAATATCTTGATTTATAGTTGTTTTTGCCCTTGGAAGTTTGCTGAGGCCTCTAGTGGGTCCTGGCCACCTGGTTGAGAAGCACTGGGTAAATCAGGATAATTTACACTAATGCTCATGTCATATTGTTATTAAAACATAAATATGCTTACATACAAAATGGGAGTTATTTGAGATGTACAGTTGTTTTAAATGCCCTTATAGCAGTGGTTCTACTGTTGTAGTAAGCAGATAAACTTCAGGTTATACGACATAATTCTTGTGGGAGGATTTTTCCCTATGTAAATAGTACCTTGCAGGGTTTACTGCCTTTACATGGTAATGAGAAAAGTTGAAAAATTGGATGCAACTCTGCACAGACAAGGTTAGTAAGCAATTTGATCAGAACAGACTTGTGAAACTGTGTGTATTTTAACGTCTATGCCTTGCCCTGTAGATTTCCATTTTAATAATTTATTTATTTTTTTAACAGAGGGATGATTCGAAATGCTTTTCTGTGGTATGACAGAGATAAACAGGTTTTGAACCCGGAAAATATTGGTTAGAACAAAAACGATAACCAAAACTAACATCTACGCCGAAAGCTGCCCGTCCCATATGCTAATGCATAGACTGCCAATTTGCAGCAAGCGTACAGGTGATGACACCATATGTGAGCGCAAGGAACTGCCAAGTCTTGGACTCTTGATGAACCAAAAGTTTCTCAGCCATTCAAGACCCTGAACGCCCTGCGTCATGTACCAAGATGTGCCACTGATTGCCTCATCTGCTGCCTGCTATGGCAACACAAGGAGTAACTCGCTCCGTGTGGCATTTCATAGCACCGTTTGTCATCAAGAAGAGTTGATGATGAGAGAGCGTCAAGAGATCAGCGGGAGAAATATAGAGAGAAAGGCAGGCTTTCGGCTAATTCACATCCAGTCACACGTGAAATGAGCTTGTGATCTAACCCCTCCACCTCAGGGCTGCCGAACAGTCTGAAGCCTGGGCCGCTTTACCCCACATGTCAGAGAAGAAACTAATAAATGGTCCTGCTGTTGCCAGTTCCGCCTTAGGCTGGTGAAGATCCAACCTAAGCCCGCTCTTTACTTCCTCCCAGATCCCTGAATAAACCCAGAAGAGCAGCTGGGTTCTTGTCATACAGGCAGGTAATGCCAAGAAACAGAGCAAGACAGAGAGGTGCTCTGGTTAATGACTACAGGGATGGTGGTCCAATCGTCATCTCTAAACATCAGTTTGCGGTGTTATGTTATATCCAGGTCCAGAATCAATTTGCCAAATGTGAGCTGTAATCAAATAACTAAAATATCTGTAGACGTGAATTGCTGTTCACAAAAAGAATTGACTGGATGGTGAAAATGTGTCAACTAATTATGAACGATATGGAGTTTAAATGGCTGCTGCCAAAATCTACAAATGTATATACATTTATATTCTTAGATTTTATATTATACATAAATATATTTAATATATAAACATAACATATTTTTCTTAAATATACACATGCATGTGTTTGTA
>NW_015628351.1:1510570-1517513 GCF_001515625.1 Sinocyclocheilus rhinocerous
ATATATATATATATATATATATATATACACACACACACACACAAATGTATGTACTCAATTGTTTATTGGCTGATGCCTGATCAAAATGTCCAAATATTAATTTTCCTGGCTGATATATTCCCTAGTGTCATTTGAATTAAATTACATTTATTTAATGCTAAATATACTACAAATACATTAACATATTTATGTGCTTAATAAAAATACCCTACAATTGTACTTCTGGCATACTAAACTGGTATACTTGAAGTCTGCAAAATTGTGCAGAAGTAGTGCTAAAGCCCAACTAAAGATATGCTGAAGTATATTTGATTGTGCTAAAGTGGAACTATTGAAAGTATACTTCATTTACACTTTAAATATCTTGCATTTAAAGAACGATATTATTCAAAGATCATACAATCCTCATCAATAATGACATTAAAACACATTTTAGGCTTAATATTAAAAAATGTGCATTGTGCACAAGTCCAGTAAAGTTTAATAGTACTTTTTATATCAGTAAGTCTCAAGCGATATGTCAGCAAATATATTAATAGATTTGAACTATACTTACTATGAAATAAATGTATTTTACTATTTTACTAGGGTTGTTTATTTGCTAGTGAAAAATGAGCGTTTTTTCCCCACTAGTTTTTCACTAGAAAAAGAAAAGTGGTAATTTAAAAAAACAGTGGCTAAACAGAATTGTTTAACATTATCCAATAGCCTGAATGACCTCAGTGACATCAGAGGAAATGGAACAGCGTTTTATAGGAAAAGCAAGTTCACATTTTGGTTAAAAATAACAAAGACATTTTTTTCTTTAAAATAACACTAAGGAACTGTTCACAATTACATAAGGAATGCGAAATGATTTTATGTTGAAGGCAAAGAATGAGCGATGTGCTGTACTTTTTAATATTCTGTTGGCAGAGAATCCATAAGGACCTGGTTATAGCTATGAAAAACATCGCAACACAGAGTCATGTTAGATCAAGCTGCACTTATGTGGCATTAACAGGTCTGACAGAGTGGCTGCATGGGCTGCTGCTGAAAATGTCTGGCACCTGCCATTGGCCCTGATCCAGGATTCGGCAGCTGGTGAAGTCCACCACGTGCCATGCCCATCTCAGAGCAGCTCCCTGCAGAACGCCTTCTGACGTGAGCTGGCATAGTGCTTCTTACATACAGCCGACATGAAAGTCTTAACCTTGGCCTTCTACCAGGTCCCTTTGCCCATGCATGTACACAGTGACCGATGAACGATTTAATAGAGAAAGAGAGCAATGGACAACTCTCTACACAGTCTGCTCTACCCAAAGCAGGCCTCCCGACAGCATCAGCAGCCGGATTGCAGGTGCTTCCTTCAGACTGTGCAGTTAACTCTTCCTAATCCACACAGGGGTGATGCAAATCAAACAGCTCAAATGTCGCCCAGTTCCAGGGGATTCAAAGACTCCTGCCTGAAGCCAAGCAGCACGGCTCTATCTACAGGGGAGCATCTGTCAGGCAGCTTTCCTGTCCCCTTGAACACCCGCCACCCACATCAAAACCCCCCATACCCATCCCACACATAGTGACCCCATTCCTAAATATGGGCCATGCAGTTTGCCCCAACAAACCTTGTAAAACTGCAAAAATTTATTTCCTTAATCAGTATTTTTCTCTTGTTTTCCAGTCTTTTCACCTAAACATCCTTAATGTAAAGCCATTTTGTGTAATATAAGAGTTTTTCAGAGAATATTGAGGGAACTGTATTTTTTTTTTCTTTTGTATTGTTTTTACCCATACAAATTTTTTTTTTCATTTCTTCACTCAATTTTGTTACAAGCACAATTAAAATAAATTTTAAAATAAATTTTCTGACTAAATTTAATAAAACATTAAAAATAAATAATTAAAAACACATTAAAATTAAAAAATCCTTCCTTGACATTTGTTACACATACAATAAAATTTAAAAAGTACATTAAAATTAAATTCTCTGACAAAATTTTGTTGAAATGGACAAAAATACAGTAAAAATACAAATTGTATTATTTGAAAACATTTTTTGGTATTTTTATCTAAAACTATATTATGCATTTTTGTTTGTCAAGTAGCATATTTATCTTGGTCTATACATGTTTATAATATTTTACCAAAAAAAAAAGACAATAATAATGATTAAGCCTTTTTTTAGTTAAAGAAATCATGAAGACTGAAGTAGAGGTTCATGACTTTCTTAATTGTGACACTGGACCACAAAACCAGTCATAAAGGTCATTTTTTAAAACTGAGATTTATGCATCATCTAAAAGCTTTCAACTGATGTATGGTTTGTTAGGATAGGACAATATTTGGCCGAGATGCAACTATTTGAAAATCTGGAATCTGAGGGTGCAAAAAAAATCAAAATATTGAGAAAAACGCCTTTAAAGCTGTCCAAATTAAGTCCTTAGCAATGCATATTACTAATCAGAAATTAAGTTTTTATACATTTATTTACAAAATATCTTCATGGAACGTGATCTTTACTTAATATCTTAATGACTTTTGGCATAAAAGAAAAATCGATAATTTTGACCCATACAATGTATTGTTGGCTATTGCTACAAATATACCCCAGCGACTTATGACTGGTTTTGTGCTCCAGGGTCATAATTTATCATTCACACTTTCTTATATATCTGTATGCATTAGTGCAAAAAACAGATAACAAATCTGATTTCAAGAGGCTAATCTCACCTTTGCACTGGCCTAAATGCTCCACAGTGATCTCTTTATCTTGTCTGCATGCGATAGTCCTCAGCTGGCATCGGTCTGCATAGGTGACCCCA
This sequence comes from Sinocyclocheilus rhinocerous, assembly GCF_001515625.1. NCBI lineage: Eukaryota > Metazoa > Chordata > Actinopteri > Cypriniformes > Cyprinidae > Sinocyclocheilus > Sinocyclocheilus rhinocerous. The sequence continues at coordinate 1,513,372 of NW_015628351.1, forward strand.
TCAGAACCACATACCTGTCCACAAACATGTCCATGTCTATTATTAGAGAAGAAATCTTCATCACTAGAGTAGGTGAAGAGTGTGGATCTGTGACTTATGCAAGCTCACCTTGGTCTTGTTTTTCTCATCACAATCTGGCGACGGGCACTCACAGTGAGCCTGTCCGTTCACCTCCACACATGATGCCCCAAAGTGGCACACAAGCTCATCACAGGACTTGGGTGCCTCAGGTCCTGTGGAACAGATTGGCCTCTGGTTAATTCATAACTGATAATTGAACTTTTAAGGGTTTCTGAAAGCTAACACACATGGACAAACATGTGGGAAACCAGCATCACAAAACACAATATATGCCGGTCATTTCAGTGTGGGCTACTTGTTAATCCACAGATATTCATCAGAAAGATGGACTTGCATCAGTAGCAGAGCCTGGACCTTGCCTGCCACAGAAGTCTACTCTTTACTCTGACATCAGAGCGCTGGGCTGCACTGCCTGGCCTGCAGCATTGACTGGCTTCCTCTTCTGTACTTTCATGTGGCAGCTTTTATCTGGCAGAAACACTGCATGAACACTTCTATGCTGGGACTGTTGAGTTCATTAAGCTCTTCACTTCCTGTCAATAGCTGGCGGTGACTTCATTCTACTCACCATGCCAACACAGGGGGTGACATCAGGATAGCATTTCACTGTCACCCCTGGTGTGCATTTGAAGATTCAACTTTGAACTCCACTGATACAATATTTAGAATAAAGTAGCTAATTATTTGGAATTTAATTTTTTAATGGGCTTTCTACTTTTAATGTATATAATATTATACTGTAGTCTCAGCCTTTTAAGATAATTATAATAATTCATCATTAAAATGAAATAAATTATTCAAATAAAATAATTATTTTAGCATGATAGATACTAAATAAAATATCTTATTAGATACTAATAGATATTTAAATAAGATTTAAATTTTTTTTTTTTTTTTCACATAATGAAAATGGTAAATGATCATAAATGATAAATGGTCAATATATTATATTTTATACAATTTTGTTTGAATTATATTATTATTATATTCTATAATACTTTGAGTAAATAAATAAAAAATATATATATTAAAAACTAAAATAAATAGTTTAAATGCTACAAGTGATAATGTATAAAAATGGATATTTATTTTCAGGCTTGCAAAATATTACATTGAACAGTGTTATTAAATTATAGTGTTTTTAAGTATTAAAAACATAAAAAACTGGGCATATAATCATCCAAAACTGGCCACTCTACAGTATCAACAGAATATAAATAATATTATTAATAATTGGTACAGATATATTGTTAATCGATACCCCAGACAATCTCAAACATACTGCCGGATTCAAACCCACATCTTTCTGAGATCTTACCACTATGCCATGGTTCTGACATGACACTAAAAGCCTTATTTGTCAGAACACTTTTAATTAACAAAGACTATTAATTAACCAGTGCCATCATTTTTATTATTTCTACACGTAACCCAACATTGCGAAAAACAGACCTAATTATAATTCATAAATTCATAACCTAGCTGCATCAGAACTGCAATCCTGGAGAGATCGTCTGAGTTTTGTGCTAATTAAAATCCCAGCATTACCTTTGTCACAGCCGTTGGCTCCCATCTTGCTGCCGTCGGGGCACACGTTGCATTTCATGCCCTTAACTCCAGGCTTACATGAGCACAGCCCTGACATCTGCTCACAGTCGTCACGAACCGAACCCACTCCATCACAGTTACACGCTGATGAAGAGAGGGAGAGAGAGAGGGCTGTCAGCCTTATCTGCTTGAACAGTTTTGATTAGATTCCTTGTCTCTTTCTCTTCAATTTCACTCTGACAAAAACATCCACACATCCACCAAATGCATGCAGGCAATCTGAAGCTGCTCCAATCTGTGACCCCACAGCTACAGCAATAGCGCTCGCTCTGTGTCAGTGACTGCAGCCTGGTGGAGTTCAAAGCGGGGTCAAGAAGCCCTGGGGTGAGAGCGAACGTGGCTACAGAATGTGCTAATGCTCTAAGGACCCCTGGGACAAAGCACAAACTGTTTCAATCACGCTTATTTTTCTATCCTTGGCTTTGTAGCAGCATACAAACACACAAATACATGCGTCAGAGCTTTATTGGTCTGTAGGCAGAACTTATAGGTCAAGCCACGCTGCACTCTCGCGCAGTTCCCATTACCCGCGGAGACTCGGAGGCTTACCTCGAAACGCTTGTTTTGACAGAAATCGCATTTGAGGCCGGAAGGATAGCACACGTTAAACGAGTAGGTTGTCACTTCGGATTTCGGATTAGAAAGGAACATTTAACACATTTAACAGAAAATGCCCCGAAAGCAAATCACCAGGAAAGAGAGAAGAGAGGAACGCTTACGTGTGCAGCCACTCATGTTCTCTGTAACGATGCCTCGGAAGTTCCAGAATCCGGGCTCACAGCGGTCGCACTTGAGTCCCCCGACGCCGGGTTTACAGGAGCACTGGCCGGTGGACGGGTCGCAGGTGCCTCCGTATGAGCCGTAATGATTACACTGACACACACCTAAAGAAGAAACGGACACAATCTATAAGTTAATAGCATGTCACTCCATGTCCCAACCAGGTGGGATGAGACAAGAAATCGTGAGCTACACAATTGCAATTAGTCGGAACATATTTTACGTTCAATATACAGTTAAGTGATATTTTGGACTGTTGTCAGGGTTGCAAACCGCAACAGCACATTGCCCATTTATCTATAATTGGCCATAATAAGAAAATAAGCATTTGGAATTGGCCAGAATTTTAAAACTGGTTCATCCCAACTTGAAAAAGTAAAAGTTCATCCACTCACATTTTGAATAATTAAACATAATTACTTTTGAATATTTATTATTATGAATTGTTATGCTTATAGTTCAAGATTTTTGGTATGGCATGGCATGCAGGAAAAAAATAGTAGGCTAAATCGTGCGCACGATTTACTATGTCGTTCCCTCGATTTATAAATTGTGCACACAATTTACTATTTCGTTCCCTCGATTTATAAATTGTGCACACGATTTACTAATTCGTTCCCTCGATTTGCTAAATCGTGCACACGATTTATTAATCGAGAGAACGAATTAGTAAATTGTGCGCACGATTTAGCAAATCGAGGGAACGATTTAGCAGACTGAGAGAAAGAATTAGCAAATCGAGGGAACGAAATAGTAATCGTGTGCACGTTTTAGTACATCGAGGGAACAAATTAGTAAATCGTGTGCACGATTTATTTATTTTTTTCCTGCATGTCATGTGCGGGGCTCCGTAGTGGAGATAAAAATTTGTATAACATTTCAGGATCAAGCAGAAACCTCTGCCTGGATCAAATGAACGAATGCCAAGTACACACTTATTTCATTCAGCAAACATTGTACAAATGTTATGTCATCTTATTAATATTAATGAGACTATAACATCCCCTTTCCCCATGTCAGATCATTCCTACGTCCATGCTTTTATCATTTAATGTGTTTAAGACAGTCTTTAAGACCTCTACAAACACTAAACATTTAATAATATAATGAAGTAAGATTGTGAAATATTAATTGTAATAACTATATTCTACTGTAATATTCCTGTGATGCAAAGCTGAATTTTCAGCAGTCACTACTCCAGTCTTCAGTGTCACATGATCCTTCAGAAATCATTCTAATAAGCTGATTTGCAGCTCAAGAAACATTTCTTACTATTATCAATGTTGAAAACAGTTGTTGCAGTTTTCTGGAATCGCCGATGTATTTTTTTAGAATTCTTTGTTGAATAGAAAGTTCAAAAGAACAGCATTTATTTGAAATAGAAATCTTTAGTAACGTTATAAAGGTCTTTACTGTCACTTTTAATCAATTTAATATGTCCTTGCTGAATAAAAATATTAATTTCATTAAAAAAATGTGTTTGGCCTAGCTTATGTCTGTTATTTAACATGACTGAATCAAACTGCCACTGAACTAGTTGATAGATAAGAAAAAAATAGTAGGCTAAATCGTGCGCACGATTTACTATGTCGTTCCCTCGATTTATAAATTGTGCACACAATTTACTATTTCGTTCCCTCGATTTATAAATTGTGCACACGATTTACTAATTC
>NW_015628351.1:1517850-1534222 GCF_001515625.1 Sinocyclocheilus rhinocerous
AATCGAGAGAACGAATTAGTAAATTGTGCGCACGATTTAGCAAATCGAGGGAACGATTTAGCAGACTGAGAGAAAGAATTAGCAAATCGAGGGAACGAAATAGTAATCGTGTGCACGTTTTAGTACATCGAGGGAACAAATTAGTAAATCGTGTGCACGATTTATTTATTTTTTTCCTGCATGTCATGTGCGGGGCTCCGTAGTGGAGATAAAAATTTGTATAACATTTCAGGATCAAGCAGAAACCTCTGCCTGGATCAAATGAACGAATGCCAAGTACACACTTATTTCATTCAGCAAACATTGTACAAATGTTATGTCATCTTATTAATATTAATGAGACTATAACATCCCCTTTCCCCATGTCAGATCATTCCTACGTCCATGCTTTTATCATTTAATGTGTTTAAGACAGTCTTTAAGACCTCTACAAACACTAAACATTTAATAATATAATGAAGTAAGATTGTGAAATATTAATTGTAATAACTATATTCTACTGTAATATTCCTGTGATGCAAAGCTGAATTTTCAGCAGTCACTACTCCAGTCTTCAGTGTCACATGATCCTTCAGAAATCATTCTAATAAGCTGATTTGCAGCTCAAGAAACATTTCTTACTATTATCAATGTTGAAAACAGTTGTTGCAGCTTTCTGGAATCGCCGATGTATTTTTTTAGAATTCTTTGTTGAATAGAAAGTTCAAAAGAACAGCATTTATTTGAAATAGAAATCTTTAGTAACGTTATAAAGGTCTTTACTGTCACTTTTAATCAATTTAATATGTCCTTGCTGAATAAAAATATTAATTTCATTAAAAAAATGTGTTTGGCCTAGCTTATGTCTGTTATTTAACATGACTGAATCAAACTGCCACTGAACTAGTTGATAGATAAGGGTTCATGGCAGTTATACGTACTAGGACACCCAGCCAGTCCAACACCCAGGGCAGCGGTCTTATTGTCTTGGCAGCATCCGTAAACAGTTTCGCTACAGTGCTGGGAGGCGACGAGCTCTGTAGGAGCTGATATGATAGCTAGAGAGAAGATACAGAGCAAACAGGGGTGGGTGGGGGAGAGAGAGAGAGACATATTGAGATCCACAGCGTTCTTAAGACAAATTAAACTAAACAATCCAAGCTGAAATGCAATTTAGTACAACACAATAAGAATCGCTTAAGGAGCAGAGGTGGGAGAGCCTGCATCTGGCTGCCAGATAACAATTCTATTTACAATTCCTGACACCAATTCAAAATCAGGAAAAAATGATGCTATTACCAGCCGTGAAAACAAACAATAGACCTCTCGTCGAATGTCTGGTGGGTGACATTTGACACATTCTCAGGGGCCTGTTCTTTCCATTTGTTCTAGTCTCAGATAGCGCCGTTTATACCTACGCCGCAATGTCAAACAAAGATTTATGGACTCCGGGTTTATGGACGCAAATGCACAAGAGCGCAAATCAGGACGCGTTGATGTCAGTCCACTCTTGCTATAACCTAATTATACTATTTTAGCGTTCCCCGCTCACATATGGAGGAAGTTTGTTGCGGTGTTTGACTATAATGTTGTGCTGGAGGCAGATGGCAGGTGCCTATTTTTCTTATCTGTGCTGTCATTTTTTTCCCAGTCTATCCACACTTGTTCTGTTTGAGCGCTTCTTCTCTAGGCCATTGAACTGAATGGCTGCGAGGCGGCAGGTTTGTGGTTTCGAGTTCGGAGCTAGAAGGACTAGGCTGTCGTAAATCAGGGGGCCGTCGGCGTGAGCGTACACGTCCTGGGGTATAATAGTGATGTGTCACTGTGCCTTTCACAGCATTTTGTGGCTCCAGAGATGGGTTTTGCCCACACCTCATTAAACTTCTCCTCTCTGCACCGAGTCCATTATGACAAAGGTGCTTTTAATTTGATCCTTTCTTCTCGTCTCACTGCGATTCTTCACCATCCTCTTTCTACACTCGTTTGTTCTACAACACAATCCTTTCTGACACCAACAAGGTGCTGCTGCAAGCGAGGCTGATCAGCTTAGATGTTTATTTTTATTGAAGTATCGTAGATTATTGGTGATGGTAATGGCATAGATGGGGTGAAGATCACCTACCAAACTGTGGGAACATCACAATGTCAATATTACAACAATTTTTTACAGAAAATGCATTGTTTGTTTCTCCATACTAAGTTAAAATGACCACACCACATTATATTGAAATGAAGACTGAAGAGGAACATCTCAATATTAGGGCCGGATGATATATTGAATATATATCATATGTTTTCATTCTTTTGATGCTGATTTAAACCATTTGTTTCAATAAATCATTGTCTCAGAATTTATGAGAGATTAAAAAATTCTGTAAATATTCAATTACTTAAACAACTCAATGGTTTGTTACAGTTAACTAAAACTACAACTACTAAAAACATTTTTGTTAATTGGAAAAAAGGTACATGAAATATAAATATTAGATGAAAAACGTCAAAAAAAAAATTTACACTTAAAACTTGTCTTGGCAACAAATGGAAATAAAATAAGTTTTAAAACTAAAACTCAAATAAAAATAGTAAGATAGATAAATAAAAAATAGATAAGATAAAGATAAGAAAAACGACAAAAGCACATTAGAATTAATGAAAGTGAAAGATTTACTAAAAAAACTACAATTAAAAGGAAAACTAAAAATATAAAAAATAAAAGCTAATTCAAAATATTGCTAAATACTAGTAGTACATAAATAATATGAAAATAACACTAGTTGTTTTGAGTCTTCAATCAAAACGTTAAGCGTTATTATGAAATTAAATAATATTATATATCAAATTACACACATACATTAAATATCTGTATCTAAATAAATATTACTAGATTTGACTTGTTTTTCATTTTTACATTAAAACATTTTCAAACTAACCAGGCACAAAGGTTCTGTTTGGTAGAAACTGTGGTTATACTGATTTGAAAAAAATAAAGTACATAAATATTGAAATACATATTGAAAACAGCAAAAGTATAAATATTATAAATATCAATTGTGACCCTGGACCACAAAACCAGTCTTAAGTCGCTGGGGTTTTTTTTGTAGCAATAACCAAAAATACATTGTATGGGTCAAAATTATTGATTTTTCTTTTATGCCAAAACTCATTAGGATATTAAGTAAAGATCATGTTCCATTAAGATATTTTGTAAATTTCCTACCGTAAATGTAATTTTTGGTTAGTAATATGCATTGCTAAGAACTTCATTTGGACAATTTAAAGGCGATTTTCTCAATATTTAGATTTTTTTGCACCCTCAGATTCCAGATTTTCAAATAGTTGTATTTCGGCCAAATATTGTCCTATCCTAACAAACCACACATCAATGGAAAGCTTATTTATTCAGCTTTCAGAGGATATATAAATCTCAGTTTCGAAAAAATTATCCTTATGACTGGTTTTGTGGTCCAGGGTCACAATTTTAGTAGCTTTTTTGCCCAGCCCAGCTCAGTATCTCCTCTGAGCATCACAATCAGCCAACAAATTGCAAGAGGCAGCTTACAGCATCCTCTGATCTTCACTGCAAGGAGACTCGGGTTGTCTAGAGGTCACCAAGACCTAATTTCCAATTAGCAAAAAGCAGCAAGGTGCTCTGGAGGCCCGTCAGCTCTCAAAGGCACGGGTCAGAAACTGGGGGAGGAGAGACTGCAGCGTGCATATCAAATGCAGGGTCCGATGAGATTTCCATTGATCTGAGCTCAGCCAATGGGAAGCAGATGCCAAAAGCTCCTCACACCGGTTGAAAGTTCTCCAAAAGGATTTATTTTCCACGGCCACTGAAGGAGCATGACTGATCTGGCTAGAGGGCCTGTGAGGCTCTGAAGCAGAAAACTCAAGAGTTCGAGAAAACCATAGATAAAGGATGAGGGGTGCAGCGAGCGAGGGAGAGAGAGAGAGAGAGAGAGAGAGAGAGAGAGAGAAGAGCACGCATGTGCGCACGCAAGTCAAGCTAGGCTTGAAGCCTGAGGGAATCTCACACTGCTCTGATCACAGAGCCACGCTCTTCCTCTCTCTGTGGTAGATGCTCAGGTCTGGACTACACAAGCCTCCTAAGCTCAAAGAAACACTGCATTCTGCTGCAGTGACTCCAACAGCCATCCTGTCAGAGCTCCTGGAGTGTTATTCTTCAGATGACTGAGGAAAACATAAATATTAGAGGAAAGAAAAGGTGCTCTCTTACCTGAGCAGGGACCTTGGCTCTGGAGCAGCAAGTCCATTTGCTTCTCACACCTGGCCTTCTTCAGCTCACACTCGCTGGTGTATGTGTTCCCATCAGAGCCGCACACCTGCAAATGTTCACAGAGAGGTTAACCCGGCGTCATTAATGGATTTGACAAGATTTAGCACACGTTTTAACAAGTCAAATGCCCAGTGTTGGGAAGGTTACTTTGGAAATGTAATAGGTTACAGATATGCGTGCGCGAGCCGAAGCATTGCCAGTCACGACTAACCAATTCATGATTTATTAGAGATTTAATTATCGAATGGCGAATTCGGAAATAATCGCTTTAGTACATTCGGCAGGCAATTATACAATAATAATATTAAAATACCGGGGCAAATCAGCTGCCAGGCCACCGGGAATCCTCGTTAGGCTATAGGAATTCCGTTTTTATGACTGGATTCTACGAACCAGTCTGTGTTTTCCGCATCGCGGAAATTATAGGAGCGTATGTCTCAGAGTAGTCAGTGCAATTTGGGAAAGAAATCAATTAAATCTGTATGTGGATGTGTGTAAATATTCAAATGTAATCCCCTTTGTAATCGTTGACATTTTCAAAAGTAACTTATTTAATTACACATTTTTTCTTAGTAACTGTAACTGATTACAGTTACATTTATTTTGTAATTAAATTATGTAACGCTGTTACATGTAACTAGTTACTCCCCAACACTGCAAATGCTTGGGCGGCACTCTCTTCGATTGGAAATGGCGAGGTGTGTGAATGGACATACTGAGCTGCGCGGCACTGTTTGACAGGTGAAGTCACACACGCAGCGGTCATCCTCTGTGTCGTCATCCCATGATCCGCCGTATCGTCGACAACGATCCTGCTCGCAGGTTTCAGATCCTGAACCTGAGCCTCCTGAACCGCAGTCTGTTGGAACATAAGCAAATACCCTTGTTTACTTCATAGACCCTTGATTGATTTGAACTGTCCATAAAATAAAAATCAATCATTATACTAATTCTAACTCAAACCCTTAATGCAAACATTTTTAAGTATAAAATTAGATTATTTAGTCAATTTATGGGTGGCTGATGCATAACTGTAAACATTTTCTTTTTTTTTTGTCTCCATTAGTTTGTAAAAAATCCTCTGATAAATACATTTTTAAAATAAAACTCAATTGTTATACTAATTCTAACCCAAAACCCTTAAGTGTCTGGCATTTTTAATTCATCATTTTTAACCTGGCAAAACATTTTAGGAAAAAATGTGTATTTTTTTCATGTCATTACATTGTTTAGAGCATTAAAAAAAATGTAATAATTTTTTTTTTTTATTAATTATTATTAATTTGTTTTAATGATATTTCATTCATAAGTTATGCTACGTCCTTGTTAAGAGGACTCAATTTTTTTTTTATAAAAAGACATGAATGAATATGCATAGGTAAAAACAATTGATTTTTTTTAATACAAAAAAATACATTTTTAGTTTTCAGGATTTTTTTTTTACCAAACTTTGTATAAAGATAATTCTCAACTATGTTATAACAGAATGATTTGATATACCATTTTTCTTTATGCAAAATGTGTGTAAAATAGCCATAAACAGGTTTTCTCATTATATATAATGTATCTATAAACTAGATTTAAATGACAATTACAAAATATTACCATATTTCCATAAGAGTGTCACTAAATTAAAATCAGACATTTTTGAAGACCAAGGAGAGGTGTTCATGGTGAAACATCCAAACATTTAGTATCTCTGAAAAGCCCTGAATGTGCTCTGTACAGGACATCCAGACTTAAACTGTGGCATGTATAGTCTCAGAGAAATTCACAAAAATATAATGTCCTTATATGAGGATGCAAGGTCTCAGGAGGTTAAATGCGAAATGAGATTATTTAGTCCATTTATAGGAGGTTGATGCATAACATTTTTGTCTGCATAAAAATGTCAAAAGTTTTTCACCATTTTAAAATTTTTTTTGTCTTTATTATTTTACGTAAAAAACTGTGATAAATAAATTTTTAAAAAGACAAATATTCCATCCATATCTTAATGAACATAAATTCATAAATGACATGCAATATATGCATAAAATTATCCATATTAAATATCCAAACCATTTGTCTAAATAAATGCAAAAAACAATAATACAACAACATTATACTGTAATGTATAGTATGAAAAACGGATAGGGCCTATTCATTTTGGAGACATAACCAGATATAACCAATAAATGGCCAACATCAAATTCTATAATATTTTGTCTAAATTAAAAAAAACAAACAAACAAAAAACACTCTAAACACTTTAATTCAGTTTAATTGACTCAAAATTAAATAAAACACTAAAATAAAACCAATCATTTAATGCTAATCAAAACAAAATATTGCATTTCTTTTCAGATTTGCTAAACATTATATTTAAAGGTGTTCTTAAATTATTAGTGTTTTTAAAAATGCACTTTGATGACCATTAGATAATGACAAAGGTAATCTAAATGTAAAAATGATGAGGTACCGACACATTGTGTCTTACAAACCCATACACAGTTGTTTAGGTGTTTGTCCACACAAAGAGCAGTAACCCATGCACAACCTCAATTTACACCATATAAAAGAACAAATAAAATCACTAACACTGATTTCAGGGAGATAAACAAGCAATCTCACATGAGACCTGGGATCTGAGCGTAAACAGCGGGTAAGTACTTTAGAAGTCACAAAGAGCAAAGACAAATAAGACAAATAAGACACGCAGACACTGGGGACCTCATGCAAACACATATTTGCATATCAGTATGCCGCACATTGTCTTCTAATAAAATAAAAATATTCCCAGGTACTCAAGCATCTTGTTTTAACTTTTGCTGCCAAGAATTAATGGACAGTGCTTGGCAAAGTATTCAGACATTCCGCGCATACTGAGATTTTCTTCACGTTGGAGTGAAGATTGAAGCAAAGGCACTGCTGGAAGAACAAGATAATGACCAGCAATGGAAATACCCAGCAACTAACGAAATAAATTAAACAAGACACCAGTGTGCCACCAGCAAAGTGTCTCCTACATTTCGATTAGAAGTGAAATAACTGACAATCTGAAATCAATGTAAACGAGTGTTTCACGTCCATCATGCGTGACGTCAGTAATCACACTACATTATGTCGGGTGCAATTAGTCTCGGTGCGAGTTCAGGGTTCGTTTCTCTGTGTGAAACCCCCAAGGATTAATCTCGATTCTCTCCAGGATCCAAACTTTGGGGATTATGGGTGAGGAAATAGTGAGGATTTTTCTTCAGATGAGTCGCCTCATTAAACACACTCTTATCTAGCCTATTTAATTAGAATTAAAGTTCATTAGTCAACAAAGCTGACTTGCTGGAGATATAAAGCACCACTCTTTGTAACAGAGCATTACCGTTTGTTATTTTTAATGAAAGTTGCCGAGCAGCTAATAAAAAGAGTGTAAAACTTGCTGCAGTTCATAACTGCGTGTTTGCCTTCATTAAGGAAAAAAATATGTATTTGCTGAGAAAAAATTCTATATCTATACATCTGTATCTATGCCTATATACAGTGGGTACGGAAAGTATTCAGACCCCCTTAAATTTTTCACTCTGTAGATGCTTTCTGAAGCATGTGACTGAAGAATGAAGTTGAAAGTTGAAGTCTGTTGAAAATTCAGCTTACCATCTCATAAATAAATAACATTTTAAAATATTCAGATAATCTATATTTATTTCAACTTGTAATAATATTTCGCAATTTTGAGGTAATTCACAACTTTGTATTATTTTTTGGGGTCTTTTCTCTGCAGATATTGATATATGCAATTAATTGCGATTAATCAGCCAGTTTATCATTAGCATTAGGGAAACACAAAATCCGCATGTCGATCGATTTGATTAATGAGGAAAAACCAAATGCCTGTGGATGCTCTTTCCCACGTCTCCATTGCGAGTTAAACGTGTTCTTTTCTTCACATGCAAAGCTGGGTAGGGCAACCTCGTGCACCCTGATGGGAAAATCGATTGTGTATAGGTGGAAATGCCACTTAGCATAAAAAATCTCCTTAAACAGATTATGAAACCGGTCACAGTAAAGGCTAGGGGTTGGCCAGCACTGATACGTCTTATCAAAAATCCACACTGACAGCCTTGCAGGGTCGATACTCGTGGAGGCCATTCAATTCATTAGCCCCAGCCTGGAAACAACGAAAGCACTCAAGCCTGAAGCCCTGGCCACAGTGATACAGAGAGCAAATGCATTCACTGTGTAGACATCAGGTTTCTGCTTCAGAGCATTAGCGATCCGACACTGTGATGAAGAGATTCTGTATTTTGCTTAATGTGAGCTGAGCTGAATTTACGCCTTAGGGCAGAGTCTTGTTAAGATCAGCCAAGAGACTCCAAGGGGAAAGAATGTTGCATTTGACTATGATTATTACAACCCTTCTCTTTTTTTCACACCAATTGCCTATTATTATGGCACAGCAAACAGAGAAAACAGTTACAAACAAAATGCTTCATGCTGCACATACTTTCACAACAAATACATTTAATAACTCAATAATAATATACAATAATATACAAAATAATATATACAAAGTTTTCAAAAGAAACATTCTATCATCACCAAGGCTGCACTTATTTGATAAAAAAATAACAGCAAACCATGAAAAAATAGAGAATAAAACAGCCATAGTGTGCACAATTTTTTTCAATTACAATTTAAAATGTTATTGTATTTTAATAAAACATAATTTGAAATATTTTAACTGACTGATCTATAATATTCATATTATTTGTTTTCTATTTTAATAAAACATAATTTATGAATTTCAGCATCATTACTTTAGTCTTCAGTGTTACATGATCTTGCAGAAATCATTGTAATATTCTGATATATATACAATTCTTTGATGAATAGAAAGTTGAAAAACATGCTTTTTAAATATTTTAACTGACTGATCTATGATAATCTTGTTTGAAAAATCTTTTGCAACATTACAAATGTCCTTACTGTCATTATTGATCAATTTAATGCACCCCTGATGAATAAAAGTATTAATTTAATTAAAATTTCTATTTAGCAAAGAACCTTAAAAAAATATGTGTTAAAGTTTCTGCAAAAATATTAAGCAGCACAACTGTTTTTTAACATGTATAATAATAAGAAATGTTTCTTGAACACCAAATCAGCACATTAAAACAATTTCTGAGGGATCACATATAGTTTGCATCATTATGTTGCTTCATAAAAGCCTATATTGATAATAAAAGATTGTTGACAAATTTATAGTGCATTTTCAAGTGTTTTCTGCTAAGTCAAGCACACGTTGCACAGTAAAAATGAGCTCAGCACTAAAAAAAAAACATCTTGCAGCAGAGCTTCTTCTACACAGCACCGTGCTGCTTATACACTCAGTGTAAATACTATAAACTGTAATTTAAGCATATAAATAAATGTGCTGCTTGCGTTTGCGTATGAAACAGACCTGATACCACAAGCAATTCCAAAGCCACAAAGCAGTTTTGCACTGCAAAGACCCATTACAGATTCAACGCACGCTCTCATCCCCTCATCAGCAATACAGTAAATAATACGCTTAAATGAAGGTTTCTAAACTCTGACTCTGATAAACCTGACCACTGAGCAGCAGCGGCAATCATTTCCATATACGAGGCTCTCCGGGCCACCTAAGCCAAATTGTGCAAGCTAAGCACAAGATGAAAGCGTTTACGTTCCCGTTTCTGTTGTGCGTTAGCAGAAAAAAAAATGCAACGTAAAAAGGTGAATAAATAAACCTGGTGGAGTGAATGGATACGGGTGGGGGAGGAGGTGCTAATTAGTTTCGGCCCTTTGATGTCACCGCCACCCGCGCCGCACGCGAACCTTTCAATTAGCGAACACCAAGATGTACACATCAGCTGTTTTCAAAGCCCTTTTCCGTCTCTTTAACTCAATCATGTACTTATGGGGTCCATTTAGCCATGCGTTTTCCATTAAGACGGAGAGCTGAAGGAATAAAGAGCGAGCTAGAGTGACAGCAAAGTGGGTAAACAGACACAGAATAACTCCAGTAGAAAAAAACAGATGGTACCATCAAGAGGTGAAAGGTTTTTCTGGCCGATGAGGAGATAGATGACGGGGAGAGGAGAGAGGAGAGAGATATGGAGAGAACGGGGAGAAAAAATGTCAAGCGGGAGCGCAGCAAGGACAGTGACCTTCAGACTTAGCGGCTAGTTTGTTGCAATATATACAATTCTTTGATGAATAGAAAGTTGAAAAACATGCTTTTTAAATATTTTAACTGACTGATCTATGATAATCTTGTTTGAAAAATCTTTTGCAACATTACAAATGTCCTTACTGTCATTATTGATCAATTTAATGCACCCCTGATGAATAAAAGTATTAATTGAATTAAAATTTCTATTTAGCAAAGAACCTTAAAAAAATATGTGTTAAAGTTTCTGCAAAAATATTAAGCAGCACAACTGTTTTTAACATGTATAATAATAAGAAATGTTTCTTGAACACCAAATCAGCACATTAAAACAATTTCTGAGGGATCACATATAGTTTGCATCATGTTGCTTCATAAAAGCCTATATTGATAATAAAAGATTGTTGACAAATTTATAGTGCATTTTCAAGTGTTTTCTGCTAAGTCAAGCACACGTTGCACAGTAAAAATGAGCTCAGCACTAAAAAAAAAACATCTTGCAGCAGAGCTTCTTCTACACAGCACCGTGCTGCTTATACACTCAGTGTAAATACTATAAACTGTAATTTAAGCATATAAATAAATGTGCTGCTTGCGTTTGCATATGAAACAGACCTGATACCACAAGCAATTCCAAAGCCACAAAGCAGTTTTGCACTGCAAAGACCCATTACAGATTCAACGCATGTTCTCAACCCCTCATCAGTGATACAGTAAATAATACGCTTAAATGAAGGTTTCTAAACTCTGACTCTGATAAACCTGACCACTGAGCAGCAGCGGCAATCATTTCCATACACGAGGCTCTCCGGGCCACCTAAGCCAAATTGTGCAAGCTAAGCACAAGATGAAAGCATTTACGTTCCCGGTTCGGTTGTGCGTTAGCAGAAAAAAAATGCAACGTAGAAAGGTGAATAAATAAACCTGGTGGAGTGAGTGGATACGGGTAGGGGAGGAGGTGCTAATTAGTTTCGGTCCTTTGATGTCACTGTCACCCGTGCTGCACACGAACCTTTCAATTAGCGAACACCAAGATGTACACATCAGCTGTCCTCAAAGCCCTTTCCCAGCTTTTTTACTCAATCATGTACTTGCGGGGTCCATTTAGCCATGCGTTTTCCATTAAGACGGAGAGCTGAAGGAATAAAGAGCGAGCTAGAGTGAAAGCTAAGTGGGTAAACAGACACAGAATAACTCCAGTAGAAAAAAACAGATGGTACCATCAAGAGGTGAAAGGTTTTTCTGGCCGATGAGGAGATAGATGACGGGGAGAGGAGAGAGGAGAGAGATATGGAGAGAACGGGGAGAAAAAATGTCAAGCTGGAGCGCAGCAAGGACAGTGACCTTCAGACTTAGCTGCTAGTTTGTTGCAGGTGGCTGGGATGCCTTACTGTGAATGCATAACTCCCATGAACGTTTGGCCTTCAAGATCGGCAGGATGGTTAGTTGTAGGATTGGGCAATTTCTAAAATATTCACAATATATGTGCAATGACTTTACTGGTGACAAAATTAAGAAAAACTGTGAATATTGTGACTTTTTTGGGACATTTGATTTGATAAAAGGCATCACATGACAAATTCTGCACACTTTTAATGACTCTGAGAACATTAAAAACATAATTTACTCCGAAAAACCTAATTTTCACCCTTATTTACTCATTCTCATGTTGATCCGAACCTGTATGACTTTTTTTTTTTCTGCAGAACACAAAAAAGGATACACTGATTAATATCTCCATGTTTTTTGTCCACCCAATAAAAGTCAGTGATGTCTAATGTTGTTTTGGATGCCATTTACATTCATTATATGGGCATTTCTAAAATGTTCTTCCTCAAAATATTGTCTTTCATGCTCCACAGAGGAAAGAAGTCATAAAGTTTTGGATGGACATGAGGTTGATTAAATGGTGACAGAACTGTCATTGTTGGGTAAACTGTCCCTTAAAGACATAGGATCTTCAGATTTAAACTTCAGTAGTAAAACTGGCAATAGAACGGGTAAGTTTGATTCATTTCGTGAGAGAACACTGCCATTTCTTTCTTATGACTAATGAACATGCGTATTGAAGCCAGATCTAAACAAATAAATAAACCATGTCTGTGTAAATTAACAGCCCCTTTGGCCCCTCTGAGAAAATGTTTTACTTTGACACTATATTTTGTGCCCACAACCGCAAAATCATACCAGCCATCACACAAATGGAGTGTGGTGTTTGAAAGCTAAATGTAAGATAGACAAAACAGCTCTGTTTTCATCAACTTAAAACCCCGTTCACTATTCTTCTAAATACAAAGACCTGCCGGCTGATGTGTTTTAGCCGCCGCGGTGTTGCATCACTAGTCTAGAGAATAAATTGACAAAGCAGGTGTCACTGGCCTCTGGGCAGGATCTATTGACCGGACCCAGATCCTGCAGCCTTTAACAGCAACTCCTCCACAGCTTACAGAGCTGGAAAAAAAGGTCTGATGAGACTTAGAGGGGAAAAATGTGTGATTTTTTATTTTATTTATTTATTTTTGTTTTACTGCCAAACAGCCTGCTGGGAATGACTTAAGTGAGATATTACATAAGGACTATACAGAGAAGTGGTAGGGTACATTATAGTTTATTATATACAGAGCTGGGTAGAGTACTTTGTAGTTTAAATTGTAGTCTGTTACTGATTTCAAATTACATGACAAAAATAGTAGTTTGTAACGTAATCCATTGCATTACACATTTAGGTAATATAAAAAGACTACTTTTTGATTACTTTTAGATTACTTCTCATTTATCATATTGGACAATCTTGTACCATATTGATATAAAAATACAAAGAGTAAGAAAATGTATTACATTTGTTGTAATTAACAACACGAAGTGCATTAAACATTACATTACATCAAGGTTTCCCAAACTGGGGTTCGTAAAGGAAATAATACTTAATTAATAAAATATTTATTTTAAAATCTCAGGGAAACTTTATGGAATCAGTTTTCTGCCAAAAGTATTGCAGTCGCAGATTTAAAAAATGATAAGCGTGAAACCAAAATTTAAAAAATATAAGGAAAAATATATTGCGTAAAATGTAAAAAATTAAAGCAAAGTTCTCAGAATAGCAAACAATAGTCACAGATTGAAAAATAATCAAAAATGAAAAATTGAAAAAATAAGCATGAATCAAAATTTTAACATTTAAAATCATATTGCACAAAACTGAAATAGTAATGCAAAATTATTCGACTTGCACACAAATTCATGTTTTCCTTTGATATATTTCTCTGTTTCTTTTGTGCCCTCAGACATTTTCTGCTCATATTTTTATTTTCTGTATGCTGATGCTGCTTTTCACTTCGCACTTGTTTCCAAGTTTAGCGCTTGCTTTTCCAAATGTTGCGGTTAGAGTTTCATGTAAATCAGGGTGGGTTTAAGCGTCATCATTGGTCCATTAGTTCTAGATTGACAGCTCCTACTCTAGCCAATCAGTCCAAGAGGGGAGTTGACGTCACTCCAATGTGCCTCATTAGCATATTTATGTGTGTGTGTGTGTGTGTGTGTGTGTGTGTTTTATTGTGCATATATTGTGCATATTACATATATACATATGTTCTATTAAATGTTAGAACAAGTGGAAAGCATGGTACTGACTATAACTGCATCAAAACCAGAATAAAACTGAATCTCAAACACTGACACAACAGGGACCTAGAGCGAAAAGACAGAGAACACAAGGCGCATACTGATGCCTGCATTTCATGCTTCAAATATGACGGGTCACTAAGTGCAGTCGATGCGAGGAGGTTAAATTGGCCGCAATAAACTGTTTGGAGTGAATGCATTAACTCGGCTAGTCCCAAGTACAACTGTGAAAATCAGCAAATAACAGGGAGTTCAGCTTCTCACTTATCTTATAACATACATGAACACATAAACCCACCTTCATCACAGATGCCAGGTTTGGCCACCTCAATCTTCCTCTGTTTCTTGCAGGAGGCCAGCCGCAGCTCACAGTCGTTGTTGTAGGTGTTGCCGTCACTGCCGCACACGGGTTTCACTGGCTGACCCGTGCACTGCTGACACTCACACTGGTTCTGCACGCACCGTGCTCCCCAGCTACACACAGTGCTGCCACAGGTTTCTGATCAAACACACGCAACACGCACAAATCACAGGATAGGATAGTTGAGACACAAAGAGATGCAAGAAACATGTTCACACCTCAATAAACGTCCTCCTGAAACTCCAAACACATTCACATGGGATTCTGCTACGTAAAAACCACCACGTAAAATCATGTAGCATGCATAACATGATTTGGAAAGAGAGCTAAAACAGTTTCTTGTGTTTTGACAAGAAAACTGCACTGCAAAACATTTTCTTCATCAGTATTTTGTCTTGTTTTCTAGCACCACATAATTCAACGATTTAAAAAAAAACAAAAAAAAACAATTTGCTTGAAAAGTAAAACTGCACAAGATATTAAGACTTTTTCAGAGAACATTTATCTTGAATTAAGTTTATTTTTCTCCTTAAATTGTAAATTTTCTTGCTTAAAGCATAATTCTGAAAAACATGGGATTTATGCATAAACAAACAAAACAGGTAACCTTAGTTCAAGACACATCAGAAAAAAGTCATTTGTCACAATATTGTAAACTAAAGAAAGTTTTACTGGAAATCAAAACAAAAATACTACAGAAAATGATTTGTTTGGCAGCAAACAGACTGATGAGTGAACATGTATGAAGGTGATGGATGAACTGATTTTTGTTTTTCTGTACTCACTGCATTCTCCATGGGCCACCACTCTGAGATCCAGCTGCTTAGTGCAGGCTTCCACGTTCAGCTTGCACTCGTTCTCGTACGTCATCCCGTCGCTGCCGCACACGGGCTGCCGTGTTTCCAAACACCCTTTGGGGCACACGCACCGGCCAGTCTGAGCGTCGCAGATCGCGCCAAACGAGCAGTTGTTGCAGGACTCATCTGCTGAAAAGGAAGTGTGACGTCAACGGAGAGATTCAAGCTACAGATTCACACCATCACTCACTAGTATCAGCCTCAGCTGCCCGGCCGCCTGTCCGCTTTATTAAAATCTCTCAGCAAAGTCTGGGCTAAAGCATCCTTCCATCGTGCAGATGGGAGCAACACTGCTCTGTTTACATGCAGGCACAGCAGAGCATCTTATAACGTCATCCATTTCAACTGATGTTGTGCCTTCGGACACAGTTTACAGCCCCCCTGACATAACATTGCATTTAATTAACCACATGCCAATATTTACTGAGGAAAACCCCCAAATTAAGCTATTTTATACAAATTTTATACAAAAGAATTAATTCTAATATTAATATGATAGAATATACATGTATTTAAAAAGACATGTAACTAATTCCATATATTTTATACAAAAAATATATATGGAATTAATTACATGATTAAAAATATATATGTGTATGTATATATATATATATATATATATATTAGGGCTGGGCGATATATCGAATATTAGCGATATCCAATCATTTTGATGACGATGTAAAATTTGAAAATATCGTGATTATCGTGAATATCGAATATTTCAAATTCAAGCATACTTTCCCAAAAGAATGCACTGAACGTCCAAAAAAGGAGACAACACGTTATTGCGGACTGCTCAACTGTACACGCCTCTACAGTTCCCCGAATCAGAGCTTCGCTGTTACAAGGATACATATTCTCCCCGGTGTTTTGCTTATTTTAAGCAATCTGGCAACCATGCGCACGCGCTCGCTCCTCATTGCGGAAGCGCCGCCGTCGATGATCTCAAAACACTGACAAACAAGCTGGAGTTTAGCGATCAAAATGAAAGTGTCACTCAACCAGTCTGTGTTCTGTCATGAGATCTCGACTGTATTGTTTGCGATTTTTATCGCTAAATAAATGCACTTACTCAACCGCTGTTGTTT
>NW_015628351.1:1534258-1550829 GCF_001515625.1 Sinocyclocheilus rhinocerous
CCCATCTGAGAGGGTTTTTAGTGCCAGTGGGAACATAGTTTCATGCCACAGAGCTTATTTTAAACCAGAGACAGACTTGTGTTCTTAGCTAAAAACTTGTAAAAAAAAAAATACTTATCCCAGTTTAATTATTTCCCCCAATTGCACAGTGTAAATTGTGAATTGCATGCACTAAAAAAGTTGACAGAATGCACTTTCTGTACTTGTTTTGCAGCTATATTATATATTATAAAATTATTACATAAAATGAAGAATTTAAAATAATTATTATTAATATGAAACAATTAATAGTATTAAACTTTATACAAAATG
The DNA here is from genome assembly GCF_001515625.1 of Sinocyclocheilus rhinocerous. NCBI lineage: Eukaryota > Metazoa > Chordata > Actinopteri > Cypriniformes > Cyprinidae > Sinocyclocheilus > Sinocyclocheilus rhinocerous. The sequence goes on from NW_015628351.1 coordinate 1,534,571, forward strand.
TTAATTTGTGATATTAATTGCAATATCATGCAATTCAATTATTAACTGAAGATATAAAATCGTTCTAGTACTATTTATTTACATATTACACAATTTATATACGGGTCAGAGAGTGTGATTAAGGGTTTTAGTGTGTGTGTGTTTTTTTTAATTAATCACAGTTAAGGTGTTAAATTGAAATCCCTAGCTCTCAGATATCTTGCTATGATTACCGAGAGCCCAGTTAATCAGTAAAACAAAATGTGGTTCCAACTGGGAGAGAGGGAGGGAGGGAGGGAGCATGGCCGATGACAATTACACCTGGGGGATTGCATTAGAGCAACTGCTATCACATTCAATTAGTGCTGGGGTAATACCAGCACCTGATTTAGTGTTAATGGAGAGAGGTCCTCATGCATAAATCTCTCGTCTCTCTTCCACCAACATGTTTATTGCACATTAATAAAGTGACCTCACCTCCGCTCAGGATCAGTCAACCTCAGGGACTGCGCTCGGCCGTCTTATTAAAAGCAGCTGCAGTGTGCTGCCCAGCGGCCGCCCAAGAGCGCTTCGTCGTGACAGTCCAATGCAGGCCGATAAATCACATTCTCATGGCTGCTGGTATTCTCCTTTATCAGTGTGTGTGATAAAGGTATTTCTTTATCAGTTGCAACATGTTTCCATGCTTTCACGGCCTCGGCAGAGGGAAGTGCAATAGATACGGCAGTCGGTAACATATAAACAGCGATCCAGCATACAAAGCTGGACCCGAGATACGAGTACAGACACGGGCCATTATGGCAGAGCTTAGCCTTACGGGAAACAAGAAGAAATTCTGTCCATTCAGGCCCAGAAATGAAAATTGTGCCATCATTTACTCACCCTCATGTCATTCAAAACCTGTATGACGCTCTTTCTTATTCGAAGCACAAAGACAATTTTGAATAATGTTTCTCTCTTTTGTATGCAGTTACAATGAATGGGGACTAGAGCTTTCAAGCTTCAAGAAGAGCACAAAAGCACCACAAAAGTATCATAAAGGTATAAAAAAGGTTTGTACCATTTGGGTGTCAAATATATGTCTTCATACGGCAGCTTTGTGTTGAAAAAGACTGAATTTTAAGTCATTGTTGAGCTGTCATCGAATCATTGAGAACTGAATCAGCTTGATATGCGAACTAATCATTCGGATTGAATTAATCAATTCAGAATGTCATCACTACTTCTGTCATTTATGTTTTTCTTAGGTTATTGAAGTAAAATTTCAACTTTCATTCAATATGTTACTTGCTTATTAATATAATACTATTTCACTTTTTTTTGGTGAATAATGGTTCAAATGTTCAGAATTCAATTCCATTATAATAAAAAGTGGATTTTCTAAAAAAAAAAAAAGATTCAAAGATTACTGGAGTATATTTTACAAGAAAATTATATTTCAGTTTTTCCACTTAGAAACTTCAGCTTTAATTCTATGTGTTATTTGCCTTTTGTCATTAATTGTGAAATACTACCAATTTCTGAGTGAAAATGATTTCTACATCTAACTTTTTTCAGTTTAGGAAAGCTAGATTGAGTGTTTTCAGATTTTTTTTTCCCCCCGGTGAATAATGGTTCAAATGTTCAGAATTGAATTCCATTATAATACAAAGTGGATTTTCTTAAAAAAAAAAAAAAGATTAAAAGATTACTGGAGTATGCTTTACAAGAAAATTCTATTTCAGTTTTTCCACTTAGAAACTTCAGCTTTTTGTCATTAATTGTGAAATACTACCAATTTCTGAGTAAAAATGATTTCTACATCTAACTTTTTTCAGTGTAGGAAACCCGATGAATAATGGTTGAAATGTTCAGAATTCAATTCCGTTATAATAAAAAGTGGATTTTTTTTTTCAGCGTAGGAAAGCTAGAATGGATGTTTTCAGAATTTCTATGAATAATGGTTTAAATGTTCAGAATTCAGTTTCATTCTAATGAAAAAGAGTTTTTTCTTCACAAAAAAATTCATACAGGTTTGGTGATGACAAAAGTTTCATTTTTGGGTGAACAATTCCTCTAAAGGTGAGTGGTAAACTGCTCTCTTTTGCCCAGAGAAAAGAAGGAACATTGTTAATGTCAGGTACAGAACAGCAGTTTTTGTGAATAGCCGTAAAAACTCCCTGGCGATTGGTGCTTGGGCAAGGGCACCGGCTCTATTAGTCTGCTCCATCTCCTCCTAGTTTTTATTTACTGCCCTCTCACTCCTTCAACAGCCTGATGATTTTTCTTCCGCTTCCAGCTCAGTGTCTTGCAGGTAACCTATATTCCCCAACTGTGGCCAGTAACATTTCAATCACCAGTAAAAAGTGCTTATTTGCTGCGGACTCGTTGGCTGTTCTTTCATTTCCTTGCATATAAAAATATACGTATTGGTTCTCAGAGGGGCAGATATCAAATACTCCATTACAACGGCACGCTTTCCTGTAGCTGTGAGACAAGGTCAGCCGCCACTCAAATGTGAGGGAAAAAATCAGAATAATAAACAACGTCAGTCATATCTCTATCAGACTGCAACTGAACTATAAAGATAAGGGCATTTATGAGTCTCCCCTCTATGCGGAGTGAAGAAAATGAAATGAAATTTGGCCACGAGCACATCATACACCCACTCATGTGGGTGCATTGCTATCAACAGCGACCCACATACAAGCTTTCACGAACAGATACACACAAACACAGCTGGGGTCTTAGTGAGGCAGAGGCTGTGGTCTGAATGGGCCTGGATAATTAACGGTGATAATAATAGAATTCACTTGTGGTGGAGAGTGTGGCTGTGTACACAGCACTAAATGAACATTTCCTTCTGTATGGTTAGCTGTTTGCAGCCGTTGACACCTGCTCCAGCAAGGGGCCGGACCCATCAACATTGATGTGATGCTGTAATGGGTGGATTTTTTTCAAACTACAATGATTATTTCCAGCTGGAAAAACCAGGTCAATCCTGTTCAAGGTGGTTAAGCTTGTTTATGGAATACCACAGATGGTTAAAAGATGGTCTATAATCTCTAAATTGCTTGTCCAATATGATCTAGCAGGTCTAAACCAGTCACACAATTTCGCAGTTCAGCTGATTAACCATCTAGACTGGACCAAACAAAACTGGACCAGCTACCAACCACCACAATTTTTACAGGATTAGTTTTCAGTTGTTTCTCAATGAATGAATGAATGAATGAATGAATGAATAAACTGTAAACATTTGAATACATTTGATAAAGCTTGTAAAATTTAATTTAATTAAATATTTACATATATAATTTACTTTCTAATGACATATTTCTAATTATATATGGGGTTCCCATGATTGATTTTATGTAATTATAAATATACAGTATATATAATTAAAAAGCAATTTTTTTAATCTAAATATATTTTTTTAAGTTTATTGCTTTCAATTATTTTTTTTTTTGGGGGGGAGAATACAAATCTATTTTAAGATTCGATTCTTGCTATTAACTAACCATTATTAACAGCCAATATGATAATAACAGGCATGCTAATAAGCAACTAGTTAATAGTGAGAACTGGTCCCTTTACTAAAGTGTTACCATTATCCTTTATTTACAGGTTTTCTATGATTGTAGGAAGCCTATTATTACCTTCTACCCATAGAACATCAAGCTTGCCGTTCCAAAACAAATCTGTCAAGCTCAAGTATTTCTAAAATCTTCTATTTCTAGTCCTGAATCATCAGTTTTAAGATTGCATCCATGTAGGTATGAAAACTGACTTGTTTGGCCCCAACCAAACCTGTTTCTGTAGGTTAAATCTCTGTGGGTAGTTAAGCTTATGTTCCAGAAGCCTGTGAGGAGAGAGATATCACTCTCATTTGTCATTTGCTATCTGGCAACATATATAGCATGATAGGCGGCGCTGCAATAAAGGGCAACCGTGGCCTATAGCGATCTGAGATGAATTTTACTACTGCTACCAAATGACCCCCGGCATCCATTTCGAACTCTTCACTGGAGGCAGAGCCAATACACACACATGTATAAACTGCAAACACATGACACTTCTGTCGACACAATAGCTCCACCGCATTCTCTCTGAACTTAAGCCGACAGTGAATGAGACTGGCTTTACAAAGGGCTCCAAGTTTATCAGAAAAAGCACCCTTAATATTCCCCTCCCAAGCCCAAAGACAGCCATCGAAAATTATTTACAAGCCTTTTGTGAAGAACACACATAAACATGCGTTTGTTTGGAGGGTGAGCAGGCCTCTGCAGACTTATCTGGAGCGTGCTTACAAAAGCCAGACAAAAAACCCATGACTCATGCAAACAATTACTGTGAAGGATGCCCAGAAAAGGGAGAGCTCTAGTTAATAATTCAGTGTGCTGGGCTACAGCACAGATATGAAATAAGTACATGAAAGAGAGTAGCTGGGACTCTCAGCGGTGCCACAGTAGTTCCACAGTAAGTTCATTAACTGCTGCAGTTAGTAGACAGAGGGCCGAGGGACAGTGGGACTGATCACAAGCCCTGTTTTTGATGCCAACACAGAGGGAAAGAGAAAGAGGAGAACGAGAAAGAAGAAGTGGGTCAGCGGTGAACCAGCACAGCTCACCGTCCTCTAGAGGAGAACCTTTCGTCACCAAATAAGGCTTCATTTCGCCCAATCAGGAGGAATTTTTATAGAAAAGGTAAAAAATGAATGCACAAAAAAGATGGAGGAGGTTTCTAGGGGAGATTCTGTAAAATCAATGACCCTCATTTTCATTCCAAACCTGAGTAATGTTCTTTCTTCCGTATAAAACAAAAGCAGATGTTGAGCAGAATGTTCACGCTGCTCTTTTCCATACAATGGAGTTTGAACAATGTACCTGTGAACACTGTGCCTAAAATCTTTTTTGTGTTCTACAGAAAGTCAAATGGATTTGGCATGACATGATAGTGAGTAAATGTTAATATAATATTTATTTTTTTTAGTTTATAAACAAATGCACAACATGCTGCACATTTGTATGCTTGGGCTCCATAGCTGAGAGTTGAGAAATGCTAGAGGAGTAAACGTGATGTGTTTGCACTTTCACACTAAGATTAAAGACATGTCAAAATAAAGGGCAGCCCTTCAGGCACACTCAGTATTGTGTGAGAGGTAAAATGACAGGGTGACGGCAAATGTTTGCAGGTGCATGCTGGTCGGCGTATGTGAGTGTGTGTGTATAGAAGATTATGTGTTTTTGACTGTTTGTTTGTGAATATGTCTTTGGACATGCATGTACATATAAATGAGAACCCCTCCATCTTCAGAGTTTGTTTTAAGAATGTGTGTGTGTGTGTGTGCGCCCCTACCCGTGCTACACACGGTGTTGTCACCGCAGTAATTTATTCCTGGATTAGATACTATCATTTCCAAATAATATTACAGACACTCAGATACATTTAATATCGCACACAAACAGCTATCATACCGCCTTCAGATAAATCAAATACGTCCCTCTCCATAAAAATAACTTTCTTTTCCAATATGATACGAACAAATAAGAACAAAATAATGAGAAAAAAAATTAACATCATTGAGCTTCTTGAAGGGAGAAGAGATTTGCTGTGTTCCAAAGCACACTGAGCTGCTTAAAGAGGCTGCATTTTCAAGAATGCTTGTTAGGGCAATATGATTTGGGGGAAAAAAATCTAATTATGATTTTTCTAATAAAAAATGCAATTAAAAAACAAACAAACAAAATGTGCCAGGTTTGCTAAGTGCCTCTTATGAAAATTAACCATGGTTTTATTATAGTAAAAGTGTAGTAACCATGGCTTTTTTTTGGTGTATTGACTACAATTTGTATAACCACAGTTTTACTACAAATACCATGATTAAACTATGGTTAGTGTAAACCATTGTTAATTTGTGGTTACCAAGGTTGAATAAATATAGTAACCATGGATTTTTGGTTTTATATGTAGCAAAACCATGGTTAATTTGTTGTTACCATAGTTTAACTATAGCAACCATGTTTTTTTGGGTTTATATGTAGCAAAACCATGGTTGATTTTCATTAGGTTTGTTTGTAGGGCTGCATAATTTGACCAAAAATTTAATTTTTTATTTTTTATTATTAATGAAGAGTAATAGAGAAAGAGTAGTTAGATACCTAGTTTCAGTGAAATTCTAAAGAAGCCAGTCCTAAAATGCATTTCAACAAGCTAAGTAAAAATAAAATAAATACATGATGGCAATGTTGATAATAAACTTCATTTTCAGTCAATACTGATAAATATCAATAAAAATAGTTCAGTATAAATAAAAATCAACAATTTGGCTGTAAATTTGTGAGTGCTAAGCATTTTTACACAGTGTTAGCTTAGCAGCATGCTAAAAAAAATATTGAAATTGTTGTGTAGCGCTATTGCTATGGTGCACACACTACGTAAAAAGTTCTAACTGGTTACTAACAAGATTCTATGGCAGTTAAGATGTTGTTTTAAAAGGCAGCTGACTATGTAGACAGAATGCAGCTCACTAGGTTTAGCACTAACAAACAGAGCTAAAGACTTAGCCTGTGCCTTAAATATTACTTAGCAAGAGTGAGACCCTCAGACAGTTTCATGTCTTTAGTAAACTGCAAGAGACCTGGGGGGAACGATTTGAACGTAACCCTTCTCTAACCTCTTCCTGGCGCACACCTATAATCCCGCCTCACATCTGAAGGCGGCAACCAGGGAGAAGCACATATCAAACACACATGAAGCACAGTGTGCATCAAAAGACCATGATTAGTACTCCAAAGCATGTTTTTCATGACAGAAATCAAGCGGTGCCACACACACATCTCTTTTAAACCCACACATGCAACTGCTCGGTTAAGCCAATGAAAATAAAAACAGAAGTGGGAAGTAAGCAGGTTACCTTCCCGACTGCTGTGTTCCTGTGCCAATCTAAAAGTGTCCTACAGTAGAAGCTCCTCTAAGAGAACGTTTCCGGCTATTGATTTCTCTGCTGAGAACGAGAGCTTAAAATATGTCTTGAACTGGCACGTAACTGTGTAAACAGTGGATCGGTGCCTAATTTTGCAGGCCTTGAAAGCGGGCTTGTCCTCCAGATCTTCTCTCTCAGCGCCTCTCCATCTGTGCCTTCTAAGCACCCGGCTGGAGGACGGCGAGATCAGGCTCATCAGTAAAGCCCTCATGGCCTTCAAAACGCTTCAGTGACCTGTTTCCTAAGGCATGGGTCCTAAAACCCGAACCGCAGCCTTCGATAATGCTTTGTCCCATGCCACCCTTTGTTTCCTTACGAAGATGAAAGAATCGCTCTCCTTTTTAAAAAAAAAGAATTTAAAAAAAAATGGATATGAAAAGAAACGTTCACTTGTTCAGTTTCTCATTTTCAGTTTTTCGTCTCTAGGGGATGGGGAAAAAATCTTGCAGATTTAATAAGTCAAGGAAGAGAAAGTTCTCTGAGAAATAATGTTACATGCAGCCACGATTACATACTTCATAAAAAAAGCAGCCTGGCTTTGGTTATTGAGATGGCTTGCATATTCTCTGAGTAAAAAATGAGCCCTTTTCGGAGCCTCTTTGAAATAGTGGGCTGCCATCCCCGAGGCCTGTGCTGCAGTGCCAGTCTTCAAGGACTCCAGCTGTAAGCTGGATGACAGCCATATGCCTCGACGGGACTGCCACTGGGACGCAATGCACGTAGAAAGGAGCACATTTGACGTTTTTTTCAGAGGTTAACGTATGCAAAAGAAAGGAAAGCTGCGTAAGCGACGTTGGAAAGTGGTGGAGAAAGGTAATTAGGAGCCTGTGTGTGGAAAAGCGGGTCTAATAATGAGAAGGTGTGAAGAAATAGCAGGACTCGGAAGAGCTGAGTAATTGCCTGAGAATCTCCGCACACCTCCGACCCCTGCGCGATGTGGCTCCGCCTCCTGCTCTACATCCACACTGCAGTTTTGTATTATATTATGCATTCGTTCTAGTGACGTTTAATTACTGCTGCCACTGAAACATGATGTTAAGGACTATTAGTACATAGTACGAGATTCTCCTATTGAGACGGCTTCCCTACATGCTTTATCCTGACACGTCGCCCACCCAAGGGACACTCCCACTCACATCTCGCCACCGTTGCGTGCTATTTAAAGTGCAGGTCTCTTGAGCCAATGAAGATTTCTTTAACTTGGTTTGCAGAGCTGTCAGAACGCAGACAGTCAGCCAACACTCACTTCAGGGGGTCCGGTAAGCTCCTTCAGCTCAAAGTTAGTGAGTTTAGCACAGTGTGAACGCAGAGAATTATTCCTACGATCTGCTGTATGCACGCTCATAAATATGGAGATCTCCAGCCCTCGTATCGGGATTACAGGGCGTGCGCGAATCGTGATACAAACAGTCGCACGAGCGTCTCCTCCAACTCTCCGCTCCCTCGCACCTTGCCAATATGAGAGGAGTTTGCGAGTTTCGGCAAGCTGTGCGTGTCTCACTTTATGTGCGTCTGCATATCAGAAGCAACGACTTCCCCCGCCACGTCCCCTTCGGTTCTGTCTTTCTCTCTTTCGTTCCCTACCTTCCCCTTCAGCTTGAGGGGAAACATTTATAAGCGTGTAGGAGAAGGTGCAAGGAAAAGGGAGAGAAGAAAATATTAGCATGACACAAGCAGAAATCCCCCCAGAGGCGGTGTTTGGTTTCTGAAGGAGTACTTATCACCAAACAATGGCTTCAAGGGCGTAGAAACTTTCTCCCCACGCATTAAGAATTTAACCAAGGAACTAATTCCGTTGCCCTCCCCGCACTGCAAGGGAGGAAACGGATGAGGTGAGACACCGTGAAACTGGACAAGCAAGAAGAGAGAGAACAAGAGACAAAGAGAGGGAGAGAGAAGGGAGGACAAAATAAACCACACAAATTAGATTAGCTTGCTATCTAATGCTGGACACATTGAAAATAGAGAGGGCTGGTGAAATTCTGAACTTAGGAATAGGCTTTTAGTTCATGAGTGTGAATTTGAATTGAACTGGCTGCATAGCAAAGGATTTTGAATTGAAATTTGAATTGGAATGACAGGAAGAGAAATACTTAACTGCAATTCAGAAAAAAGAAAATCAACAAACAAATCACATCATTACTAAAATAGCTAACAACTGACTAATTGTTAATATAAAAATATATAATTATTACTAATTATATTTATGATAAATTATTTATTTCAAGATAAATAGTTATTTTTTAAATGTATCATGATATGACATATGTAAATAGATATGATATATGTAAAATGTAATCAAACAAAATGTATTAAATAATAATAATAATAATAAAATGAAGGTTATTATCCAATAAGTTTATGCATAATACTGAAAAAGAAAAAGAAAAAAGAATTTCATTTAATTTTGACTCTACTTCTTTAAATTCAAATTACAATTCTGCACCCAGTTTGCTACCTCAATTCAAATTCAGGAATTGAACTGGAATTTTGAAGTCATTCATAATTCAGTTCTGAATGACACAGAAGCCTGAAAACTGAGCACAGAGCGAGACGGATCCATGGATCCCTTCAGCAGAAGGGCGTCACACAGGCAGACGTTAAGACAAGCATTGCACATAGCACTCTGAACAGAGAAGAAAGGGAAGCAGAGGAGGATGAGGGAATGAGGGAAAACGAGGGGGAAGGCAGACGTGCATTACAGAAGCATGCTCTACAAAGAGCCTCCTAACAAACACACATAACAGAAACCGGAGAGGGCTTTCCAACTTACAACAGCGACCCAGATACAACCCTTCCTCACAGCGAGGTGCAAAGGTTCATGCCAATTATAATCACACTACCCTGGCTCTTCAATCTACTCGTCTAATTGGATTCATTACGCACATCTCACTAGGCCCTCCAAAGTTCAATGGGTGCTTAACTTGTTATTGTTTCCTTTTTTTTTTTAAATAAAAAAAAAAATCAAAGTTTATGCTGTTTTCAGCAAGAGATGCTAATCAAATAAATATGCAAATGATAAATATTAATCAGAGTGTGTTGTCACCTGGGGCGTTGATTCCCAGGCACCTCTTTTCACTGAGCTCTTGCTCAATGACATTGTCAGTAAGTCTGAGCCCATTGTTAGTCTTTATGAGTTACTGCCATGGGAACAGAGAGACAGACAGGCAGAGACAGAAAGCTGGTATATTCTGAGGGTCTGTTCACTTTACACAAGCTATGAAACATCCTCTGGACAATAATGACAGCTGTGTATTTAGGTCAGCTTCATTTGCAGGATCCATCTTGCTCTGCTTAGACAAACGTGCTGCTTTCTTTCCTTATCATTAGGAGTCCATTACGGCTGGCACACCCACCGAGTTATGGAGTTCTGAAATGACATTGGATGGAGCTGAGCCATGATAATGCACAAAGATCATCATTCAAGGTCTCATAGACTTCAGTCAGAGCAGACGCTTTATTTAATTTGATGTAAACGAAAATGAGGCTGTGAAGGACGGAAATAGCCCGTTAAATATATTGTGCTGGCGTATACCTGGATAGTGTTCATTCAACCATTGAAACCTGGAAACAGATTCCCGGTGGACATAACACAAGTGTGGTGGAAATTGTGAAGATGAGCGCAGGACCTCATTTAAACTAACAAAAAAACAGTATATATATATATATATATACACTATAGTACCACGGTCATCACAGTACCATACTAAATAGACTGTATTTAAATATGGATATAAATATGAATGTTATGGTATTACCATGTGATACCATAACTATACCATCTGCAACAGAACAACTATGATTTGACTAAAAACATTGCTGTAAAATAAATTAAACATGTTTAATGCAACAAGTAGTTTTAAAAAAAATAATAATTATGGTTACAATGAATGTAAAGAATTTGTTTGCATGAAAAATGCCATATGGAGACTTCCAGCCGTCTAATAACATGCTCTTCATGAACTTAATGACAAAATAAAAAGCATTCATCACAACACTACTCAATTTAACATCAGCAGCAAAAACCTTGCAAACTAAATATTCAATATAACTAAACTAAAACTTTGAATTAAAAGTTGAACTAAAATTGAACTAAAAATTCAATATAATTGCCCAACCCTATCTTTTGTCACTCCTAAAATGACTTTGACACGGGTGTTCTTAGACTTATCTGCTGCCTCGCACATCCAAACAACAGACCGAAAAACCCACGCTGACATTAATAGGACCTGAACTCTCTATACAACACCATATTTTAAAGCTCCATCAACAGAATGCAGGTAGACTTTCAGATGAGGAACCACAGTCTGGTCTTGTGTATCTTCGGTCCTTTGTTCTCAATCTTTCTACTTTCAGTGTTTTCTGTTTTCCTTAGGAGCTGCAGTCTCTTGTTGACCTTTCGCAGTACTACATATTTCTTTGATTTTAGAGCGAATCGTCTCTCGACGAGAGCTGCTGACACAGTGACCCAGCTCTGCTTGTCTCCAAAGACAACGGGAAGCAGATGAAACCATGTCAGACACTGGAAAAAGTACTGACATGCTCAGCGTTTGAAATGACTCTTGTACACACACAGCTTCTCTGCTATTGATTAGCGTGTGACAAGAGGTCCATTTAGAGGTTTTCCAGGTTTTAAAGGTGAGCTTTGTCACGCTTGAGCGTCTTCTAAAGGACCGAAACGCACTTTAGTAAAACATAGACTTCACTTGGGCCCTTGTCAGTATGAAGGCAGTCTATAATACACCGCAGGAAGCTACTGTAGCTGTTAGAATTCCTATTAACAACATCTAATGGGAACATGCTAAAAAGCAAAACCTGAAAAAGTCTGGATGGATATAACCGAAAAAGAGAGAGAGAAGACAAAGAATGTGACAAAAGCAAAACAAGACGACCATGCAAAGCAACCTTTTTCTGCATTTACACATCAAACTGAGAGCAGGTGTCCAAAGCACAAGACTTTCGCTCATCAATGCTCTGTATCTTCCTCGGCATGAAAGGCAGTCAGCCTGGCTCAGGTCCGCCACGGAGCTTTTGATGTTTAATTAATGTTCTGTTTGCGGAATATGCAAATGTAAATAAATGTATTAAAAAAACATACTGTAACTTGCCACCAGCGAAAGCCTGAAAGGACCAAAACATTTACTTTGTCAGAAATAATTAAATAAATCCAAAGACACGAGCACTACTCCTCTTTACATGTTAATTTATGCATCTTTTCGCTGAAGACTGGAAAACAATCCTAATGAGTCATAGTGGCTGATAGTGAGAAGAGAATAAAGAAGAGAGAGGGAGGGAAAAAAAGGAAAGATTCATCCAGCACTATAGTTGCCACATATGTGCTGCCAGGGAGTAGGACACACATAGCATTCAGAATAAATAAGAAGGATATTTCTGTACCGTTAAAATGCTCTCAAAATCTGAACCTTGCCAAAACAGCCCTGGATACACGTCCCATAATTAACACACTGTCCAGGTCCTGTTTTTTTCCCTTTCAAGCCTTTTTTTAATAACTGCTGCAATAATTTTGAGGTGTTTAATGCATTTTAGTATAAAGTGGAGAGTGGCGCACGAAACTACCTCTGAATTACTGTACTTGCATAGAATTTATTTCTTGATTGTTAACGCAGAACATTTGGTAGATATGCCAGGTGTGCACTGCAAAAAAAATAATTCAATATTTTTGTCTTGTTCGCAAGCAAAAAAAAGTAAATATTCATAAACAACTTTAAGAAATTATATATTTATTTTTCTAAGATAATTAAGATATTCTGTAAAAATGAGACAAGATGTAGATTTTCAGCTATTACTAACCAAAAAGCATCAAATATACTCTTGTGTTGTTAAACAAGTACAATTTAACCATAAAAAGCAATGTCTGACTCTTTTTTAAATATTTTGAATCTCATGGATATTCAGCTCCTATGGCCTTATGGGATGTCCAAATGTCCAATGGTAGCACACTTTGCGGATGCAGTGGGTCATGCAGGTATTGCTCACCTGCATATTCGGGCATCTTACGTTTTACTACACTGCTTCTTATATACTGTATAGGAGGGAAGTACACACTAGAACTCAAGGGAGAATGCCAAAGGGATGTGCCACACAAGTGCACAAACGTTTCAAGCAACGCAAGCCCATAAACTTTATTCTTCTATGGCCAGTCTTCAATCTTCACTGAGCGACTTATAAATATATTTAGTACTTTTTATTGTCATTTTTGAATGGCAGCATATAGTTTAATGTCAGACATTTGACAGTAACCCTCTTGCCCTTGAGCAATAGTTTTCTGCTGCCAGAGTGATGCCAGGTCACTTTAAATATGGGAATGCTCACTGCCACATTTTGACAGAGTTTTTACGTCTGCGTACTTGCATAGATTCTGTTTCTATCCTTAAGCGTAACAGAGAAACTAACATAGCTCCTATCAAGGGGGCTACATGCATGCATCCATGCAAACCGGTTGCGGGGCAACAACAGGGACAGAACGATTGGGAAGCACTCTAAAAAAAGAAGAGCTCCATGACCTCACTTCCCTTCCAAATAGTGCCATGAGGGCTGAAGCTGCAGGGAGGGCCACTCCAACCATCCTCCATCACGCAAACAAACACAAGAGACAGAGACAAAGATGTACAGGTAGAAAAGAAGGACATCAAACCAGCCCTTTGAGGGCCCCCTGAAGGAGACCCACAGGTCAGAATTCCAATAAGAAAGGTCAGAGGTTGAACTCTTCCCCGCTCGCAACGAGTGGTGTGTCCGGCGGCGGCCCTGAGCAGACGTCACATGGACAAAGACAGACAGAGAGACACACTGGAACAGAAAAAACAGTTTAAAGACAGCCAAAAAAGGACATAAAAGGACAAAGGGGGAAATGACAAGACATTTGAACAGGGAAGGACTGGCGTGGACGACTGGCACTGGAGGGGTGAGGACATGAATGAAACATGAAGTCAGCGTTTCATGTGTCATCAGAGCTGATGGCAGAATGAGAACGGCGTGGAAATGAAAGAGAATGAGCACCTTCCACAAGAGTTTCCCGCAGGACACAACCAAACACAAGCAGACATACAATGCTAATTAAACAACATCTATTTCGCTAACATAAAATTACAAGAACACAGAAATACATTGCCCAATTCTCCACACTCACCACAGGGCCCTTGTTGCTTGATGGGGATGTCTGTTTCGGTCCGGCACTCTTCGAGTTTCCTCTCGCAGTCGTTGGGGTATGTCTTTCCATCCTTTCCGCACAGGGGCTTGTACGTGCCGTCACATTGTATGGGGTCGCAGGAACACTGAAACTCTCCGTTTTCCAGCAAACACATGGCGTTGAACTTACAACCGTTCGGGCAGCCCCCTGGAGACCGGAGACACATGTATACATGCGTCAACAATGTGAAGAACGGCAGTAACCGTCCTGGTGCTAATCAACACTGACTGGAGGCATCTCTCTTTCTCTCTCGCTCAATCAGACATCGGATATTGACTCACTCAGGGGTTTTGAATTAATTACCGTGCCTGATTATTTAATCAATTATCTAATTCCATTCAGATTGATTTGGGGTGTTTTTTTTTCCCACTCAAGAGTTGTGTTAAGCTGTCACAGACAGGCAGTGGCGGTGTGTAATTACAGCAGCCTTTCATCTGTTTGAGAAAATTAAAAGACCTATTATGTTATTGTACAATCTGAGCTTGATTTATGTTTGATTGCATTATCCAACCTATCTTTAAGGATGTGACATACATGTTGATGAAATTGGACTCACAGGAAGCTATAGGAATGGAAGTGGAATTTCGTGAACTACATGAAACAGCTATCACAACCCTATTACTTCCACAGTGTGACGTATTTGTGAGTAAAAAGAGTACTTAATGAGATCAAATCTAGGGCAAGACTTGATTTAATCCATCGGGAATTGTTTGGATTGCGAAAACTGGGAGTTCCACATAAGATTGGACCTATGAGAGATTGCTGAGGAGAATTTCACTCCTTAAACACTGCTGGTGTTGTGAAATATCTATAACCCTGCTCTGTGACACTCAGATCAGATAAAAAAATGTAGCAAGTTATCACAATATTTTGTTCTAACTAATCAAGAAAGGCCTTTCTTAGCTAGTTAGCATTGTGCTATGCTAGCAGGCTAAGCTGTAGCTAGTAAACAACATCTTACCAAAGCTAAAAAATGTAAGGTGACCAGATTTCTGAATAGAAATAGGACAATTAAACATCCCACTTTTTTGTGCCTTCATTTATCCTTTAGTTAGCAACCCTGATAGCAACAGACTCCGGGGCGGATCCGCCCTCAAGTTGGCAGCTCCACTGTACTGTCAGACTCTGTTCGGTCATTCGCCCAGAATATGCCCCGCCTCCGGACAGCGCACTGTCAGTTAGCGGACTCATTATGGACACTGCGCGGATTAGCAATCCGAACACGTTTTTTTTTTTTTTAACCGGTGCCCTCTCAGAAATCCTCCTCAGAGTGGAGAAACTGCGGCCGGCCAGGTTGAAGAAGACTGAACTCGGTAAGAATACTTTTAAAATATGCTTTATTTGTACAGTTGCCAGTAACATTAACATTAATAAAGTTGTTAATTGCTTTGTTGTAGTTTTTCATTTTTGAAATTGCGTTGTGGAATGTCCAGTTAAGGTTAGCTCTTTAGCATTATTAGCATTATCATAGATTTGAGTACGTTAATAATAGGCCTATTTGGATGGGATCTCCCTCCTTTCTGTGAGACGGGTAACGTTAGTTTAGTTGACTATCCGGCTTTTAATCGTATATGTAACATTAGGTAATTGTCCACCCCTCTTCAGGAATAACTGCAGGCGAGAATAAACTTTTTTTTTTTCATTTAAATTTGGTTCTAGAATATTAGTTCAAGTCTATTTTCATTTATATTTCGACAAATATATTCCCCACCTCTCCTCGTAATGTTGTTTTAGTACATATGAAATAAACTATAGCGGACTCATTACGGAGGCTGGGCGGATTCGCAATCAGAACGCGCTTTTTTCTAACAGTCGCGTCTCTGAAATCAAATCAAATCCTCCTCAGAGTGCTGAAGCTGCGGCCGGCCAGTTTGAAGAGATCTGAACACGGCAAGAATACTGTTTAAATATGCTTTATACGTACAGTTGCCAGTAACATTAAGGTTAATAAAGTAGTTAATTGCTTTGTTGGCATTTTTAATTGTGAAATTGCGTTGTGGAACGTTAGCTCTTCAGCACATTAGCATTATCGTAGATTTGAGTAAAGTTAATATCAGGCCTATTTACACGGGATCTCCTTTTTGTGAGACGCGGTAGTCCTGAGCGTAT
>NW_015628351.1:1553359-1568831 GCF_001515625.1 Sinocyclocheilus rhinocerous
TCTCAGAAATCCTCCTCAGAGTGGAGAAGCTGCGGCCGGCCAGGTTGAAGAAGACTGAACTCGGTAAGAATACTTTTAAAATATGCTTTATTTGTACAGTTGCCAGTAACATTAACATTAATAAAGTTGTTAATTGCTTTGTTGTAGTTTTTAATTTTTGAAATTGCGTTGTGGAATGTTCAGTTAAGGTTAGCTCTTTAGCATTATTAGCATTATCATAGATTTGAGTATGTTAATAATAGGCCTATTTGGATGGGATCTCCCTCCTTTCTGTGAGACGGGTAACGTTAGTTTAGTTGACTATCCGGCTTTTAATCGTATATGTAACATTAGGTAATTGTCCACCCCTCTTCAGGAATAACTGCAGGCGAGAATAAACTTTTTTTTTTTCATTTAAATTTGGTTCTAGAATATTAGTTCAAGTCTATTTTCATTTATATTTCGACAAATATATTCCCCACCTCTCCTCGTAATGTTGTTTTAGTACATATAAATAAACTAGCGGACTCGTTACGGAGGCTGGGCGGATTCGCAATCAGAACGCGCTTTTTTCTAACAGTCGCGTCTCTGAACTCAAATCAAATCCTCCTCAGAGTGGTGAAGCTGCGGCCGGCTGAACACGGCAAGAATACGGTTTAAATATGCTTTATATGCACATTAGCATTATGGTAGATTTGAGTAATATCAGGCCTATTTAGACGGGATCTCCTTCTTTTTGTGAGACGCGGTAGTCCTGAGCGTATATGTAACGTTAGGTAATTTTTCACCCCTCTTCAGGAATAACTGCAGGGGATATTATGCTATATTTTTCATGTGATTACAGGTGCTGTGAGAAAAAGTCAACACCGATACTTGTTACTTATTTCAATGTTTTTGTCACACTCTTGTCCTAAGGTTATCATAGTCAGCCGGATCCGGTCCGTATCCAGACCAGATGATGGACCTGCACCCTGAGACGACCACAACGCAGCCCTGCAGAATGTCAGTGAAGACCACGACAATTGAACATCACGACTAAACTGACATCAGCACAGATCCTCAGCAAAGACCACGAGAAACACACAAGTCCTCTGCACAGATCCCTATGGCCAGCAATGAACGTGTCAGGCCAGGAGCTGCTAGGACCACAATGCAGTTTTATCCTGCTTATAGTCACTGTTAATCCAGTCGTCCACTACTGGCTAAACGGCAGACTACAATTTCTCCTCTGATCAAATGACAGTGTGACGTGTCCTGATCTTCAAGCAGTAGGAGCTGGATGAAGTATTCTGAATGACATCAGTCCACAATCTCACTAGTGATGCAGCCTGAAATCATAATCACACCATCTTTGTTCATTGTGACTCCGGGGCGGATCCGCTCCGGAGTCATTTTGCTATCTGGGAAACTAACAGCTTAGTGTTCTAGCGTAGCATAGTGCTAACCTGCACTAAAAGGCTCTTTTGATTAAAGGGATCATATGATGCGATTTCAATTTTTCCTTTCTCTTTGGAAAACTGGGTGCTTCAAACAAGAACAGACCTAAAAGAGAGTTTTCAGTTTATTATAGAGCACTCTCTCTTGAAAAGCTGCTGGTGTAAATATCAATCCAACCCACATAATCATATCCCCTCTGGAAGTCTTTGTAATGTCTGGTCAAAAATGTAGCATATTATCACAATATCTTGTTCTAACTAATGAAAATATAGCCTTTGTTTAGCCAGTTAGCTCTGTGCTAAGATAGCAGGCTATGCTAAAGAAAATATTAGCAAAGTTAAAAATGGTGACTAAACATACAGTATCCCTTTCTTTGTTTTCATTTAACCTTCAGTTAGCAGCTAAGCCTACTAGCACATTATATTACTAACTGTTTAAGAAAGACTCTTTTGATTATCAATAACATGATACATGTTTGATCAGGATCTGAGGTATCTTGAACAACTCTGGCATCTACTTTGAGGAGGTTTTGAGATATGGAAATAGAAAATTATGGTAATAATAGCAAATAACATGTATTACATTAACACTAATGATGTGAGTGATACATTTTGATTCACATATTGACTGAGCAGATCCCAAACACATGTTAACATGCTAGACATGTATCTAACAAAGTAAGACATTCATCGGAGACAAATACTATTGTTTCTCGAGTTACACCGGCACAGAAACAGTTGCTCTCTACTGGGACAACAGTGGCCCACAAATAACACTGCTATCGCTCACGGCACAAACAGTTCAGACACAGGCACACACACATACACACCAAGCCACTGTTCGCACACTATCACAGCTGAACACACACTCTCTCTGCACTTTGCCACAGGGCTTCAGAACGAAGCAGGGACGATCTTTTCATCACCTGTGAAGATACAGTCTTGCCACAATACACCTGCCAGAGCCCGACAGGCCAATTGGATTTGTGGAGATTGGTATCGTGTAGGCATGACAGTACTGCTAACCTGACTTAATTTGTCCAGAACCTCCTCACCGCAGCCATGACAAAATAAATCAAATGCGGCCGTAGGGCTCCTTTATCAGACACGAGCATGAGCTTCTGGGAGTCTGTGACATCTCTGCTTTAGGAGGAACTCACCGTTCTCCTTGCAGCTGCCTGAAGAGACCTTCTTGAGCTCCAGGTTGTTCTGCAGGGCCGTCCGCTCCATCTGACACTCGCTATAGTAAGTGTGGCCGTCGCTGGCGCAGATGGGTGTACTGTCGGGCGGGCAGGAATCGGCTGGGGCGAAGGTAAACTGCTTGTAGGTCTTTGGGTTCACCCGACAGGCCACACTCAAGCTGTTCAGAGTGTCACTGCAAGGATCTGTGGACAAGAGTGGAAAAAATGATGGTAATTCATGACTTTCATTGTATTTTGTTGATCTAATGTTGATAATCTGAATTTAAATATTGCCAAAATGTTACCAAATACTACCAAAGCTTTCTTTGTGTTTTCATTTAGGCATCAGTTACAATACTAACAGCTTAGCTTATTAGCGTAGCATTGTTCTTTTGATTAGCTATGCCATACTATGGAATGGGGACACAATACCATTATATCTTGCACAATACCAGCATCCATTCTGTTGCCTCACGGTTACATTTATTGGGCCTTTTTGTCACTATTTTTAGTAAAGACTTTTTTTTTGGTGTTTTTGCCTTTATTGTTATAGGACAGTGTAGATGAGACAGGAGGCAAATTGGGAAAGGGGGGGGGAGGGATCGGGAAAGATCCTCGAGCCGGTATTCGAACTCGGGATGCTCGTAGCAAGGCAATCTGTGCAGACTCACTATTATTTTTAACAGAAAAGGTAAAACCGTAATGTTATAAAGCTAGACTGACATGGAAGAGAAGAACTGTTGAATAAAGTTGATATTTTTGCTTTCTTTGTGCACATAAAGTATTCTTGTAGCTTCATAACATTACGGTTGAACCACTGATGTCACATGGACTATTTTAACTATGTCCTTACTATGTCTTTAGTTGCATTGCTGTCTATGCAGGGTCAGAAAGCTCTCAGATTTGATCAAAAATATCTTAATTTGTGTTCTGAAGATGAATGAAGGTCTTACGGGTTTGGAACGACATGAGGGTGAGTAATTAATGACAGAATTTTCATTTTTGGGTGAACTACCCCTTTAATCAAATAAATGCAACCTTCTTTCAAAAACATTAAATACATAAATCTTACCATCCCCAAACATTTGAACTGCAGCACATGTACATTTTTTCTGAAGATCTTGATTAACTTTTTTGATAAAAGTTGGATTTAAACTCTTAAGGACAGCGCACCTCCAGGACCAGTTTCTGGTATCTAAGCACATGCACTATCCACTACTCTACAGCAACAATGCCATTTTTTTACTAGAATTTTCTTCTTTTTCAAAGCATCTTCTAGGCACTATTGATGGAGCTGTTGTCAGTGGCGTGTCATTTATTGAGAAGAAATACTGAAAAGTGAAAAGATAAGGGTGACAGCTGACGGGACAGGAGTGATGAGTATGTGGGAGCTGATGGGTCTTTGTGGCTGCAGGGGGCTCCAGGCCCTGGCCCTGTATGGCAAGATCATAATTGTAATAGAAATGCCATGATGGTTATTGAAATAAGTGTGACAGTTTCGCCAGCCTCCACACTTTTCAGAAACAAGACGGCACAAAGGACTTATCAGCCGTTGTCGTGCTAAGACAATGCCGAGCCGCGAGCGAGTTGCACAATCGCGGGAGAGAAAGAAGCACGGAGACAGTGAGGAAAAAAGACAAGAGAGACAGAGACAGAAAGGACAGAGGAAATTAGACAAGAAAGACAAAACACGTAAACAAAACAAAGAACGAGAGGAGAGGAAGAACACAGGCAAATAAAGAAAACAAGAAAATAGGAACAAAATAAGCGGGAAATGAAGACAAAGTCACAGAGATAGAGAGACATCATGAAAGCAAATAACACACAGATGGACACATGCACACTAGGGATGTATAAAACGACATATTTTCAGAATCAACTAGCCAGTGGCTTTTTCCTGAATGACTAGTCAACTAATTAGGCTAGAAATGAACTAGTCAGCTACCAACCCACCCTACATGCACACAAATCAAGTTCAATACTTCCAGCAATAAATAAATAAATAGATTCTTAGTATTTTTGTCTTGTTTTACAAGAAAAAAATATCTAAGCATCCTTACAACAAAATAAATTTACTTGAGAAGCCAAAATTATCAGATTAAGAAAATTATTATTTGCAGTGACAGATCGTACCACATAAAGAAAGGGGTCAAAGTACGCACATCCAAAAAAGTCTTAGCCAGGTGCAAGATCAAAAGGTACATCAAATAATAGAAAAATTATCTGCACACTGTTATTCTCCCTTTATTCAAAAAAGTTAAAAATAGCAACGTTTCGGTCAAAGACCTTCGTCAGGCAAACACGCATACAAGCAAAGGCAAAAGCTCAATAAGTACTCAGATTCAAACAGAGTTCCAATTGATGACACCTGTTAGTAATCAAAGTCAATCATGTGAACAGCTATAGTATATCACATTTAAAACAAGACAACCACACTGAGGCAAAAATGTAAATACAGCCACAATATCAAAACACTCCCGCATTTTTTTATAATTCTTAATTACTTGTCCTAGAACTAATCAATGCATAACTATACAACACATATTTAGGTACAAACGAGACTGTATCAACAACATTCACCTTTAAATACAAAAAATATATCAATTAGAAACATGAGTTAAAGTCAATATAATTAGTTTCTCTTTTTAATAAGATATTGTTGACATCACCACCTCTCCTAGGTACTTTAACATGTTCAATTCCAATATACCTAAGTGTGGAAAGGTTACGCCTTTTTTAATTAAAATGTACTGCTACCGGGTTTTTTTTAATCATTTGTGCGTATACTGCTTCGATGTTCTGCAATCCTAGTTTTTAAAGCACGTTGTGTCTTTCCTATATACGCCAACCCGCATGGACATTTTATCATATAAATAACATTTTTAGTAGAACAAGTGATGACACCCTTAATTTTAAACTCCCTTCCTGAATGAGGATGAGAGAAGACATTCCTAGTGTTAAGAAAACTGTGAAATTGTAACAGTTGATTTTCAGTACCTGACCATAACATAAAAATATCATCAATATACCTTCGCCAAATTACAATATTTGAGAGAAAGGGATTTTGAGGCCCACATACATGTTTGCATAATTTGGGGCCATGGTACTGCCCATGTCGGTACCCTTAATCTGAAGAAAGAAATCATCTTTGTATCTGAAATTTTTTTTTGTCAACACCATTTTAGCTAATGTTTTAATGCAATCAACACTAGGGTTTTTGTTTTGATGTGGGTCTCTAAGAAAGACTTCTATTGCCTCAATCCCTCCTTCATGTGGAATGTTGTTGTATAGAGACTCAACATCGAATGTTGACAATAAATATTTCATCAGGTAAAACAATGGATTTTAACATTTTTATCATATCGATAGAGTCTTTTACAAAGGAGGGCAATGTAAATACAACTGGCTTTAAGAAAAAATCCACAAATGTTGAAATTTTCTCAGTAAGAGACCTGATTCCAGATATAATCGGTCTTCCTGGAGGATTAGTAAGGTCTTTATGTATTTTGGGAAGTATATAAATGACTGGTGTAACTGGATAATCAACCTTCATAAAATCAAACTCCTGTTTTGTAATCTCACCAACATCCACAAACTGTTGAAGGTATTCCTGAATTTCGTTCTTAAAAACATTGGTGGGGTCAGTACTCAATTTCTTATAAAAGACATCATCACTTTAATTGTCTTTCCACTTCTAGGTCATAGTTAGCAAAACTCATTACTACAATGGAACCACCCTTATCTGCTGGTTTGACTATAATAGTCTTATCTTTTCTTAAATCCAACAGAGCACTTAGTTCATCCTTAGTTAAGTTATTAAAAACTTTGTACTCACGCTTGTTAGAAAATACCTCCCGTACATCCCCCTCTACAAGACGACAGAACGTTTCTAATGCGGCATTTCTGTTCTTAAAAGGAACAAATGATGATTTACCTCGAAAATTTGTAGAAATTTTCGTTGTTTCAGAAGGGGGAGAGTGACCAGAAGGAGGAGTATCTTCAACACTAGAGAGGGTATTCAAGGGTTCCACAATAGATCTATTACCAAAGAATTCTCTAACACGTAAAGTTCTAAAAATTTTTTGAAGGTCCACATAGGTGTTGAATTAATCATAATTGGTTCTAGGGACAAAAGACAGATTGTACAACATGGCATTTAGAACATTTATAGAGATTTTGGAGGTCATATTTCTTATTGTCTTGTTTCAAATGTAAATATGCCAAAGTTAAGTCAATGCATCTTAAATGCACACAAATCAAACTCAATAGTTCTAAGGCTCTGAATTAAAATCAATTATACAAGCATTAAGCATAAAAGCCCAGGGAGAGTGGCGGGCCGACAGAAAGTGTTGCTGCCAGGTCAGGGACTGGTGTATACTAACACAATAATAGGACGGCTCTCAAAGGAGGGGAGTATGGAGCTCGACCAAAAGGGTCCAGCACAATGCGGGCAGCGCCTCCAACAACATCTCGCCAAGCAAGCCAGCCATTACCACTGGAGAAACCATTAGCTCCCATTAAGAGAGGCCGGCTGGAGCCAGCATTCAGTGTATTGCTGCCTAACAGTGCCATGCAGGGGTGGCTGTAATTAGCCAGGCACACTGAGCCCCGCTCCAGCAGGGAGTGTGTATGAGGCCGCTCCATTAGTCCAGACCCTGTATCTGTGTGCTTGACAGTTGCTGGCCAAGACCTTAATGCATGTGTTGGAGGAACAGTAGCTGTAGCCCCGGTTTACGGGAATGAATGTGTATACAGGGCCGGCCAAAAATGTGTCTTTCTAAGTGTGCTTTGAAATAACAGTGGCCCATGTCCTGCTGTACGATTGATTGTGGGTTTGTTTGTTTTGTTCCTCAGTTCTCTGTGTAAAACAAATTGTGTTGCAACTGCAGGATTAAAAAAAAAAAAAAAAAAAAATATGCACAATAAATTTACTTGAGATACCAAAATGATGTTTTTTAGGATGTTTAGATGTGTTTTCACAAGAAAAAAATGACATAAAATGATTATGCTTTTATATTTTTTGCTTTGAAATATTTTGCTTTTCTAGCAAATGTCTTCTAAGTGTCACAGTTATGGACTTTTGTTTGTGTTCCTGTTCTCCTGCCTTAGTCTTCCTTTGACCTAGTTTTCCTGAGTTGCCCTGATTAGTTAATTTGGTTCCACCTGTGTTTATTAATTATCTTTATTTGTCTGTTAATACTTAAAGGTCCCCTGAAATGCTTGTAGGGGGCGGGCGCTTTGGATTCTAGGGGGCGGGCGCTTCGGATTCTAGAGAGCATTTGATTGGACAGAAAGTTTGATGAGATCTTTATTTGTCTGTTAATACTTAAAGGTCCCCTGAAATGCTTAGAAACACTCAGCGTTACTCTATGTGTTGACGTCATTTTAACTGAAACAGGAAGACCCTTTACTCTTGGATTATTTCTGTGGATTTCTCATTAAAGACTTTATTTGGATTTCTCCCACGTCGTGCGCTTTTAATAGCACCCTACCGTAACAGAATAGCAGACCCTCAAAGTGAGTAATTCTAGCATAGTTTTTCTTTCTTTTTTTTGTTTCTCCCCTCTCCCGGAATGGATATCCCAGCCATCCAACTCCTGTGCCTGGAGCAACAGGACCGTTCGTTGGAGGACCATACCAGGGACTTTGTAGATCTGGCGTGCCTTACACACTTCCCTGACCGCTCGCTCAGCGTATTCTATCACACGTAATCTATGTAAGGCACGCCTGCCAGCGAACGGTCCCAAGGAGGATTTCGCCGCTTTCGTGGAGTGGGTGCTGAAGAACAACGGATCTCCATTCACCGTCTGCCCCGCTGAGGAGGATATCTCCAGCCCCACTCCCGAACCAGAGACCAGCCAGCCATCATCCCGCTGCACGGAGCAAATGCCTGAGCCCACCGCAGAAGGAGAGCCTGAGACTGCCGCGACACATAAGCCAGCGAGCATATCCGCTACTGAGCCTATCGTCGCCCCGGAGCCAGGGCCTCAAGACTGGTCTGACCAGGTGCGTAAGCCGGCAACATCGCCCGTCCCTGAGGGAGTACTGGTGGAGATCGAGGGCTTGGAGGGAAGCCCCGCCCACACTCCCCGACTGAGGGTGAGCTGCATCTGGTTTCTGGAAAATATTTAGAGGAACTAATGGACATTTTCCAAATGGACTTAATAGACTGGTTTGGGGAGGTAATACCCAGTTCTCCAGTGTCTCCGCTGGTTCCGCCCAGCCCTGAATCTCCTGCGTCTCCACTGGTTCCGCCCAGCTCCTGTTCTCTGGTGTTCCCTCCCAGCCTCCCTCTCCCGCCTCCTCTTCAAAAACCAGTCAGATCCTCAGCCTCATCTCCGCTGGTGCCTGTCAGTCCCTCAGCTCACCCTCAGGCAGCGCCATCTGGGCTCTGATCCGCCTCAGGACTTCCAGTCTCCAGCTCCGCCTTGGCGTGAGGATCCCCTGTCTCCGCCTCTAGCCTCCGAGTACTGGACTCCACCTCGGTCCTTGAACCCATCGGCTCCGCCTTGGCTCCTAGCTCCCTCGTCTCCACTGTGGCCCGTCATCCCACTGGCTCCTACGGGCCCCCTCGTCCCTCCGGCTCCGCTTTGGTCTGTCGTCGACCATCCGCCGCCTCGGGACTCCACTCCTCCGGCTTCGCCGCGTCACTCCGTCACTCCGTCCCTCTGGCTCTGTCTGGCTCCTCCTTCCCTCCGGCTCCACCTTTGTACTCAGTCGCTCTGGCTCTGCCGCGGTCATCCGGATCTCGTCACCTTGGTCGCCTGAACCATCCGGATCCATGGTGTCGCCCTGGCGGACTCCCTCGTCCCTCCGGCTCTGCCTTGGTCAGTTGTCGACCATCTGCCGCATCGGGACTCCACTCCTCTGGCTTCGCCTCGTCACTCCGTCCCTTTGGCTCTGTCAGGCTCCTCCTTCCCTCCAGCTCCGCCACGGTCTTCCGGAGCCCCGCCTCCGCCTCAGTCGCCTGAGCCTTCAGCTCCGCCTTGGCCCTCCGGATCCTCTGTATCGCCCTGGCTCTCCGTCTGCTTGGCTCCATCCTGGCCTCCTCTTCTACCAGCTCAGTCTCTGTCAGTCGGCCCCCTGGTGTTGTCGGCCCTATCTCCACTATGGCTCCTCCCGCCGTCGACTCCACCGTGGGCTGCTATCCTGGCTGGCCTCTGGAGCTCCATCTGGCTCCTCCTGCTCCGGGCTCCTCCCTCCATCCACTCCACCCTGGCCCTATGAACTATTCTCCTTTTCTATTGCCTGTCCCTTGCCTGCCCCACGCCCGCGTCCTGAACCCCCACCCTCCCTTGGCAACACTGATCGCGTACACTAATTCGGTCACTGGTAAGCTCACTGCACATTGGGACAGTGATTACTCCGGTGACATGATTATACAACATGATTGATACAACGTCAACGGATCCCGCTGCACGGAGCTATTGCCTGAGCCCGCCGCGACACGAGAGCCAGTGTGCAAAGCTGCAACTGAGCTGATCATCGCCCCGGAGCATGAGCCTCAAGCATCGTCTGACCAAGTGCGTGTGCCGGCAACATCGTCCGTTTCCGAGGGAGTTTTGGTGGAGATCGAGGGCTTGGAGGGAAGCCCCGCCCACACTCCCCGACTGAGGGTGAGCTGCATCTGGTTTCTGGAAAATATTTAGAGGAACTAATGGACATTTTCCAAATGGACTTAATAGACTGGTTTGGGGAGGTAATACCCAGTTCTCCAGTGTCTCCGCTGGTTCTGCCCAGCCCTGAATCTCCTGCATCTCCACTGGTTCCGTCCAGCTCCTGTTCTCCTGTGTTCCCTCCCAGCCTCCCTCTCCCGCTTCCTCTTCTAAAACCGGCTGGTTCCCCACCTGGCTCCTCCTGCTCCGGGCTCCTCCCTGGCTCCTCCCTCCATCTACTCCGCCCTGGCCTTATGAACTATGCGCCTTTCCCATTGCCTGCCCCTCACCTGCCCCACGCCCGCCTCCTGAACCCCTACCATCCCTCCTCTGTTGGACTGCTTTTGTCGACGCGAGGACACGCCGTTCTGGGAGGGGCCGAACTGTCACAGTTATGGACTTTTGTTTGTGTTCCTGTTCTCCTGCCTTAAGTCTTCCTTTTGACCTAGTATTCCTGAATTGCCCTGATTAGTTGATTTGGTTCCACCTGTGTTTATTAATTATCTAATTTGTCTGTTAGTACTTAAGTCCTGTGTTCTCCCCTGGTTCTTTGTCTGCTATTTGTTGTTGTTATGTCGATGTGTGCTACCCTTTACTCTTGGATTATTTCTGTGGATTTCTCATTAAAGACTTTATTTGGATTTCTCCCATGTCGTGCGCTTTTAATAGCACCCTACCGTAACACTAAGGTTGTTTAGATGTTTTCTTGGAAAACAAGACAAAATAAAAATAATGATTTTTGTTTCTAAAGTAATTTTTTTCCTATGTTTACAATTTTTTATTATTATTCATAAATAAAAAATAAAAAAATAAACAAAGATAATTTTTGGTTCACAAGTAAATGTATCTTCTTTTATGCATGTTTTGACATTTTCTTTGAAAAACAAA
This sequence comes from Sinocyclocheilus rhinocerous, assembly GCF_001515625.1. Taxonomy (NCBI): domain Eukaryota; kingdom Metazoa; phylum Chordata; class Actinopteri; order Cypriniformes; family Cyprinidae; genus Sinocyclocheilus; species Sinocyclocheilus rhinocerous. The sequence continues at coordinate 1,564,499 of NW_015628351.1, forward strand.
CAAGACTATGTTTGTTACTTGAGTAAACTGGTCTTATTTTAAGGATATTTAAATATGTTTTCCTGAAAACAAGACATATAATAATTATTTAAATCATTTTAATTATTGCTTCTCAGGTATTATTTTTTTGTTTTTGTTTTTAGGATGTTTAAATGTTTTGCTGGAAAAAAAAACACCAAGGAGAGACACCATCCTTTTATCATTTTAAAAGCATCTTTATAAATGTTTTCAAGGAAAACAGACATAAAATAATGTTTATTTTGCTTCAAGTAAATTGATCCTCTTTTAAGATGTTTTCTTGCAAAACAAGACAAAACAAAAATAGTGATTCTGTTTCTCAAATAAATGTTAAAATGTTCTTGTTTTAAGATTTTTAAATATTTTTCCTGGAAAACAAGGCAAAAATACAGATTAAGAAGCTGATTATGCAGTGAAACATGACTTAACTTTTGTTGTATATAGACAGTTTAGAGGTCAGATTTCTTATTCTGTCTTATTTAATTAAATTTTTCTTATTTTCAATGGAGTGTCCCTCAGTGATAAAAATACCATTTGTATGTGCTGACTGAATCAGAGTCAGTAACCGCAAGGATGGTGTCTCTAAGTTAGATTTAGAGTTGCTGTCTGTCCTCCTTGGTGCTTTGCACTCTCGAGGGGGTTAAAATGAAAGACACTCTCCCAAGAGCTGCGGAGAAGCATACTCTACACGTCCTCTGGGACCCGAGGCATTCATCCAGCCCTGCCGCCCAGAGAGCCATCATTTACAAGAGGTGACTTCCCTCTGAGTCTGTCTGCCTCGCTCTGCTGCAGGAAACACCACAATGTCACACACCCCAGACAAGACACAAGACTTGCTTTCAGAAAGTTGATAAAAATACAGCCAAAATCATCTTCTGAACTGATATTTTTGTCTTGTGTCTTAGTAAAAAAAATATCTCAACATTCATAAAACACTTGAGAAGCAGGATAATGAAACTTGTTTTCAGAGAAAATATTTTCAATTACATTTATGTTTCTAGCCCCATGGGCAAAAACCTCTCCAACTTTTGTTAGATTTGTGCACTGGAGCAATTCCAAAGCCAATGAAGTAAGAAAAATATACTTAATATTAAGACAAACTCTCTGAAAACAAGTCTCACTATTTTATGCATTTTTGCTCCAAGTAATTTGATCTTTTTAACTTAAAAACAAGACAAAAATACAGATTAAGAAAATGATTCTTTTGCACGGCAGACTCGGAGAATAGAGGCTGTGGATCATCTAACCATCCTATATTTTTAACAAGAGTCCAGTAATCGGTAAAAAATGGCGAGGAATAAAGAGGAGTGTTTGATCTTCGTTAGGCACTTAGGAAACAACTGAAAATGATCTACTGATCAGCCTCTGAGAGTTCAGGGTATGCTAGAGCAAATATTTGGAGACAGAAAATAGGTCTTAACCTGCTGAAACTTTCCAAACATGCCAGTCTGTGGGGCTCTTTATTGACTTCTCTTAAAAATGTGAATGTGTCCAGACTTCATCATGGAGTACAGACGAATAAAAGAGATCAAAATAAAACTCTGAAATGTCAGAGAGGGGCGGAATAAGCTGAAAAAAGAATTCGACAGCTCATCAGGCTGCATGGAAGGGAAATGTCATTAGGCAGTCCAGGGTGGGAAGGGGCTTTTCATGAACGACACTCTGTCCTCATGACTCAAACTCCCCACTAACATGAAATAGCCAGGATTTAATCAAAGAAGAAGAGCTCAAAAATCCCGACAGTTAGCATGGCGAAGTGTGACGTGACGGGAGCTTTCAGCAGAATAATTGATCTGTTTAATTTTTTTACTCAAAATTCATGCATAATACTCTTTAACAAGCATTCAAAATCCAAAATCACATTAGGAATAATGCAATACAAGTGATGTGCTGCATAATCAGATACTTATTTAATTATTAGTTTCCTTTAATTTCATATTATGTTCATGTTGTTGTATTTATATGTGTACACTGGAAGCTTCATTATCAAGAAAAATCCCTTCCCTGGCAGTAAAGTGCTTTCTGATTCTGAATTCTTTCAAGTAATATAAGAATTAAATTAAATTAAATGCATTACTTTTTACAAATACATTATGTCAAAGTAATTTTTCTGCTTTCAATCTATTTCAAATCATGGAAAATAAAAAAATAAAAACAGTGTAAAATAAATAAATTATTTTGTTAATTTTATTATCATTATTATGTAATTAAATAATAATAATTAATAAATAATATTCCATAATAATAATATAAAATAATATGATAAATAACTGTATATTTTACATTATGTATTATTATTAATAATAATAATAATAATAATAATAAGGCATTAGCAATATGTAAATAAGAAGTAATACTTAATATATAATACTCCTTGATAATAATATAAAATAATGTTTTACTGTATATATATATATATACACACACACACACACATATACTGTATATATATATATATATATATATATATATTCATACACAGACATATAAATATACAGTAATTTATTATATTATTTTATTATTTTATATTATTTTTAATAATATTATTTATAAAATAGGCAAGTATATATATATATATATATATAGAGAGAGAGAGAGAGAGAGAGAGCTGCCTATATGTTTTGTTTAAAAAGGGGATCACTTGTATTTTACAAGTAACATTGCCCAACACTGACCTCAATTGCATTCTAAACGCAGCCAAAACGACCTGTGATCACTTTGAAAGAAGTTGCAATGCAGGAATGGCAAGATGGTAACAGAACTACACGTGATAATCACATAAATGGAATGCTTATGACTATTTAAAGGCTCCACAGACTCACCGCAGCGGCCTTGGTGATGCACGCGGATGTTCTTCTGAGTGGCGCAGGCTTTCATGTGGAGCTCACATTCACTTTGGTAGTCCAGGCCGTCGCTGCCACACACCACGTGCTTGGGGACGTTCTCACAACTCAGAGGACACATGCACTTGGCGGACAGACCATCGGATGACTGGATGCAGGTGCTGCCAAAGCTACAGGTCACCTCACTGCATGGGTCCTTCAGGTCTGAAAAACAAGGAAAAGAGAAAGTGAGTGTAGAAAATGCCTGAATAACATTTGACAACATAATCTGAGATGAAGTGGCTCTTAGTGTGTTGCTATGTGGTTGCTTGTTTTTTAAGTTTTATAAAGTATGCTCGTACCTATTCATGCATCTAGCACACATGGTACAGGAGGAGTTACGTGCCAAAGTTTAATATTAACGTTAGCACAAATTACATGAGGTACCGTCGGTCGTGTTTGCATAATTGGTTGGCTGCTTGTCATGTTCACACTACAAAGTCTGTTTAAGGTTTTAAGTCTGTTCATGGGTGAGCTCCAAACATGAACCCTATTACTGAGATAAGATTGGGTTCAAATGAGGCACGATCTCCCAGCACCTCCACACGGCTCAGACGTGCCCCGTGTCGATACAGATGGCAGAGTGAAGTGGCTTAACCCGGGCTGAAGAACAGCTCAGTGCCCCAGACTTGAATATTTGGTCACAGCTGGGTGGGCGTACAAACAAGTCACTCTAATTCACCACAGACCATTTCAAGCAAGCTTTGCATTCACAAAACATTCTCAATTGCTATGCTTCAGCGTACCCGTCCTTATGCTGGAGGGACCTAATCAGCTTTTTTCACTCTGAAAATAAGAAAGCCACATTTTTTCTGAAAAAGACTTTGTCTATTTCTTATTAAACATTCCACCACTCAGGACTGAAGGTGAAGAAATTATTTACACAAAAATGACATTTCGGTCATCATTTATGCCATTCCAATCCTGACGCAAACAGATCTTAAATCCTGGCTGCTCCCTTTCATATAGTGAAAGTGAATTGGGGCTATCAAGTTTCAAAATGACAAAAAAAGTGTCTTAAAAGTATCATAAGTGGTCCATTTGACTCATGCATTATATTTTAAGTGCAAGTCTATTGAAGCCATATGATAAGTTTGTGTGATGAATAGACTGAAATTAAAGGGTTAGTTCACCCCAAAAATTCTGTAATCACACATTTGAATCAGATTTTGCCAGTGAATCAGTATTATGGAACGACATAAAGGTGAGTAAATGATGAACTAATCCCTTAATTCTACATAAATGAGAAAGGTGGAAGTTTTAATTTGCAATACACCAGGGCGATTTAACTGGAATTAATACATATCTGTTTCTGATACTCACAGGAACCATCTGATTATTATCATTATTATTTAGATGATACATATTCATGAGGCATTGACAAACACAGAGATGCTGACGAGTGAACGGACCGTGTCACTTCAGAGAGGGCT
>NW_015628351.1:1570273-1576942 GCF_001515625.1 Sinocyclocheilus rhinocerous
CAACTGAAATGTTCCCAAGTCCAGAAACGTAGCAAAGAGATCTGTAAAATAATCAATGTGACATCAGGGGTTCAACCGTAATTTTACGAAGCTACGAGAATACTTTTTGTGCGCAAAAGAAAAAAAACAAAAATTGTTATTCAACAATTCGTCTCCTCCGCATCACCCTGTAGCGCCATTTTGGAGAGTATCCGCTGGATATGCTGTTTTCGTTCAGATCCGGCGTGACGCAGCTGACACAGAACAGCATACATTGTTTACGTCAAGCTGATTCTCTCCAAAATGGCACTACAGGATGACGCGGAGGAGACGAATTGTTGAATAGTCTTTTTTTTTTTTTTTGCAATACACCAGGGCGATTTAACTGGAATTAATACATATCTGTTTCTGATACTCACAGGAACCATCTGATTATTATCATTATTATTTAGATGATACATATTCATGAGGCATTGACAAACACAGAGATGCTGACGAGTGAACGGACCGTGTCACTTCAGAGAGGGCTAGTTTAATTTCCGACCATCCCCACACACTCTAATTCATTCTCACTATCTCCGTCCCTGTTTTCACCTCTGCCGTGCGTCATATCAGCCTACAGTCTCCTCTATCATTTGCGGGTTTTACTTTGTGTAAATCTGTTAAGAGAACCCACTTGTGTAATTAAAGGTTTGTGCCTGTCTCTAAGGACCACGCTCCACTTTTGCAGCATGACACGCACACACAAACCCACTCGCACGCATGTGATAAACCTGGCAAGCGGCATCGTAAGGATGAGATCAGTGGCGCTTTCGTGTGTTGTGTGATCAAAGTGTTCATTCTCTTTTCCTCCTCTCACTCTAAAAAAAAGATGACTGTGCCTCCCTCGTCTTTGGACGTCTGAACCTCGCACTTCATCAGCCTGGGCTCGCTAACTAACCAACCACTCGCACTTCCAAAAAACTCATTGTGAATGTTTGTGTGGAGGAAGTGCTAATACATGTCCTGATACTGCAGACAACAGCCACATACAGGTCGTGTTTTACACTTTGTCACGATGCTGAATTAAGGAAAGTTGAAAGATACATTGGTATACAAAAATCTATAATAGACAAGTCAAAAGTCCTCACATCTTCACTTCTTTTGTAATAAAAATAAATAAACTCAAACATACAATGGCAGTTATATGCGGTACATCTCTATGGTTTGTATTTTTAATTACAATTATGTTAATATGGTAGCACTTTAGTATAGGGACCAATTCTCACTATTAACTAGTTGCTTATTAGCATGCCTATTATTAACATATTGGCTGTTTATTAGTACTTATAAAGCACATATTCTGCATGACTATATTCTACATCCCTAATCCTACCCAATACCTAAACTTAACAACTACCTTATTAACTGTTAATAAGCAGCAATTTAGGAGTTACTGAGGCAAAAGTCGTAATTAATGGTTTACAAATAGAGAGAATTGGACCTTACAATTAAGTGTGACCGTTAATATAATACTATTTGAATAATTTAAGACTTATTAGGCCCTTAATTGTTGAGAACCACTGGACTAGTGGATCTTTGTCATGTGACCATATGTATAGAAAAAGCCAAACAGCTGACTGCAATTGAAGATGTACAGTACAGTAATGATAAAAACTACTATTATAAATATAAATACAAATGTTAAAAATTATTTATATTTTATTTAATAATATTTGAATGCAATATTTTATTTTAAAACAAAATAAATAATTATTAAAATTAGAAAATCATTTATTTATTGCCATATGATTAATCCCTAACATGTTGCATATTGCGACCCCTCTCTCACCTATGCAGTTTTATTTTTTCCCTAAAATGATAAACAAGTCTGTTCAGTCTATGATAGCCTTTGAGACGAGCTGACGCATTCCGGTACTTTCCTCATCCTCACAGTCATAACTAATGGCAGCTGAGCTCTGACTCATTACTTCTGATTTGACAGATTGGCCTCATCTCCAAAAGCCTGCCTCTAAGACATCTGATTTCATCAGTCTGATGTAAAGTGGTTCTTTAAATCAGTTCTGATGTGTCTGTCAAGAAGTATACATTGAGAAGAGTCCGATGATCCGCATAAACAGCTTCCTTCTCAGTGGCGCTCTGTTTGTTTTGTGACAGTACGCAGAATTGCCTCCACGAACCCATTAAATAACAGTCGGCGCTTTTCCACCTATTGTCGCCGAGAGTTGATGAGCGTCGAGGAAAAGGATAAGCTGATTAAAATGCAAAAGGCCACTCGGTATAAGGTGCGTCCGCGGCTCTCCGCTGTGTTAGCACAGATAAGCTGCCCTCTCAGGCTGAGACAAGCAGGCAAATTGTCTGTTAGAATGTGACCGGTGTCGCAAGCCAAGAGGCTACGAACCGTTGGGGTCGCAACAGAGATGAGCCGTTTCCTCCTTATGCTTTAGTGCTCATTTTCAAGGATAGAAATACAGTATCTTGAGGAAAAAGTAGGAGTCTATCGTTACCTGTTGATGAACTGGAAATGTCTCTCGCAGCCAATTAACTGCTCTCTTCCAGCTCTGAAGAGGTTAGGACAGGAAGAAAAGTAGGAAATAATAGGACCTATACAACGAACTAATAAGGCATAAACAGAGTGAGAGGAAGTCGAGACAGCGAGGAAGCTTCCAATGATCCACCTTTCAGACAGTGCTGTGATAATGTGTTAGTGCTGCATGTATTAATGCGTAATGCGTGCAGGGAGCTGTCAACGGCCGCTACGTGATCCTGACGGGATCGGCTTGGCACAACCCGCCCTGTACGCGAACCCCGGGCACCCTCTCCAGCGTGACAGAAGATGTATGTGTATGTATGAGTGTGCGCGTGTGTTAAGGAGGCTCGAGAAGAGCTGCAGGTGGTGTCGGTCTTATTTCCTCTGAATAGTATGGATTCAACACAAGTGAACCACTATCAACAGTGTTTGGTGGCATAATAGCACCAAAAAAACAGCACAAATTGAGGTTACAGTGAGGCAATTACAATAGAAGTGAATGGGAGCAATGTCATAAATACCAAGTTCTGTCATGAAACTCTAGATTGCGCAGGCTGATGAGTCATTAAGTCAAACTGATGATATTCACAGCATTAAACCTCTTGGCACAAGCTGATTGGTTCATGTTGCATATGCAGCAAATAAGCTTGCTGCTTTACGTTTAAATGGCTGGTTAGCATCCACTAGAGCATTTCACAGCACGCTTTCAGAGTTAAGGTCCGCCAAAATGTTCACATGCGTTTTTCAGTTTTTTCGTATTCGTCATCCTTTCTTATCAAAATGCATGCTACGGATGCGAAAACGCAGTAAATCGAACCTGATCCGAATTTTTTTATGATGGACGAAAGTTTCGTAGGCAGTGTGTAAACGTGATTGACACAACATGAGGTCGTATTTATTTTTTAACATGCGAAAATTTCAGACTCAGTGTGCAATGACTTTTACCCTGAAACCCTCCACCTTCCCCAGCTCCACCTGTATAGATCTGCTACGGGTTATTATATATTATACTTGTGCAGCAGCAGTATGTCTTAAATACTCACAGCAAGGCATGGGACGATAACCGGTTTCAAGGTATACCGTGGTTTGGAAAAGTCACGGTTTCAAAACCACTAAAATTTTCCGTTATACCGTTCCTGCGGTATGCACAGTTTTTTTTACGTCATCAAAGATGGAAAGTGCAGGACTCCCTCAGTTGTGTGCAGCAAAGAGCGTAACAAGTCCCACGCCCCTCCCCCCTCCGGTTGGTTCGAGGCTGCGAGTCAGTCAGTGAGAGTCACCTGTGTGTGGGATGGCCGAAAGAGGTGAATCCCTGGAACTTTTTCCCCCGTCGAAGAAGATGAAGTCTGCCGTATGGGAATTTTTTGGGTAATGTAGACATAACCATGTTCCGTACACAATGATGTTCTGTACAGATGACGTTTTAGCGCCGATCTCTACATAAATACTTCCAGGTCGTACATAAACTATATATCTGTGTCATCTCAGAAATGATGTTTTGATTTATGTTTTTGATTATTGAACTGCAGGTTTAGGCTCACTTAAGTGACTGCACTTAATTTAATTAAGAAGAATTCAATTATTTATTTTAATTATTTAGCCTGACATGTTTACTGTTCCAAAATGTTCTATGTTTCTTAAAAATAAAATGTATTGTGTTCAGTGGAAATTTTTTTTGTTGTTTTTTACCCAGACATTTAAAAAATAACATATTTTAGAGCTGTAATCACAATACCGTGATACGTGAAACCGTGATATTTTTATCTAAGGTTATCATACCGTCAGAATCTCATACCGGCCCATGCCTACTCACAGCACCATATCGGCATATGTATTTGGCAGTAGCAAGTTCCTGTACTTGCTTTGCAGCAGCAGCAGCAATAATCTACAATAACAGCATCAATTCAGCAGCGTAGCAGATCTATTCTGCCAAGACCGAATACATTAACATTGTCATATCCGTTACCATGCTAAAATCTTCCAACAGTTTTCATGAGAGAAATTGATCTTCAAACAAAACAACACTTCTCGCTGGTGAGGTACACTGAAGTTCTCCAATGATTTTGTCCAGAAAAACTCCACCTCTTTTTTACAAACAACCTCAAACTCGCATTCAAATTTGCCTCCATCCAATGAACTAAACCAAGTCTCCACCAACATGTTTTCTTTCCTTGCTAATCACAATTTGGAAAAGGATCTGTATCTACTTTTGGCGACTAGCTTTACTACTGTAAAGAGGTTTAAATAATTTTTACAGTTGATAAAGCATTTTAGGGTTCAAGGCATTGCTTTGTCAAGGCAACAAAGTTGTAAAAATGTATGTAACTCTACACAGAAAACATGCCTATTATTTACATTTTGTGGCTGTACAGTTAAAACACTAAGTATTTTAACGTTTACAGCTTGGCTGCATTCGCTTACACTGTCCTACAGTTTAACGCCGATTGTATTATTAATATTTTTTTATTCATTTTTGTCCATAATAAACATTACATCACAAATGCTGAGCTTAACTTGTACTCAACCCAGAATAACAAGGTCTACAAAGCCTGGAGAAAACTATCCATTTGTATTCTCAAGCATTCGTGTTTTTCGCCATATTTGCTGTGATGCATCAATAGAAAAAACTGGAGTACCAAAAAAAATGAAGCTGAACCTCCAGAGATGACCTCCAAACCCAGTGTCCCACCCTCTGCTGTTGTCATCCCTCACACGGCGAGATGATTTGTTCTTTTGATGTATTTCTTTAAAGGGCTTATTTGACTGCAGCTGTCTTCTTTTTTTTTTGCATGCCTCAGTGTTGCCCTTGGATAAAGAAAATTAGGCACAAAAATGGATAATACACATCTTTTTGTGGTTGATTCAAAGGGCAGGCACTCCTGTTCTCCTGCGATAGCTGTCAGTGCGTAGTGTTCCTTGTGTAGTATTCCCGAGGTGAGCCACTCCTGAGCTCAGGCCTGTGAAGACACAGAGGTAACATCACGGGCAAGACCAGCAGGACGACGTTAGCTCACGGGTTTAATATACTCCCAAACACGTCTATCAGAGGCAAGGTTTGTCTCCTGTGAGCTTTAGTGAGCATTAACCCGATGCAGTGCACTGCAAATGCTAGCACAGGCTTCAGATCGCAGCTTAAGACTGGATTTATTTCAGTACACGTGCATTCAGTATGCAAAAGACAAATCTATGCATCCGCACGACTGGAAAGAGATCACAATCAAGATGAATTCAAACATAATCCCTGCTTCTATAGCCTGCTAAAAAGTGATATACAATTATGTTCAAATGGTTTTATATATTCCTAGAAGTAGATATTAATTCAGAAAAAAACAAGTATTCTGGAAGTGAAAACTGGAGGCACATGGTATACAGAAGAAAAAAATTACAAAAATGTGAATTGGGCTAGGTCATTGGTCTTCAAGGTGGTTGTTACAGTAGGAGTGCTGGACAGATTACTTACAAATTGTAGTCCATTACTGATTACAAATTACATAACAGAAAATGTAGTTAGTAATAATCTGTTGGATTACACATATGGTAATGTATTCTTTTTGATGACTTTTAGATTACTTTTGACCTAACTGTTGTAGCATTTGGACCAATCAGACACACATTTGTTCATTAGATTTAACAAATCAATTATTCATTAGATTAACAAATAATCACAGACCCCTCACCCAATAAACATACTGGGTGCCAGCATGTCTGGGAACGACCCCGGGCCCCTGGTTACCATGACAACCAGGACCCCTCAGCCAGATCAGAAACGTTTACGACCTAAAAATATGTAGAGAGAATCAACTCTTACTTCTCAATACGAGATAAAGCTCTCACATCAGTGACCCGCCTCAGTCAATCTGCGGTTCTGGTAGATTCTGAGAAGATGAGGATGTGAGCTAGAACGCTTCTGCAACCCTTAAGTCTGCACCAGGCTTCGGCCTTGTCTTTACATTAACTAAAGATCCTAGGATCTCAGCTGATGTCTCTCTTAGCTCTTTTTCACTTTCCACTGGGAAGAAACTCCCAATCACTCCCAAATCACAATCACCATCAGTCAGAATATCTTTGGAATTCATCACTCTTCAAATCCGGACAAACGTGATCGTCCAAACCCTTGAAATCATCAAGACTTTCATCCGAGACTGCATCCGGACACTCGT
>NW_015628351.1:1576952-1578808 GCF_001515625.1 Sinocyclocheilus rhinocerous
TTGTTTGTTTGTTAGACTAGTTTGTGTTAGTGTTTAGTTAATAAAACTCTTGTGCACAAATTACATGAGTTTCTGATTCTGCCTAGCAAATTATTGTTCCTTTACGATTCCGATCTATCTACATGCTCTAATGCATTAGTAGGCTACTTTAAGAAGGTTGTTTTCTGTGGCCATGAAAATATCCTTTTCTTAGAGTTGATATGAAATTACACTAAATGTTCGCTGGACGAACAGATTGGTTGATGGCAATTTAATTATGCTACAGTTACTACTGGCAGCTGATATAAATAATTGTAATTATTCACAATTAATTGTAATTATTTATATACATTTCCCTTTTGAGCTAATTTGTTACACTGTGGTGGTATATGAAAATACTTTTCGTTCTTTGTTATCAACATCAAGAAGTGCATTAAACATTATATTACACCAAGGCTACCCAAACGGGTTCGTGAGGTGGTGAAAAGCTAATAATTAAATCATAAAATGTCAAATTAAACTAACTGTGTGGCCTTTCCATTTTCTGTGTAATTATAGTAACCTGACTAGTGGCTGGTGTGTGCAGTACCATAAAACTGGAAGACTTTCCAAATGTATATAAGCAGTAGAATCTTTTAGAAAGGAAAATTTAAGAGAAAAAATAATTAGGGTGAATCAATACATTAGGAATAATTTACTTCAATTGTGTAAATAATATGTAATTATGTAATCTTAAAAAAAATAAACTGTAATTTGTTTATGAGCACTTTAAAATGTAATGTAATCTAATTACAAGTACTTAATTTTTGGACTCATGTAATCTCTCTAGCACTGGTTGTTAGGTATTGCTTGGATGTTGTAGGTAGCTGCTAGGATGTTTTGGGTAGTTGCTAGGCCATTGCTAGGTGGTGCCCGGTCAAAAGAGCACACTCCCAGTCTCTATAATTTTCTGATCTTTAAAAACAGCTTTGGTTTGTCCAACTGTTCAAGTCTATGGTGTTTTCTTGCCTGTTGTTCCATCTGCCAGGTGAAAATCATAAGTCTGGCTGCTTACAGAAGTAGCAGCACACCTCATAAAGTTGCAAGTTTGGAGGTGTAATTTATAATTAATTTCCTTAGCACAAACAATGTGGGTCGAGATACATTTTGAAGTTTAATACTTAATGTTAGGGGTTTGTTAAAATTCCCAAGTAGAAACAGTAGTGGTCTAATACCTACTTCAGCAAACAAAACTAATTAACAATAGCAAGGCTCAAGCAGGCTCTGCACTCCAACAGAAACAGGTCACCAGATTCAAAGCGACTGCTTTGGGATTTTCAGGAGGTCAAAGTTTAATGATAGTGGGCAAGGAAAAGGGCATAAAAACGTATTTTGTAGGCTACATACAGCTTACATAATGATCTTTCCACACACTGCTCTCTGTTACTGCAGTACTCAAACAATGACAAATATGGAATTGTTTGTTTTGGCTAAAAGCAATATTCTAAAAAAAATGTTTTCTATTTTTTTTTCTTTCAAACAACTTTTGAGTACATTCAGCAAGCACATTTGACGCTAATCATTTTCTTTTCCTTCAAGCAAGCCCTTTCAAACACACACACACACACACATTTATCAGCTGGTATTCATGCGTTCTACAGTTCTACAAGATACAGTCTGTCGGGAGAGACGGAATTAGATTTTCAAGTGGTTTAGCAGCTCCATACAACAAAATGTGGATAACTAGAAAGTATTAAAGTGCCCCTATTATGGGTCATGAAAGGTTAATATTTTGGTTTTGGGAGTCCCAAAGGTCATGCAAGGTCAAAAAACACTTTCATTGTCTTATAATATGCATTTATTTCTACCTTACTTGCTCAACGACTCCCAAACGATTC
>NW_015628351.1:1579029-1583421 GCF_001515625.1 Sinocyclocheilus rhinocerous
TATATATATATATATATATATATTAGGGTTGTAACGGTACACAGGAGTCACGTTCGGTACACACTTTGGTTTTGGGGTCTTCATAAACTTCATAAAAATTCGACAAAAATTTAATTTTGGGAAATGTGTGAATTGAAATTTGTGTGCAATTCTGGAATAGAGATCAGTCAAAATTAAACTAAAAACCGGTTCCGATTTATAGCCGGTTGACCAGTGCATCTCTAGAACCCGAAACTTTCCCACACTGCTGATTTAAAACAAGCAGCAGGTGTGCCATCTGAACTCGCCGTTCTTGTTTTAGGTTGGTGCGTACATCGTCTCTTCCTCTGCTCTTTCCTGTTCGTCGTCTGACTGCATGAAACAAATTGTGACGTCTGTACCATGAAGGCTCGGTGCTGGGTAGTAACTGATTGCATGTGATCTGGATAACATAATCAGTTTCCAAAAATTAAGTACTTGTAATTTGATTATATTACATTGTAAATTGCTCATAATCAGATTACAGTTACTTTTTTACAGATTACATGATTACATATTAACACTTAATGTATTGATTCACACTAAGTCCTTTTTTTTCCTCTTTAATTTTCCTTTCTAAAAAATCCTACTGCTTATATACATTTAGAAAATCTTCCAGTTTTATGATACTGCACACACCACCACTAATCAGGTTACTATAATTATACAGAAAATGGAACGGGCAAACAACTAGTTTAATTAGACATTTTAGACAACATGATTTAATTATTAGCTTTTCATCACCTCTCGAACCCCAGTTTGGGAAACCTTGGTGTAATATAATGTCCAGTACACTTCTTGAGGTGGATAACAAAGAATGGAAAGTATTTTTTTATGAGTAAGATAATCTAAAAGTAATCAAAAAGTACTCAGAATACTTTTCTAATAGAACAATAGATAGATCAACTTGTTTTACTATATAAACAACCGATTAGAACAGGTGAATTTGACTACTAATTGATATCTACAACAGCATGAAGAAATGAGAACAATATTTAAAAGAAATCTCTCTCAAAGTGGCTGACCTCTCCTGCACCTGTGTGCTCCGTGGAGACAGTAAAACACAAAGAGTTCTAGAGAGGGTCATGTGAAGAATCTCTTTGTCACCAGAACCCCGCTGGCTGATGGGAAGAGCTGCGCTCTCCTGCATTAACCTGAGAGAGGTCGGGCAGACACCTCTGTGATTACTGCAAAGGGTCTTGAGTGGACACGGGCAGGTATTCATGAATGGCTTTGTACTTGTGCACGCTTGAATGTGCAAGCGTGTAAAGTGGCGTGGGTCTGTGTACGTGATTCAGGAAAGGTCGCAGAAGAGAAGGACATCGTTGGAGGGAAATGTAATTATGAGCCGGAATGAACTCATCTTGTTTAGAGGTACTAGTCGTTTGGAAGAGGATGTCTTGTGAGGAAAATAGAAAAAGGAAAGGGTAAGAAAGAGGACAAATAGCAGCTTATTATCATGAAGACGGCGGGAAAGGTAGTGGTGTGTGGCGGCATGTCTGACTGTGTGCTACACAAACAGGAAGCTGAATGTAATAGTCAATAATCATTATCTGGCACAGCGAGCGCATGTGTTTAAGTATGGGAGTGCATTCAAATGTTGTTTTCAAAGGTAAAATATAATCATACCCATTCAGCTGCGATTGTTTCTTTAAGATGCCTTTCAAAAGCACAGAATGTGTCCTGAAGCATACTGCAGCCATCAAATATCAAGGCGCATAGTGGACATACTTTACAGACGTGATAAATACAGGGTAATATATACTCTATTTAATTCAAATTAGTGCAATAACGATCACTCACTTCGTCAGCAGCTTTGATTCCAGAATTTTTCCCATTTATTTTCTCCATAGGGATTTAAAAAAAAAAATTCAATAAAAAGAGCCATGAACCAAACCAACCAGCTCTGAGATGAATCACAACATTACAAACTTTTTGAAGCAAAAATACAATTGAAAATCAGAGAAAAAGCCAAAGGCTGTGTTTGTCTTTTATGAGGCAATGAACTACGTAGCCCATGAAGCATTGTAAATGACATAACTGAATTTGTAGAATCAGACATCTATGAATCAGATCTACTTATAGATATACAAAGTACAAAATGCTATACAGTTGAAGTTTATTACTAAATAGACAAATATATACACAGGAGAGATTCAAATTTTGTTACTGCTGAAATAAGTTTTTCTATAGAGAAAGTCAATGGGATTTTTACTGCAGTGCTGTACTCCAATGATCAGCTTGGCTCATGAATATTAATTAGATGACATCAGGAAAGTAGCCATATTATACCACACAGAATACGATTAATCGATCGACAGCTGATGAAAATGTTGGGTCTAAAAACAGACATTTTTATGCAGCCGCCTAAATTTTTATTCAGTGCACTCTGGTCAGCAAACAAAGCTCTTAAAATACAATTATTATTGTCTAAAAATTGGACGGGGTCCTCAGAAATTTCTGAAAGTGGCAGAAATGTTCTAATGGTTAGTAAGTCCCTGATTGTTGCACTCAATACTCCACTCGAGTGTGGTAGGGGTTAAAAATAACAATGCATTATTCAGGCCAGTCAAATGCATGAATACATGAATAAGTTGTAAAAAGCGTCTCCCATCTGGTATTAGAAGCGAGAGCGTGGAAAATGTGCCTTTTTAATGTGCCCATCCTGCTGTAATCTGCCTTATCTCACTTCAACACTACATCCTCCCCCTTCGGAAGTGAGCAGGACGGCAGAGAGAGAGAGAGAGAGAGACAGAGGAGGAGAGCGAGAGAAACAGATTTGTATAAGAAGTATCCTCATTCTCCAGGGGATAAGCAGCAGAATGAAGCTCTGGTGATGGCATTGATCATATTCTCGTCGACATCTGGGTGTTTTTGTGTGAGCCTATATAGAGTAGCTGTGTGGAAGTGTTGGTATAAGACAAGCTGCATGTGATATGCCAGATTTGAGCCTGATGGAACCCAATATGGATGTCCGAAAGTTTGAAACCACATTACAATTTAGGATTTAAAACCAAATAGTATTAAAATGCAAAATTGCCAATTGTTTTGGGTCAAAGCATCACATTTGCAGAGCATGTTTAGGTTTTATTGACCTGTGCAGATCCACATAGACCCCTAATACTATTTACCAGAAGCATGCTGGATCATATTAGCAACATTTTTCAGATGAGAAAATCACACTGGTTTTCAGCTGAATGAGGTTTTCAGAAAAAGAAAAAAAAACATCTCTATGATGGATGTTGCTAGATCACAGAGTATCTGCTTCCAGAATTCATTTAAAGAACTCCATTATTGAAGGAGACTGCCGATCTTGCTATAATTGTTTGCCGGTGGACAGGCCCAGACTGTGTAGTAGACGTAACCCAAGCTAAATTTAGTCTGAGAGCGAGGAACCGCAGGGTTTTTTCTGCAGATGGAGTAAGGAAGCCGAGAAGCCGCTGATGAGTGTGAATTGAGTCTCCTGTCATGGAGACAGGTGAATGTGTTGTGGTGAGCGTCTCCATGCACGAGCACGGGAGCCGACGTAGGGGTGGAACAGGGCGAGCGAAAAACTCATTTGCAGGAGGCAGGGCTGGCTATGTGCCATCGGCGGCGGCTGCCGAGCTCAGTGGCCGTGGAGGTGTCACCAGGACCCGAGCTGTGCCTGAATAACGAGCCATCACGGGGAATCAACAATCAGCCAAACAGGACGTTAGTTTTCACACCATGTCTCTAATGCATTTACGCACACCTAAACCATTAAAAAATCCTTAAAGTTGAAGTATAAACTTCATACTTAAAATCAAGTCACGTGTTGAAAAGAGATGCACTAATATATTTTTAAGTAATCTAACTTGAATTTTTGCCCTGAAAACAAAAAGCAAACATAAAGCAAAACATAAAGCAAATCAAAGCAAAGCAAAAAACACAAAAAAACAAACACAACAAAACAAACAAAAAACAACAACAAAAAAATAAAATAAATAAAACTCAAAACAAAAACCCAAAAAACTAAACCAAAAGCATAAACAACTGACAACCCCAACAGACCAAAACAAAACACAAAACAACAACAAAAAAATTATAATAAAACAAAATGTGAAAAATTCCCATAGACAAGTTCAAGGTATGGGCCTGAATATTATATGAGGTACAGGCTCTATCACCAAAAAAACATCCAGAAATCCCTAGAAACTGCAAAGCAGCACTGCAAGCAATACACCACACCTTTTAGCATCAAGCTTTAATAAATAATAATTTCAGAATAAATAATTAAATATATATGAAATATATATGAAAGCTTTGCTGAAAGGTGACACTACGATGACACTTTCTGTGACTCTAGTGCGACATACATATATATATATATATATATATATATATACAAAACAG
>NW_015628351.1:1583644-1595597 GCF_001515625.1 Sinocyclocheilus rhinocerous
ACACATATATATATATATATATATACACACACACACACATACACACACACATATACATCCAAGCATTATTAATCAATCATTTCTTTGAACACATTGTGTCTTTTTCTGAGATGGATCACTACTATGACGCGTTCAAACAGTATATCCCTATGCTACTTAGCCTCGGGGTAAACTCAGAGAGTTGCTTTCATATTGACTAAGATGTGTTTGCTGAAAGATCATAAATCAACAGTCTCTCATGGCTGCTGCTGCAACTGTTACGTGCTTGGATGAACGTCAGCTTTGACATTATTAAAGGACAGTAAAACACACATGTAGCACGCCATGACGTGAGAATCGGTTGACGGAGAGTGTGAGAAGCAACCAAGGGAGAAAAACGGCCCATATGTGTCCAATAGTATCAACACCTGGAGTTATAGCAGGTAAAGGATCTGAGAGAAATGAGCCATACTTCCCAAGTGAAGGAACACAGTTTCAGCCGTCAATAACGGGACAAACATATTGATTCCTCCATTAAGCAGCTTCCCATGATACCCTGAGGTTAAGGCTTTTCCTCCCCCGCTCTTCTGTACAGCAGAATAACCTCATTTAGACAACAGAAGCCGACAGTTTCAGTCTCTGCGGCTAGTTTAAGTTGTAGGCCTGGTTTAGGGAGTGAATATTTGATGCACAGATTTGACCTCCTCCGTGCTGTGGGTACTCAAAAGCGGTTTTCATCAGCCGAGTCAGGCTGGAGGTGAAGAGACGTTAATGTGTAAAAAAAGACAGAGTGAGAAAAGAGAGCGCTCCTGGCAATCACAGTAATTCCAGACGTGCTCTGCACACATATGATCAATAATTTCATTGATCAATCGCTCTGGCCCAATGCTCTGCTGCGCCGCTGCCAATCCAGACGAGTTCCAGCATACGGCCCGCCTGAAATGAGCTCCGCACACACTCCACTTCTTTCCTCCGCTCGCTGACTCTGAATGACTGACTCACTCACTCACTCACACAAACAGCTGGAGACTCTGTTTACCCACCGGAGTTCTATATTATCAAAGCACCCACGCTCCCCTGCTCATCTTTAGAAGCAGGGCACCTCTCTGTAGTTCTTCTTCTGTATCACCTCTTATCCCATGCCCATACTGAACGAATGGTGCGAATTAACCCTTTGCCACCCCTGCCAATGCAGTGTGAACTGAAAAAAACCTAATCAGCTATAAACATGTTTCTTTTGGCCACTTTTGATTCAGTTTCCAAATAATTATTAATCAGCATAGCCATTTTCAACATTGACACTGATTATAAGAAATGTTTCTTGAGCAGCAAATCAGCACATTAGAATGGTTTCTGAAGGATCATGGGACACTGTAGACAGGGGTAAAGAAAAAAATCATTTTTGCCATTATTTTTGATTAAATAAATGCAGCTTTGGTGAGCATACAGACTTTTCTAAAATATTAAACTTTTATATTTACTGTTATAAAATATTTAGAATAAGATTTACTATTACGGGGTGGCCAAAATTATTAGAACACTAGTATTTTCACCAGCTAAAAAAATTATTTTAAGTCAGTTATTTCTATCTTTTGCAGTAGTGTGTCAGTAGGAAATATCAGTTTATAATTCCAAACATTCATTTTGCCATTAACTGTAATATTCCAGTGAGATTTCTGTTTGCAAAAGGAGTCTGACAACAGCCAGTGTTCCACACAGAGATCTGATCTCTTCATCATCCAGTCTGTCTGGAATGACATGAAGAAACAGAACAAACTGAGACAGACTAAATCCAGAAGAACTGTGGCAACGTCTCCAAGATGCTTTAAGAGACCTTCCTGCAAAGCTACAATACTGTTAAAAGTTTTAGGCACTTGTGTAAAAATGCTGTAAAATGAGGGTGCTGTCAAAAATAATGTCATAAATAGACTTTCTTTATCAAATAACTTCTATTAACTAAATTAAATCAACATTTGATTCAACAATCAAATACTAGTGTTCTAATAATTTTGGCCACCACTGTATGTAATCTAAAAATATTGCAAATTTATTACCAAAAAAAAATAGCCAAGGGTTAATTTTGGATACCACCGAAGTAGATCTCGGCTGCTAACCTGACTCTCATCTCCCATCTCAACCTTTCTGCCCAGGAGAAACACTGAACCGTCCGTTATCTATGGCCACTGATCCCACTTGAGCAATATGACCCCTGATAGCCACACTGTCAATTTCATTAGCGCAATAGCAGGGAGGCTACTGCCCATTAAAGCCCTGCTGCGGAGCCAGCGCTGAATAGCATGGAGCCGAACTTCAACTACATTAACACACCGGGATAGTGTGATCTTTAATGCGCTTCTCAATGGAGGCTGGATTTCACAGGTAAGCTGGAGCTCTCATTCCCCTGGACTGATCATTTCCTGCTAGACAGCATGTGAGGTGGCTAATTAGTGCTCTTTGAAGGCTTTGTACGGCATGTTCCACCAAATCACGTAATTATGGCTCACGCTGGCCAGGCCCACTGCCACAGAGCCTCGCTTAATGACGAGCCACATTTCACATATTAGTTATCATTCGTGGAATGAAACTAATTGGAATATACATGATGAACAGTATAGAAAACACAAAACTCATATTCTCCACTCCATAGACCATCTATCCAAGTGGGGATTCATGAATATGGAAACTTGTCATAAAATAGGGATAATTATTGTTTTTGGCATGCATCAAATAAGCTTGAATTTGAAAAAAAAAAAAAGTTTGAGCAAGTTTAAGGGTGTTAATATAATATCTCACTTGACCCTGTCATGTAGTAAATGCAACTTTTAAGGATGCTCCAAATTAGTCTAACTAAAACTTAAAAAGAGCCAACTAATAAATAATAAATGACCAAAAGTGTTCTAAGTTCTCAATAAATAAGTAAATAAATAAATATAACTTTTCTTGCAATTCACAGTAATTTTTTTTTTTAATTCAGGTTGAATATTTATATTTTAAATATTTTTATTTAAATTGAATTCGAAATGTTTTTCATCCAGAAACAGACTAATGTACCTTTTTTGCTAATTAATATTTTAATTTTTGCTTTAGCACATTCATTGACAAAAAGAATGTGCTAAATTTTATTTGATTGAATTATTAATTTTACAAACAACATGTTGTCTTTATAATATCATGCTTACAATTTTTCTTACACAGTATATAATGTTTATGTATAAAAATGTATGGCTGCCTTTACATATGACGAAGGCTGTCCTCATCACATTTAGGGGTCCTTGGCATAAAAAAAAACTTCTGGTGTAAGAAAAATACAGTTTCACTGTTTAAATGCACTGTAAGAGAAAACTCTTTTGTGTTCCACAGTGAAAAAGAGAGTTTGACACAAGGATGATTTTTTGTGAATTTTCCCTTTAATTTAAGAATAAAAGTCAGGCGGTCCTCACAAGTATAGATAGAGGGTTTTGCATGTGACTAGACTCACCACAGGGGCCTTTGCGCATCACCTTGATGCGTCTCTGTGTATTGCACTGGGCCTTCTCCAGCTCACACTCATTGGAATAGGTAGAGGAGTCAGATCCGCACACCGGCGCCACCACAGACGTGCATACAATCTTCTTACAAACACACTCTCCTTTAGAGGGGTCAGTCGGGTCTCTCTCACACACCGCTCCAAATCCACACAGCTTTCCTCTGCAACCTATAAAGAGACACAGACATAAGAATCAATTTTAGAAAGCCACAATCACGTGACAAGTGCAGCGTTCTAGAAGACTACAGTCATATGAGGGCGGAAACAAAAGACCCTTGTAAAATAACTCATGCAAACCAGCACTCAGTTTAAAAACTCTTTTAGTTAACACATGACCTTTCGAGCTCCTGTCTGAAGAGACGTACGAGTCACGACATTATTATCGATGCTTTCTTTTTCTGAATCAATGAAAGCACTGTCTCAACACAAGCACTCTGCTAGGAGGACCTGGTTTTAGACAGTTCATTCAAAAACGAAAATTGACATAATTTAACATTCTATACCTGCATGACATTCTTTTGTGGAACACAGAATGTAAGTTTTCAAACTTCAAAAAGGACACAAAAGCATAATAAATGTGGTCCATACCACTCAAGTCTTCTGAAGCCATATAAACAGATTAGAATTTGACTCATTATATACTGAAAGTATTGACCTCCTCTCTAGTTTTCCTTGGAACATTAATTAGAGTTCATGAGAGAAGCTTCGATGTCCAATTAGTAAACAAATCATTCTTTTGAGTCAAAACGTTTCAATGAATCAGTTTGAATGATTCGATCACAAATCAGACTGATCATGATCTTGAGTTCAGAAATTTCAGTCTGTTTCTCACACTATTATATTATTTCAAACGACTATATATAGAATATAGAGCATGAGTTGTATGGACCACATTTATAATACTTTCATTGTGCTTATATGTTCATTTTGAAGCACTAGTCCTTGTTCAGAGACCATTTTCATATTTTCTGGGATTCTCAGAACTGGAAGTCGTCATAGTTGGCTAAACCTCTATAGTGGTGAATAGAAATGACAAATATAATTTTGCCTTCCCATTTGCCCCAATCCACAAAAATCCACAATATAGTTTCTATGACTTTCCAAAAAAATAATAAATATTGAGAGATTGATTACATTGGTCAGAAGAGAAAAGGATGACAAATTTGCCATCACTCCCGTAATGTACGGCATATATATATATATATATACACACACACACACACACACACATGTATATATATACGTGTATGTGTGTGCAAATAAATGATTTCCAGTATATTACAGAATTTTCATTTTTGGGATCTAAGGAGATATACAGCATTAGTTATTTTCTTATTCTAAATCAAAGCAAGCACAAGTCTATGCTGAGAAGACCTGGTCTTTGATGACTGATCTTTAAAACACGCACACACACACACACACACACTTGCTCTTTCACTTTTTCTTATCACGGACTACCAGAACAGGTCCAGACAGGGTGGCATGACCACTCGAAATGCTCCAGGATCTGTCTAGCTGTTCCTGATCACTGACTTCACTTCATACAAGAACACACAAACACATAAAACACACACACGTACACACAACTTTCCCTCGTTTCTGATACTGACAGGTGAGCATCTGTGTTAACTCCTCTGAGACGGTTTCGTTCTATTGCTTTCCTGTCTCACAACTGCCATCAAAACACAAACTTCCATAATTCCCCCAGGCAGGGTCCACTATGGAGCTGCCACAAACTGATTGACAGCCATCAGGTAAACGAAATGGGCTTTTTTTCTTTTTTATCAGTGACTAGCAGCTACCTACACAGAATCACACATGTGGAACGTGAGCGTGCACACATGAGCTTGAGGCGTGAGGAGAGTTGCATTTAAACTCCGCTGTCAATCTGACATGCACACCTGCCCACTGTTGTCTCCTTACACAGTGCTTGTCACCTCTGTGCCTGTTTGAGATTCATCGCAGCGCTGTGGCGGCCAGGCCCTTTGTTGATTCTGAGTAAATCAGGTTAAAACCAACAACTTGAGGACACAGTCATAGAGACTCTGTGAAAGCCTGCGGATCTCGGTGGGACTGGGCTGCAAAGGACGGCACTTCCTGGAGGCGCGCTCTTCAGTCACGTATCTAGAGACTAATTAAAGAGGCTGGTGTTATTCCTATTATCTTACACTGTATAAATTAATGTTCAGAAGAAATCAAGAAAAAACTGAAAAGAAAGAGCAGAAAATAAGGCAATTTGTTTTCTCAATCGTTATGTAATTTTGTTCCTTAAGTAATAATGCTATAATCAAATCATTATAATTATTGTAAACCACTTAACCTTTTACAATTTGCACAAAAATCTATATTCGTCAGGCAAAAATGGACAGCCAGAGAATTAAATAGAAACTTATGAATATATATATATATGTAATATAAACTTATAGGAATATATACTTTAGGAATGTTGTAATATTAAAATTCTGGTCAGTACAGTCAGATACATGCTTTAATGTTATGTCCGATAACTGCCAACATTAAAAATCCATACTATGCATACTATATATTGTGTATATACACACTGCTGTTCAAAACAAATCTTTTCTAACAATATAAGTCTTTACTATCACTTGCACATACTTGCTGAAGAAAAGTATTATTTTCTTTTTTTAAAAAGGAAGGAAAAAATTGACTGACCCCAAACCTTTAAGTAGCGTATATTGTTACAAAAGAGTTCCATTTTAAATAAATGCTGTTCTTTTTTTTTTTTTTACTTTTTATTCATCAAAGAATCCTGAAAAAATATCCAAATAAATAAATAAATAAATAAAATAAGAAGCTCAACCATTTCCAACACTGATAATAAATCAGCATATTAGAATGACTTCTGAAGAATCATGTGACACTGAAGACAGCATTGCATCACAGGAATAAATTACATTTGAAAGTATATTAAAATAGAAAACGTTATTTTAAATCGCAATAATAAAATATATTTTATTGGCTGAAAACCATTATGGTAGTGTTATATACCGTACACCAATATTACACCTCCAAAATCGTTTTGCAAAACGATTCCCATCTTTCTGATTATTATGTGAGCCCCACATAATAGTATTTCCATCAAATTCATTAATTTACAGATCTTTAATTAAAGCAATTAGAAACTTTAGATGCAAACACTTTTAATCGTGTAGATATTAACAGCCACAAATAAGAAGTCAGTGTTGACTCACAGTGACTCTCATTTCCCCACAATCCCTGTATCAATGGCTGTGGACTGTGTGCTTTGCACAGAGAAATCAAGCGTTTAAACCTAGTGGCTGTTGAGAATTATCAAATATAGATGTAATAATAGACTAGACCACCTGGATCTAGGGTCAGCGCCTGAACGGTGTGTGACTCTGAGCCCTAGAGAAACACACTACACTGCCGCACACAACCATACTAAATAAAGGCTGTGAGCGTGACAGGTGCTGAGTGTCGAAGCGATGCATATTCACGTTTTAATAATGCATATGCATGTGAAACATCTACTACTTAACGCTTTTTGAAAGGGGGGAGGGAATTTGAAGTCCATTCCATCATTGAGAGTAAAGCTTTTCCACAGCATGCGATTCTCCAGTGAGACAGACCACACAGGTTTTCATCCATATGTGTAGTTTATCAATCATTTAATCATTTCACATTCCGCATGACTTCACGTCAAGTGCTCGATTCGCGCTGCACCACCTGCGCCTTTGTTGAAACTCATATTAAGTACTCTTTTATTTGTAGCACACTGAACAAGCAGCCAAAATCTACACAAATGCTCCATCCAGGCTTTTGTCCTAACTAAAAATAACACAATACGTAAGTAAAAAAATCTTTAATGTAAATCGTTTTTGTATATACACTATACAGCAGTATACTGAAAATAAGTTTATGCTCATTTCCGCCCATTTTTACATTTAGATTACCTTCGCTGTGGTGTCACACACACACACACACACACACACACACTGCCGTTCAAAATAAATCTCTCTAAGTCTTTACTATCACTTTTTATCATATTTAACACATCCTTGCTGAAGAAAAGAAAAAAATATATTATTTTCTTAAAAAAAAAAAAAAAAAAAAAAATACTGACCCCAAATAATGACTTACAAAAGATTTCTATTTTAAATAAATGGTGTTCTTTTTAACGTTTTATTCACCAAATAATCCTGAAAAAAGTTGGAAAAGTTGTTGGAAAACAATTCCCATCTTTCTGATTATTTAGTGAGCCCACATAATAGTATTTCCATCAAATTCATTTACAGAACTTTAATTAAAACAATTAGACATTTTTTTAGAATTAGAATCTATTTTTCATACTATATATTATATATGTTATAATGCCTAACTTCACTTGTAGCATTGATTGATTCTAGATTTTAGAGTTTTATTTTATATTATTTAGACAAAACAGTATAGAATTTTACTATCACCAATTTATCAGTTATTAGCTATAAAAAGAAATATCGGCTTATCATTAACCGGCAGAATTTGATTATTGAAGCATCTCTAGTTCTGAGTGGCAGAAATTGTGGCAATTACGCATTCTGTGAAGTGAAAACCTGCTAGTCCTTCGGCACATATTGCTCATTATATATGCGTTAGGTACCCATGTCTTTTGCAACCTGCGTTATGTAGAAGTGCAAGCAGAGTCTTCCTGTGGCTGCACCTTTCTGCCATGATGTCAGCCTAGGCGTTTTGAGATTCACGCTCATTTTCCAGCCATGTGGTGCCACAGCCATGAGAGCTGGAACATGTTACCATGACAACAGCCCTCGAATCAATGGGAAAAAGACGTTGTTGGTTTTACAATGGGCCTCATTCGCACATATACAGGTACATCTCAAAAAATTAGAATATCATGAAAAAGGTCAATATTTTTTGTCACTCATTTCAGAAATGAAACCCATATATTATACAGATTCATTACTCACAGAGTGAAATATTTCAAGCCTTTATTTCTTGAAATTTTGATGATTATGGCTTACAGATAATGAAAACCCAAAATTCAGTGTCTCAGAAAATTAGAATATTGTGAAAAAGTTCAATATTGGAAAGTCATGGTGTCACAGAAATAAAGGCTTGAAATATTTCACTCTATGTGTAATGAATCTATATAATATATGGGTTTCACTTTCTGAAATGAGTGACAAAGAATATTGACCTTTTTCATGATATTCTAATTTTTTGAGATGTACCTGTAGATGTGCGTTAAGTTGTGCGAATGGAAGCTCAAGGCTTCAGATACAGTATATTTGTGCTTTCCGGATCAGATTTTTTATGAATTAACTTAAATTGGAAACTGCATAGTGAATCTATATATAAAGTAGTTATCTATACTATAATACTGTAGTTCTATAAAATACAATAATAAATGTCTCTTGCTCATTGCGTAAAATGTCGGTTTTGTGTTTTGTTAAACTGCTTCGGTTTGAAAGGAAGAGATCCATTATTGGTTGTTTTTAGTTTAAAACTGAGTCACTGTAATCATTTCACTTTAATAATATTAATGTTAATGCTAAATGATGGTCCAGTGGAGGTACATAAGACAAAAAGTGATACTAAAACACATATTAAAACACATTATTGGGTTGCTAAATAAATGGCTGAGGAATAATGGCCTGTTTGTGTCAGTGAGGACACGTTCATCTCCTGGGAGACATCCATT
Organism: Sinocyclocheilus rhinocerous; assembly: GCF_001515625.1. NCBI lineage: Eukaryota > Metazoa > Chordata > Actinopteri > Cypriniformes > Cyprinidae > Sinocyclocheilus > Sinocyclocheilus rhinocerous. The sequence goes on from NW_015628351.1 coordinate 1,592,833, forward strand.
TTCTGAGATATTATTCTAAAAATCTCATTTATAACAAGTCCACCAGGGGTATGTGTGATACACCTCTGCTCTGTGCATGAGTAATGGAGAAAGACTCTGGAGACTTTGACCACTGACTCACGGTGAGGCAAACACAGCACCAGTTTTGCTCTACAATAACAAAAACAGACTAAGAGAGCGAGCGATTGGTGTCTAGTAGAATAAGCAGACTTCAGTATAACAGGTTGTACGTAAATCCCAGAGGCTTCCTATACAGATTTCTCAGTGTTTACTGTCTGATAAAGTTATCGACTACTCTGCACTGCAGTTATAAACAGAAGTTATTTGACTGGAGTTTCAGCAGATATTCACTGTGTGAGAGTATATGTGCAAGTTCGGAACTAAGGACTTAAGTTTTCTGCAATCTAAACTCCTCAGACTGTTTTCTGGTGGAAATTAGTCTAACTGCCCTTACAGCTTGTCCAAAGATTGTCTAGCCTAAGTGTTCTCCTAATCTAGTCAAGCTCTCTTAGCCTGCACAAAGCTAGTGTTACGTATCCGGTCCATGAACTTCCGTCTGCTAGCCATCAGAGGTCACCCTTTCCATTTTCATTGACTCTCGCACTACACACTGTTGCATATCACCCCGGACTACATATCCCATCAGCCATTGCACTGATTGCACACAGCACTTATTGCACACAGCACTGATTCTAGTTTAAGCTGTTATAACTGGTCTCTTAACCAACCTGAAGCTAGTTTAAACAAGTCTAACTGGTCTCAAAGTCTACCCAAAGATGGTTCAACCTGGTCTACCATTTTGATCCTGCCTGAAAATGGTTTAAGCATGCCCAGTTGGTCTCCCATTCTCCTGGTTTAATTGGTCTCCCATTCTGGTCAAGCCTATACACAACGCTTATTTAATCTGGTATATCTGGTCTCCTAAATTGGTTTAAGCAAATAACTGTTTACCCAGCTTGCATAAAGCTGGTGAAAGATGATATAATTGACCTCACAACAGACCAAAACTGGTTTATGCAAGTCTAACTGGCCTCCCAGCATGCCAAAAGCTGTTTTAAACCAGTCTAACTGATCTCCCTTCCTGTCAAGATCTCCTAGCATCCACAAAGCTGGTTTACGAAGGTATAGTCTCCCAGCCTACCCAAAAATGGTTTGTAATGGTCTAATTGGTCTCCAATTCTGGTTAAGTTCTCCTAGTTTCCACAAAGCTGGTTTAAGATGTTACAAATGATCCTGCCTGAAATTGTGTAAGCATGTTCAACCATTCCGCTGGTTTAAGGCGTTTTAATTGGTCCCCCATCCCCAAATCTTATTTAATCTGGTATATCTGGTCTCCTAAGTTGGTTTGAGCAAATAACCGTTTAGCCTGCATAAAGTTGGTAAAAGATGGTTTAATTGACCTCCCAACTGGCCAAAACTGGTTTAAGCAAGTCTGGTCTCCCAGCATGTCTAAAGCTGTTTAAACTGGTCTAAATGATCTCCAATTCGGGTCAAGATCTCCTAGCTTACATAAAGCTGGTTTAAGCAAGTATAACTGATCTCCAAAGATGGTTTAAAATGGTCTATTTGGTCCCCCAGCCTGGTCAAGCTCTTCTAACCTGCACAAAACTGGTTTAAGGAGGTATAACTGGTCTCCTAACATGCCTGAAACTGGCTTAAGTTAGTCCAGCTGGTCTCCCAACCTGGCTATCTGGTGTTCAGCTGGCTTTGCTGGTCTTTGCAGACTGTCCAGCTGAAGAGACTCTAAAGTTCCTCTAAAACCAGCAAACCAGACCAATGTGGGAGACCATCAAAACTTCTTAGACTGGTTTAAGACTTTTTTTTCCTTAGCTCTGCTTCCCTCTCACTCTGTTTATTTTGTCCACTTTCACCCTCTTCCTCCATGTCCTTCCATTTCATTACGTTTTATTAAAAACTAAAATGAAGGGTCGGAAAAAAGAAAAACAAATATAAAAGCTGGTGTTTTTTTTTTTCTCTGTAGCTATAGATAGTACACTGGGCAAAGGCAGGTCACGCCAAAGACACCCTCTATTTTCTCAATTTCCACATATAAAAGCCCAATCAATTCCTCTCTCTCTCTGTGCTCATTCCCGCCAGCTCGGGGCCTTGACCCCGGCTTAAACCTCGCTGAACTTATTTACCAGCGTCGACTCTTGGTTAAAACTCCCACACATCACAGACAAAGGGCAAGGGACAGAGAAAAGAGCCAGAATGAAGAAGTGCTATACATGAAAAGAAGATACACCGAAATGTGACTTTGTTTTTCTTCAGGCATGTTTATGGCAACCACTTTTAGGAAGGAGAGCCCACTGGACTACCAAAGGGCACTGTAGCCCAGGACAGCTAAATCTATGATGACAGGGTGGTCAAGGATATAGATGGAAGGCCCTTTTTCTTAAAGAATAAACACTCCAAAGGTTAGCAAGTAATCTAGATATTTTCAAACCAGAATCATACACACCTGTCCCTAAACGACACATAAAAACAAGATAAAATGGTTAGTTGGTTCATATGTCAGACAGTAAGTGGGCAGTTTTTAATCAGAATAGATTGTAGTGAGTAGTCAAAAGTCTGGTTTATGCTCATTTCTGCCCATTTTTACATTTAGATTACCTTTGCAGTGGTGTCTCACACACACACACACAGGTTTGTTTTTGTGAAAAGTGGGGACATCCCGGGACCTTAATGGTTTTTATATTTTACAGACCGTATATTCTATTGCTCTACACCAACTCTACCCCTAAACCTACCCCTCACAGGAAACT
>NW_015628351.1:1596142-1606766 GCF_001515625.1 Sinocyclocheilus rhinocerous
ATTTGTCACAAAAACGCGCACACACACACACACACACACACACTGCCCTTCAAAATAAATCTCTCTAAGTCTTTACAATCACTTTTTATCAAATTTAACATTCTTGCTGACCCCAAACTTTTGAATGGTAGTGTACATTGTTACAAAAGATTTCTATTTTAAATAAATGGTGTTCTTTTTAACGTTTTATTCATCAAATAATCCTGAAAATGAAAAAAGTTGGAGAAGTTGTTGGAAAACAATTCCAATCTTTCTGATTATTATGTGATCAGATTCATTTACAGAACTTTAATTAAAGCAATTAGACATTTTTTTTTAATTAGAATCTATTTTTCATACTATATATTATAATGTTGTAACGCCTAATTTCACTTGTAGCATTGATTGATTCCAGATTTTAGAGTTTTATTTTATATTATTTAGACAAAACAGTATAGAATTTTACTATCACCAATTTATCAGTTATTAGCTATAACAAGAAATATTGGCTTATCATTAACAGGCAGAATTTGATTATTGAAGCATCTCTAGTCCTGATTGGCAGAAATTGTGGCAATTACGCATTCTGTGAAGTGAAAACCTGCTAGTCCTTCAGCACATATTGCTCACGACACATAAAAACAAGATAAAATGGTTAGTTGGTTCATATGTCAGACAGTAAGTGGGCAGTTTTTAATCAGAATACATTGTAGAGAGTAGTCAAAAGTCTGGGCAAAAACTAGCACTTCTCAAGCCAAAATATTAAAGATGGAGACCTGAGAGCAGGACCAACTCTGTCACAATCTCATCTCTGGCACAAAAGAAAGAAGACAAGCATTGAAATGATTACAACTTCCTGAAATATACATGAATAAGTCACTGGTGCCTGGCGTGATGCTACGCAAGATTCTATTATTTAAAGCCATCCGGAGTGAGTGTGTCTTCCTCTCTCACTCCATCTGAATACTCTTTCAAGCACATCCTCCTTTGCACCGTGTGTACCCATATTCCCAGTGCTCCCTCTGATCTGCCCTCTAGTCCATCCACATCATTAAGTGCTTTTGTTCAACCAATTCACTTAATCTATCCTTTTTCCCCTCACACAGCCTTTTCTTCCACCTCTCTCTCTCATCAGCCTCATGGATCTTTTTTTTTTCACTAAAAAGATGAGAGTGAAGTAATATTGAAATGGGGTAAAATGAAGAGTGAAAGTACATGTTTCCGGAAATCCATTGAGATATTGCACTTGGTGAAGGGGGCGGCATAGGAAATGTTCAATAATGGAGAGGGATGGGGGTCTGTGGCATCTCTTCTGGACTAAATCCAAGCCATAGCCAGATGGCTTCATGCTACACCCCCAGGAACACCAAAAGAGCTCCAGTATCTATACACAAATATGCTAAATTACAGTACACTAGGGGGCGAACATGGCATTTCAACACACAAAAACGTTTTTTATTTGACTAACCACCGGCAATCCAGTTTAACTAGGTGTTAATGCACTGAAATAGCACTGTGCAATTAACACTGCACTATTACCGCCTGCAGAAAACAGAATTTCATTTAAATGAGATGCTTGTGTACATTTTGAATTGATCACGGCTGCAGTAACTCATGAAATTAAGGATGCACCAATATCAATTCTGTCTAAAAATGACAAGCCTCTTTGAACATATTTTGATGTTAAAATGAGTAAAATCTGTAAAATTGTATTCTACTGTGTACAAAAAATATATATTATCATTTCAATTTAATAAAAATTTTATAATAGGCAGACATTTAAATAAATATCCTAACTAAAGAAAATTCCTATAATGGTCAATTTATACAATTAAAATAAAATTAATAAATATAATAAAAATGTAAATATAATCACTAACATCGGCTAATAACTAATATGGTGGCAATATATTATTTGTTATAATGGGCATACATCCAGACACAATCGAGCACATTTTCTGCATTTTAAGAAGCAGATTTAGGTGTTTGGATCATAGCGTTGTATAGTCTCGGTAAAGTATGCTAGGTCATGGTAGACTGCATCCTCCACAACTTAGCACTCAAACACATCTGAAAGTTGGGAAACTGCATGAATTCCTTTATTTAATCTGGCGCCTTAACAAAGCAGACTGTGTGTGCAAATGAATCAGTAGGCACAATTAATTTTGAGTAAATTCCTCTTCCATGTTTTGCAATACATTTAGCCATTTCAAATAGGATTTTTTAACAGACTCTGCCAATCGTCATCAACTTCAAATCCTGCCATTGTATAATTTTCTCCTTGGAAGACATTTTCTTTTTTCAGTTTGATTGAGATGCTTCTAATTTTAGCCCCTGATTGAGGAAAACTGGCCATTTAGGATGTTGAATTGCTTCGATTAGGATTTCACTTTGGGTTTTTATGATGCCAAATAAATCCGAGCCAGTCTATCTGCAATTTATTCCTGAAAACCCCACTTGTCATCAGCATAATTTAGATAAACAGAGCTGGGACTTAACCACACCCTCATGTCACAGTGGAGGTCAGCAGCTGTGGCCTGCTGGAGGGGGGTTTGGTCTAACTGCAGGGCTGGTGAGTGCCCATCTATGCCAGCTGGCCAGCCAGACAAAGAGCTGTTCGGCCCCCCGAAACCCCACCCTTCTCCATCTCACTCAACACCCTGATCAATAACCTCGCTGCCGATCAATAGCTCCACAAATCACTTCATTTTCTCTTTTTCTTTCTCTAGCACTTACAGCTGGCCGTGGCAGGAGAGAAAGAGAGTAAGAAAACGAGCAGGCTGCCTATGTAAAATGTGACCTGCCCTCCAAACCAAAGAACAAGTGCAAAATAAAACCCATTAAAAGCCACCCAGTATTTCACAATAAGAGAGCTCGTTTTAGCTGCTGTCATTGTTTTTCCTTTTTTATTTCCCCTTCTCCCTCTTCCTTTCTTACTTAATAACTCTAAAAGGTAAGTGCAGAATACGATCAGGCTATTTTCCTGAAATCAAAGCGAAACTGCAATGCGCATCCATCAAACTCAACCCGTCTTCTGTTCTATAAGAAATATAATTCAATACATCATAATTTTCCACAGTTAGAAAAAGGCAAATATACATTAAAAACAGAATAAACCCAACGGTCAAGAGTTTTGCCATATAAAAACAAGAATTAAATTAATCATCATGCCCTTGCTACACTCTAAAAAATGCTGGGTTAAATACAACCTAGTGCTGGATAAAATAGGGACAAACCCAGCAATTGGGTTGTTTTGACCCAGCGGTTGGGTTACTACCCAGAAGGTTGGGTTAAACATTTAACCCAACCGCTGGGTCAAAACAGCCCAATTGCTGGGTTTGTCCCTATTTTACCCAGCACTGGGTTGTATTTAACCCAGCATTTTTTAGAGTGTAGCTTTTAAGCTCTCTAATTTTTATGACTGCCCCTTGAGTTTGTTATTATGTTGTTCTGTGGCTTATGTAACCCTCAAAAGTATGTTTTTGCCAAATGGAGAGCAGGGGAAACTATTCTGCATTTCCTTTTTGAGTTTCCAATGACTCTGGTTCACATGCTTTCAAGAGATTCAACCCAACTCATTGTGCAGTCAATGCATTCTCATATCATTATAGATGAGAATTCTGAAAAATTCTGAGAACGTCTGTGCTCTTTACAAAAGACAATGAGGCAATGAAAACCACACAAAAAAGCATGTTAGCGACTGTCACATACACCTTAAAGCATTTTCGGCATTTGCTGATTGAATTGCATTCCTCTCTAATTTGCTGGATTCTTCCCCTCAAAAGACGAGCGCAAGATGAGGCATAAATGCAGCGTGATTTATAACGCTGAAATAGCTACGTGCCATTATTTATCCTTGCATCGATAAAGCTGTCTGTTGGTGTGTCTGGAGTCATGAATACGACCAAAAGTATTGGAAAAGGAGAAGGTGGGGAAAATGTCCACCATTCCCAGCTCCTTGCATGGTTTAAAGGGTTAATATAATCCTTGACTGCCTCCCCCACCCGACGTGACCTTCCTCTCCTCAACTGTCCGCATATATCACTTTTACTGGGGACTGCTGAGTGGGATTTGCCAAAAGAAGGGGGATTTAGCTAACGATATCATTAAAAAAGAGTGCCTGTGATGTGAAAGTGTAGGAGAGAAGCTACGATCTGAGCGACTGTTAGCAAAAGAAATGGAGCGAGGGTGACAAACAAGACCATCAGGCGAAGACCAGTGCGTCATGAGCTCCAGATCAGAGCTCGGCTCGGTCTTTGACGCAGACGTCCCAGCAGGGCATATTAAAGCCAATTACCATGGTGAAGAAACACTGCCTGTCCACCGTCCACCCCATAGTGTATCCATCCCCTAAACCCAACCCTTCGGTAGCTCTTGGCAGCACGTTAGCGCACTGTCCGTGGCTCGGTAGCAGCTGCGAATGGTGGTGCCTCAATTCCCTGACAGGTTTCCATCATGTAGTGAACAGATGGAGTTCTACACCCCCATCACACCAGTTACACTAGCAATTCTCTCTACTTGTGAGAGAGAGAGAGAGAGAGAGAGAGAGAGAGAGTTGAGATTGAGAGAAAGCGAGAGGAGGAGAAGGCTAACACCCACCCCACCACCACAAGATCTGACCTTGCTTTAAAAAGCCTCTTCTTGATGCTTATTTTCGCTCAACATATGCGCTTCCGCTGCAACCGAAGCCATGGATTTGTTCACCCAAAATAAAGCGAATGCTACTACAAGGCTTCTCCCATCATTCATGGTTGCCTGTATGACTTTCGTTCGTTTTTTCATCAATACAAGGAGTGGTCCAATCATGTTTTGGACTCTTGGCTTTCATTATATGGACAAAAAAATATTTTTTGAGTTCATCAAAAAAAAATGAAGTCATACAGGTTTGGACAACATGGAGTGGAAAGTAAATGGAGTGGAAAAAGAAGGAGACCGGCTGAGGTCTTGAACGCCCCAGCTTTTGAGGGAAACCCAATGGGAGAGTTCTCCAGAAGATTGACAGAATTGTTTGGAGGTGGAATGGACAGGTGGTGATTGACAAGGTCTCGAGGGTCTCTGTAGAATCAATGTTGGCTCTTGTAACAGGTACTGACTCTTCAAACCACCCAGCGTAATGTCGGCCCCTGGGCCTCCATCTCTCACCCTAAAACACAGTCTACTGAGCGGGTTTTACATCACAAAATTCTCCCCTACATGCACTTGTTTAAAGAGGCCAAGAGGACTGCCTGAGGATTTACGCTAGTCCTGAAATAGATCCAACAGAAAGCAACAAATCTTGCACTGGGCTAAAACGAATGCCAAGACCATTGCGGACTTCATTGTCCATAGTTCAATAGTGCAACTGACTTTCCCAAGAGCTCAGGCATTAGTGTAATGGCATGTGCACACACTGGAACAGGTAACAGGCACTCTGTTTTCACCCTAATCCAGCTTGAGCAATCAAACAACCCTAACTGGACTACTACCAAAGACACTTCACACCTGAAAGCTTCCGGCAAGCAAGTCCTGGTCCCTCAGAGTGCAAGGGATACTGGCAATGTCTTTAACATTTACTCTAGGTTATAGGTTTACAACCTCTGATTCCAACAACCCCACCCAATTCTACTGTTTTCTACTTAAGATTAAAATATGTATATATATGTAAATAATGGCATAATTTCTAGGACTTATTTAAAGCAACATTCAGCATTGATGATTATTTATATTAGGTTATATTAATAATATAACTTTAATTACTTATAATAATGTAATTAATAATTGTAAAAATATGTAAAATATATTTTCAAAAATACTGTCAAAATGAAACAATTATAATGAATTACTAAAATAATTATAATTATTTAAAAACTCTAAACAATAAAAACACTAAAAATAAAGCACATTTAAACCAATATTACATTACTAATTTTAAATTATGTGCACAAAAACAAAAGGTATTTGCATGAAGACCAAATACTGTTCCAAATGTCAATCTTTCTAAGCTACGACACACAAGCCAAATCATTTCATTAGAAAGGGTGAGTGCCAATGAATAACCATAAAATTAATAAAGAGAAGAATGAAAAAATGTGGTGTTACTCTTGTGGTGTTAATGTAATTTGTAGGTTGTGTAATTTGGCCTGTAAGATTCATGTGCTGCTTAATTATGATTTGTGGGGTACAAGAAATTTGGAACCTAAAAAACAGATTGTGGACCAAAAAGTTTGTGGTTTAAGTCCAGCACACCTGTGGTGAAGTGTTTACTCCCTCTTTCTTTCTTTCACTTGATTCTACTACTTCAGGAGTAGCAATCAGACTGAGGGCCACAAACCCAAGGCTTGACTTTAGACACAATTGGAAAGTAATTATACACGAAGAGCCAATTTTCTAAATGTCCCCTCCTTTTCTTCATCTCTCACTCTCAGTTTCGTCTCTTTTCTCCTGGCCTGTATAAAAATGCCCTCTGATTTGTAGCATGTGTAGTGAAGAATGACAGATAGGATTGTGCTCTGAGTCACAAAAATCCTGGCAGATCTCTCCTCCTCATGCCCCCACCTCTCCCCAATGGCACGATGAAGTAATTATGCAAAATTAAATATATCCTTGGTTGATTAGGGTGCCATATTAAGGGAAGTTACCAGTAGGGATAATGTAGAAGCAAATTAGGTACAAAAATATCTTGCTTGTGAGTAGTCCCACAAAGGCTGACTCCAGAGCAGAGATAGTTAATGGCTGTTTTAGGCAGCAAATGTCACATATTCAAGAATTTGAGGTGATCTGCATTAAGTGCACTTGAACTGAATGTATTACCCTTTTTTCATTGATTAATGAGACTAGCAGTCAGGTAAAGTGAATGGCCATTCAGCAATTGCTTGTGATAGATGCTAATGTTGAAATACATGAAAGCGCACTGAATGTGGGGACCTTTCAAATTTGAGCATTTTGAATGATGAATGGCTCCATGTGGCAGAAAAAGGCTATCAGGGAAATCAGTGGTTATCTAATAAATTTGAACAACTAACTATCATTCACCATCTTGAAAGAATATTACTTAAGCCATATCACACAAGCAAGAGTGCTGTTAAACTCAATTTCACAGCTGCCAGCAGCTGATCATAGACATGTCGATATTTAACACAGTACTTTTGTTTGTAGTATTGAGCAAAACAACAACAACTTGTGTTTTAGGCAAAACGTGTGTGTATTATGGTGAAGCTGCTCTTGGCGGATTCAAGAGTGCTGAAAGGCCACTGATGCCCTGGAGCTCACATCTCCGAAAATGTTCAAATGTTGAAGTCTAAACAACTACATTATCGCACAAAAAACTCTTAAAACTAAATTCCGTGACACAAAAACAGTATTATTCTAGGGTTGGGTGATGTCAACCAAATTGGCATCGGACGATGTCTACAGTGAAACATCATGATGGACGATGACATCGGGGGGTGAGGGGTGGTGGTGGGGTGTGGGGATGCAGGGTTAGGGGTGTGCCCGAAGCATGAATCCGTATTCAGAAAGGCACGGAATACAAATAACACGTTCTACGGAGCCACTAATGGACATGGTTAACCGCTTGCTCGCGGTAGTCTGTTACATTACAGTACATAAAATTTCACTAACCACATCACTAATTCACACACAAGAGAGTAAGGAGAGATGACTGAGGATGATGGTGAATGATTTGCAGATCCTGAGTACCACTGACAAGCATCTAATCTTGTAAAATGTTTGGTAAGTACTGCTGCTTTATAGTATAGAGTACATGTGATCGCAAATCTCGAAAGTGAAAGTAAAAGAGAGCGCGCATTCAAAAGCGGTTTCAATATAATTGCATGAGAAAGTATTGAAACATATATATACAGTATATATATATATTTGTTTTTTACCTCCCATCTCATATTTATGCCCTTTAGGGGTTCCGTAGTACACGTCATTTCCTTTATAACACAGTATTGGGATGCGGCAGATTGAGGAGAGGGGGTGGGGGGGAAGGAATCACGATGCCGACTCAACATCGTGATGTCTGTCAGCCATCGGCGATGGACAATGGCATCGTCTATCGGCCCAACCCTATATTATTAAAAAAAAATGTGTTGATTGGGCATCCGCTATGACATTCATTGTGAGAAATGCTGCAAGTGGAATGATGGAAATGGTTGGAGTTCTGTTATCACTACAATATTGCACTCCTGAAAAAGCTCTGAGCCAATCAGATTCAAGGACCAGAAAGAACTGTTGTATAAGAAAACTGTGTTTCATATATATATATGAATATATATATATATATATATATATATACGAAACACAGTTTCACACACACACACACACACACACACACACACGGGTAAAGAATATAGACTTTTATACCTAATTGTACAAATCTAGGGTAAAGGTGAAAAAAATAAGAGAATGAGAAACAATGGTTAATGTTATTCGCAAAGCCTGAATGCAGTGTAACAGGTGTGATTTGATATAATTATCTCCTCCACCATCTCAAAGTCAGACACACAAACACAGCCTCTTTTCCTCCACAGTGAGGTCATTTTCTCCATACGTCTCTCTCTAAAGCAGATCATATTTCTCTCTCCCTCCCCCGCACTGCTGCCGGTAGCATGTTGACACTTATTAAAGCTGAATGAGGCGGCGTGTGGCTGAGTCGGGTTTGAATGGAGAGACAAGGTGAGAGGGGACACACCTGTATGAGGCCCTAAGACTTTGCACTGGGCTGGAGGGCTATGCGCAGGGGCCACGAGAGGGCCAAAGCCAGACAAATAAAAGGTCAGCATGAATGTTGCATGAGCGGTTTGGTGCTGGTGTTGCCATGCCGACCGGTCTGGGTCTTTCCTGGCTCCAGCTGGGCCTCATCTGTGAGCTGACTCGATGGATTGGAGACACCCGAACAGAACATGCATATTCATCCGCCTCACATTTGCGTTTATCATAAAATACAGCTCTAAACTAAAACAATTACACATACTTTTGCCAACAGCAGGTGGGAGCGAGTTAAATTAGCAAGCGAGCACCAGTGTGTGAAGTCAAATGGCTTGGGAAACGTAATGAAATCGCATCTGCTAGGTAGCGCTCATGCTGAGTATGCAAGCACGCATTGTATTTGATCCACAGACATCGTCTAAGGTCGTCTGCTGCAACATAATTGCATTTTCTGGCATTAGCTAAAAAGCGCTACTCATTCTGTTGTTAAGGGCTAAGCACATTTTGCCACTTGCATTGATCTCTTCCCACAAATCTCTTCCAGAGACCGGCTTAGACTACTGCCTCCACAATGTGTCTCTGTTGTCAATGCATTGATTTGAAAGTCAATGTGGGTATTTATTACATTTTACCAATCTTAAGCTAAAATCGATAATGTAAATGCTTAATGCTAGAAACGGTAACGGCGATCGAGAGCAGCCTAGGAATACTGAGCTCTCGCAGCTGAACAACACACGACACAAGTCTCACAGCAGAGGCTGAGGAAAATGATATCCATTTGTGCTCCAGTCGATGTCAGAATGCTAACAACATGCTAATGCAGTCAACAGTCCTGTACACAGTGGCATGGTGAGCAAGTATGGCAGAATCTGAGGTGTTTGAGAAGGGCAGTTTGGAGGCTGAGCGGTGTAGGTGTACAATAAAACATTGATAGCTATCAAAATCAACTCAAAATAAGCTATTTTTTAAATGTGTTTACATTCAGGTTCAGCCTAAACAGTTTATGACTTTACCTCGGATAAAAGAACACAGTTTAAGCAGTTAACGTAGCCTATTAGGTATAATCGGTGTAATCCGGGACATGAACAAATAAAGTGGTGCAAAATGGCCACCATGAAGGTAGTTTCACAACAAAAACCATTTGTCACAGTGGTTACCAGTGTAATATGGCAGCAGAAGTCACCTGTGTACCTCCCGTAGGGATATTTGAGAGGTTAATGGTGCACTTTAGAAGGAAAAGGACAGAATGAAGCAATGCTAAGAGTTCAAGACCACCTGATTACTACTGAGGTAAAAGGCTCTGGTCTTGTATGAACACTGTTGACTGTAATCTACAGCGATTCAAGAGAATTGAATGAAAAAATATGTGAATAGTCAATATGTTAGCATTCACACAGTGGCTTATTTAAAAAAGAAAATTAATGCTAATCATAATTTAAATCTTTTTTTTGTGTAATTACAGAGTGTGAAACACACTACCTGATTATAATGCTTCTTTAGACAGCTAGCATACTAAAAACCCTACATGGCTGCATGATTCAATAGAAGCAAAACCGAAATTGTGATATGGCTTATAGTGCAATTATAGTGCAAGAGTCTCAGAGTTGTTTGGTTAGCAGTAAATGCTGCTCCACACAATCTCATTTCTGCTTGTGCTGTGAGTTTGGGTCACTTATAATGTGCATTTGGGAATGTAACAGACGCCAACCATCTTTCCATACTTGCGATGAGAAGCACCTATAAACCATCTGTCATCAACAAAAGAAAAGCTTTACATATGACACAGCGCTGCCCACATGACTATTGCTACTATAACAACTCATTTTTATCAGTTCTTTGGGTCGTTATATTTATCACAGATTTCTGCTCGTTCTAAATCAGATACAGATAAAGTAGCATAGTAAAGATTACATTCATATGAATGCATTAGTGAGAGCGATTGCGTGTGTGAATT
>NW_015628351.1:1607189-1608549 GCF_001515625.1 Sinocyclocheilus rhinocerous
CCTCCCCCCACAAAAATGTGATGGTTTAATGTCTCAACTTGATGGGTGCGTCTCAATCAGCTCCCTAGCTCCCGAGCTCGTGAATCAGTAGATCGTGTACACGAATTCGGGCACTGGTAAGTTCCCTGACTCACTGCACGCTGGGACAGTGATCACTCGAATTCCAGTGACATGATTACATGCAACGTCAACGGACAACAAAGTAGAACGTCAACACTGGAATTAATAAACAACAGGCAGGACCAATCTAATTTTAATATTATTTTTTATTCTCTTTAAACACATCGTTCTGTTACATGTTCTTACAACATTTCAACCGAATAATAATTATAAATGTTAATTAGATGTGTTCAATTCCTGTCTAGCGATGTGTGTTTATGTTGATATATACAAACGGTTTGTCTTTTCAATCTTCTATCGCACGTCATTATATTTATCGAGTTGGCTTGTGAGGTTTATGTTTCACGCTTCAGAAATGTGACTTCATTTCCAGTATGGGAGCATAGTGAGCACCGATGCTCCCTAGTTTTTGTGGTGCAGTGGGATTTTTCAGGGAGCAAATGTTCCAGTGCACTGGAAGGATTTTGCGATTGAGACAGCCCTTAAAATGGCAGACTCCCTGATCAGTGCCCTGACTACTGCACAGCTATGGCATATGACACAGCGCTGCCCACATGACTATTGCTACTATAACAACTCATTTTTATCAGTTCTTTGGGTCGTTATATTTATCACAGATTTCTGCTCGTTCTAAATCAGATACAGATAAAGTAGCACAGTAAAGATTACATTCATATGAATGCATTAGTGAGAGCGATTGCGTGTGTGAATTAATTCTACCTGGCAGCGTCTCTCTACTAGTAGTGAAGCTGTGGGATTTAGTTATTAAGAAATATATGCTTGAACTTTTCAGTTTCTAAGCTATTTTATTGAGAAATCACAGAACAGTGTTGACAATACATTTCCGTGCTGAATGATTCTGTGCGCGCGCGATGTGTGTGTGATGTATGAGCTACTGTCTGTAGCCTATGTGGGTGCGTTACAGTCCAGCAGCGCATTAGATTAGAACGGCAATTAACTTACCTGTACAATAAGCTGTTTAAAACGTGCATTCTCACGTTCGCCCAACGGTACCTTTTTTCGGTACTTTACTCTCTGTTTAATTACAAAAACATTTATTTCAGTTAAAAAATAAGTCCAAAAGTCTAAATTTCAACATTTTGAACAATAGAAGAAAAATTGTGTGAATATTCCTTTAAAATATTTTTAATAGGCTAATAATTGTAGTATTTTTTTCTACAATTAAGTGATTAATCTGGTTGTAATATTTATTTTTATCATTTAATTGTTTTATTTAAAT
>NW_015628351.1:1609719-1610094 GCF_001515625.1 Sinocyclocheilus rhinocerous
CTCTGTAGCGTATGCGCCCAGATGCGTTCTCAGATACCGAAATTTGGCACCGATTGATTTAACGTGAATCGGTACTCGGTAGTACCGACGCAATTTGGCCGGTACCCTTAAAAGTACCGAGTTTGGTACCCAACCCTACCAGCGACCAGTCGACGTCAAGCTTAAAGCGTCATGGAAGAGCATTGAAGTCGACTAGTCGATTAGTCGATGCAACCCCCAATATATATACAGGTACATCTAAAAAAATTAGAATATCATGAAAAAGGTCAATATTTTTTGTCACTCATTTCAGAAATGAAACCCATATATTATATAGATTCATTACACATAGAGTGAAATATTTCAAGCCTTTATTTCTTGAAATTTTGATGATTA
>NW_015628351.1:1610104-1630642 GCF_001515625.1 Sinocyclocheilus rhinocerous
CAAACTGAGGTTTACTGTTGAAATTAATACAAAGAAGAAAAATTGTGTGAATATTCCTTTAAAATATTTTTAATAGGCTAATAATTGTAGTATTTTTTTCTACAATTAAGTGATTAATCTGGTTGTAATATTTATTTTTATCATTTAATTGTTTTATTTAAATTTGAATGTAAAACTCTGTAGCGTATGCGCCCAGATGCGTTCTCAGGTACCCAAATTTGGCACCGATTGATTTAACGTGAATCGGTACTCGGTAGTACCGACGCAATTTGGCCGGTACCCTTAAAAGTACCGAGTTTGGTACCCAACCCTACCAGCGACCAGTCGACGTCAAGCTTAAAGCGTCATGGAAGAGCATTGAAGTCGACTAGTCGATTAGTCGGTGCAACCCCTTATTTTACAGCGAAATATTACAATATTCATATATTTAGGCCTATATTGTTATCCTTAAAGGGATAGGGCAACTGACATTTAATAAATTGTTAAAATTCTTTTAAATGACTTGTGCATTATTTTTAAGAATATTTTAAATTTTGTCCACACAATGAAAGCCAACAGGAATAATTTTATGTTTATTACATTGTATGGGAAAAAAACCCCATTCGAAAACATTTAGAAAAAAACATCTTGTACTGCACAAGAAAGTAAGTCATAGACATTTGGATTGACATGAGGGTGAGTAAATGATGACAATTTCCATTTTTAGGTGGACTATCACTTTAAGAACTGTGTCAGATTAGGTTTTGGTGAATGCAAAACTTGCCTAGTTAACTGTTTGCGACACAAATTTGCGATTTCTAGGACTGAATAGTCATCTAGGCAAACTAGAGACTAATCAGTATCAAAAACAAGTCGCTTTGCACATTCCTGCACTTCATATAGGAACAGCATAGCCAAATGCTCTCAGCACAAATGAATGACATTAACTGCAGAATGCATCATCAGATTCATCTGTCACTAATTAAATGTGTAAACAGATGGAGTGTTTTCAGGAAACAGACATAAAACGCTTTTAGAAGAAGCTGGGCAATCTGAGCAGAGCCGCACTCAGGTATGACATCACACACACATATACACACACAGCAGACTTGTGAGGACTGACAAATCCCAAAATAAGTTGCAAAAAGCCTTGCTGTCAAACAAAACGGCTTGTACGTTTGAACTCGCATGTTCCGATAGCATTAGCGAAATGAGTTCTCATACGGTGCTGCCTGGAGTGCAGATCTACACTGACTCTGTATCTTATTTTTTTTCCTTCCCTCTCTCCGTCAGTGCATTGCATCATCTTTTAATTATTCATCCCAACTCACACACACACCCAATCAGCCTCACTGAAATCTTCCTCAACTCTGCATGTCAATAATGAATCTCAACCACCTCTAAAAATAGTCTGATACTAGACACCGAAAAAAAGCACAAAAGCTTCTGCTGCTCATCAAATGAAAAAAAACAGCCATTTTAAATTCACATTTAAAGTCTTCGCCAAAACCAGAGGTCAAAAATAAGAAATCTGTTCTTTTCCTCAACACAACGACTCAATAATGACGAGTGAAACGGACACGCACAGTTGACGGTTATACGCTGGTGACTGATACAATGCTGGCAGGCATTACGCCGCTTATTAAAAAGGTGGCACTTCCTGTTTTGCCGGTAGTCACCTGGGGTAGAGGAGCATATGGCGACTCTAGCACATAATCTCTTTTTCTGGGAGGCTTCCACATGCAACACAAGCACTCCCTCCTTCAGTTCACCCCCCTCCCAATGATGTCATCGAAAGCCAGACGCCTCCGCGATGGCCGTTCTGTCTCGTATGCATGAGCGAAGATGTGTTGGCTGATGGGAAAAAGTGCAGCGAGAGGTGCCAAGAGCAACGAACACTTGACTTAAATTTCGGCATTGAGCAAAGCAGCCTAAACTAAAGGTGGCACGGGCGATCTGATATAGCAGCGGGTTGTTAGGCATCGCATCAAAGACTGTTATTTCTTCTCGGATGGAGGCCTCAATCGCGAGTATCTGACAGCGTGCCGCATGTATTCGGTAGGACACTGTGGTCTGGAATTATGACTGTAAACTAGAAGGTACCAGGTGATGTGAAATAGACCTCAGATCTCCAGATCTGCTATCTCCTACTGAGACCTGCACGGCCAGTATCGCAACAGGCCTGGGCTAAACTAGCCATATCTGCTTCCATGCACTGCTTGTTTCCTTTTCAGCTGTCTGAGGGTGGCTGTTTCTCTTCTGTAATGGATAAGACTGCAGTGTTTCCAGGTGCTGCTGTCTGACTGGAAAATAGATCTGCACTGACCCCTCAAATTCATCTGTAATCTTATAAAAAAGTCTGAAGGACTATGCAGCAGAGAGAGCTTTACAGAGTAACCGCAAAGATGGTATAATGGATCACAGGAGCTTGAGTTCGCTGTCGCTCGCTTGTGTTCTGCTGGAGACAAAATAGAGGAAAACTTCACAAACAACAGCCATTGTGCTGAAAATTATCCATAACTGATCATGATTACTTGAGCTCTCAGATCTGCACAATTACACCACATAAAGGAGTATGGATTGTCGTGCGAGCTTCCAAAAAAAGACTGGCGATGCTTTATGGGTTTCTAGTCACACAAGAATTGATGCACAAACGGTACTTTAAAGAATAGCAATAGGTGCCTCTTTAGAGAAATTCACTGAAATTCATTCTGAAATATTCAACACCTGTGTGAAATATTACGTTCAATGCAGTGGAAACAACATATCTACAATTAAGCATTTCTGAAATGGTGTGCATAAAATACAGTTAAATGTATCGACGGCTGGGCTGAATACTGACAAGAACGGGCCATTTTACCCCAAAAATAATAATCTGTCATCACTCTATTTACTCTGATGTCGTTTCCTGTAAGATTTCTTTTTTCTAAGGAAAACAAAATTAGATATTACGCAGAATGTCCCAGGTGCTCTTTTCCACATTTTTTTAAATTTTATTTTAATGATAAAATAATAAATATTCACACATTTTATTCATTAATTTTTTTAAATATTTATTTATTTATTTATTTATGTATGTATGTATGTATTAAAAAAATACAGGTTTGCAGTAGGGCTGCACAATTTAGCCTACATTTTTGTGATTATATATCACAATATGACAACAACAACAACAAATAATAATAATAATAATTATTATTATTAGTAGTATGTATAGTATTTCAGTCTGTTTCTCACATAATGCTGTATCACATGGACAAGTCACATTTATTTATTTTTTGACACTGGGACATTCTCTATGGAAGAGTGCAGTGTGAACATTCTGCTTAATTTCATATGGAATGGAACAATATGACAACGACCCTTATCCCTATCCTTTAAATAGAAAAAGAACAGATTTGGCAATCCAGCTAAATTGAACTTGCATTTGAAGTTTGAAGACACTGGATTTATTTGACAGTAAGAAGTGCAATCTTCCTAAAAAAGCCATTCTATAAACTGAGCCACTAGACTGAAATATGACTTCTTCCAAAAACAGAAAGATTCTGACCACAGTGACCCTGACATCTTCCATTTTGACAACCAAACTGGAGCACTGACAGCTCAGAGAAAGCAAAGACTGGCTGCAGGGATTTCTGCCGCACATCCAGACGTGCTTTCACCTCAGCTGGGCCCGATCCAGAGCGTGTGCCCCCTTGCCTTCCTCAGGCATCAACGACAGACACCTCAATCTCATCCAGCCGAGCCTACGGCAGACATTCTCAAGAAATAGCAAAGCAAAAGACAGGCTGATAGAAAGGGAGATGTATGCAGCCCTTCGAGAAGAAGACGATGAGTAAGACGGTTTAGACACAGACGCAAGCAGTGCATGAAGAGAAATGCAAATTACATCTGCATGCTTTCTCGTGTTGGGATAAGATGCAGCATCTGAAACGGCCCTCCTGCTGGCATCTCCCCATGACACAAAGTGTGACTGAAATATTGATACGAATCTAATGATGAGGTTTCCATCACTGCGATGCCTAACTAGCTCTTTTCAAAAGCAGCTTGAAAACGCAAGAACATTTCTTCTTATAGTACATTATGCTTTGCCATCGTGGCAGGGTCCTGAAGAGACCAGCCATGAGCCTTGCCTGCGGCCTCGTCGATGCGTTGGAGTCCCGGGGTCGGTAGGTAGTGCTGGAGCCTGGTTTGACTTCTGGGAGGGCCCCTCAGATGGGCTCATTAATTTCAGGAGCCGCAAAACCAGCATTCCTACAGTCTGAGCTGAATGTCCAGGCTGAACTAATTGAGGCAAATCAGATCCTATCATGATGGACACGGCCTCAGAATGAGGCATGCTGGGAAACAGTACAGGATAACAGCTGGAAGAGATCTCGCCAGGCTCCTGCCAGGCGGAACGTCATGCTTAATGTGTTACATATGAGGAAAACGATGGGAGCATAACCTAAAGTTACCGTATTGACCCGAATATAAGACGATGTTTTTTTCTTAGAAATACATCCGAAAAAACACGTTACTCTAGAATGACTTCAACATTCTCATTTTGGCACAAGATATGCTTTCGACTGATTAAAGATGATTAGCGCTTCAAGATGTGGTTGAATAATAAGCAAAAGCATTTTTGTGTAACTTGAGCATATTTCTTGCCATATATACAAAGTATTTTGATTATGCATTCATAATGCATCTCCCAGATCACCAAAGGGGTCTTGCACACATCTTTGTTTATGCACCAGATTACTTTTCTACCCTTCTTCTACCCTTTTTTTCAGATTCTTTTTGCCCTCTTGGCTCTCTTTCTGTCGGAGAGGTGTGTTAAAATTCCCTTCCAAATCGCCACCTTTCCAGCTGCCTGGCTCTTCTTTCTGTGACACATACAATCACTTTCATTATGCAAATGATCTCGATGCAGGCTTCTCCAGAGTTGCATGGCGGAGTTGCAAATGGCTGCATACAAAACAGCCTTTATTTGTCCTCTTTCAATTAAGGATTCCAAGATGTATCATTAAAAGCAAACAGAAGGGTAAAACACGTCCTCCCAACAGGAATCTTCCAACTTCTTTCCCAACATGAAGAACAATTTGGTAATAAAAACTGTGTGCAAAGATTTTCATGCAGAAATTATGATTCATGTTGGTATGCGTTTAAAATGTTGAGAACAAAGTGAAAAAAAAAAAAATACAATTACTATATACATTTTATTTTATTTTATTTATTTACTTATTTTTAAAATGTAAATATTAATGCTGTCAAATGATTAATCGTGATTAATCGCATTCAAAATAAAAGGTTTGTTTACATAATATATGTGTGTAATGTGTATATTTATTATGTATATATAAATACACACACATGCATGTACGGTCGTGGTCAGAATTATTGGCACCCTTGGTAAATATGATCAAAGAAGTCTGTGAAAATAAATCTGCATTGTTAATCATTTTGATCTTTTATTTAAAAAAATTCACAAATATCTAACCTTTCATTGAACTAAAACAATTGAAAATGGGGGAAAATCTCATTATTATATTTATATATAATATAAATTATATAAATATAAATATATACATGTAAATACATGTAAATATTTTAAAAATATATACTGTACAATACCCATTAAAAGTTATTTCAGCCAATGGACTCTACTCAACTGAATTCGCCCAACTGAGAATCAAAACGAGAGTCAAAGTCTCTCATTTTCTCCCTTTCATCTTCTGACATTGATACTCAAATCCTTCCAGCACTATATAATGCAAAAGCAGCGTCTGCATGCAATATACTCAACAACGCTCTTCTTGATGGAAAGCGACACTAGTTTACACCTTTACATGCACATGAACACACGCTCACACCTGCACAGATAGCCACATCTATCACGATCACTCAAGGCGACGGCTGGCTCTCGGTTCTCAGCAGGCCACTGCCGTAAAAGAGCGAGTGTCAATAGAAATGTTGGCCTCCAGCCTCGCCGGGCTGTCTAAGCACCTTGTCATAATTGTGTGCAGTGGCGCGGAGCACACATGTCAAACAAGCCATTAAGGGGAAGTCTGGGAAACAATACAAATTAGATGAGAATGAGTTGGACTCCTTTCGGGTATATGTGACCGGAGGCAATGGACGAGCACAAATACACACAACTGGGCCCAAACAACTGTCCAGTGCGATATCGGGTCTTGCATAACAGGGAAAAGGGACTGGTCTGCTTCCATGGGTGCAAAGACCTTGTCTGTTTTTGTTAGAAGGCGCGCGAGAGAGAGAAGGGGAAAGATCGTGTTTTGGGGGTTTAAACAGGGAGATTTATGGTTTCCTGCACTCTTCATGCAGACCCACTCCATCATGTCAGCAGCAGTCCAGGCACAAACACAAACTGTGCTTCTCCTGCTGCCACTGGAACATTTGAATAGAATTACAAAGCAGTTTCGCCTTACAGTTACACTAGACTGGACAGAGAAGCCGGAGAACACACAATTTAGAGGACAGTGGCCCTCCTGCTGAGAGGATTTGCTTTTATGATGACAATCAAAAAATAATACTATGAAAAATCTAACTAGCAAGACACATAGTGAGTCTCTTCATGAAGAAAAGTGAGGCACTATTACAGGGCACAACACGTAACCCATACAAATATGTAATATTGAGGGTCAGAAATAAGCTGGTTGGCATAGCAACAATGGGCCCATATTTGTAGATGTTGTTAACTACTCACTCTGAGGGATAAAAACCTCTTTTTCAATTCATGGCTATTCAGAAATGTCTGTGTATTGCAGTCTTTTTTAATTGCTTTAAGTCACAGATACTTCTTTATATTATATTAGATATTAATAGTGCATGTTCCTTGGAATACTGTGTGGTAAAATAAAATAAAATAAAATAAAACGGAAATGATAATAATACTATATTTATAAATGAACATTAATGCAGAGAAATGCTTTTTGCTGCCATTAAAAAGCCCAAGTAAAGGCCAACAAACAAATAAATGTGGCTATGTCATATACTGAAGGTAACAGATGGTACCTAGATATGTACTATGGCACTGAATAATTACTATATTCAAGTACGATGGTATTTAGAAGTATACTATTGCTGTATGTAATAAAAAACAAAACAAAACACTGTAATACTGTGATAATTTGTGCAAATAAATATATACACCAAATATTAAGCTGAAAATTATGCATTACTGTTTGCTCATACACTATAATAGTATAACATCCATAAAACAATGATAAATGATTACTTGACTTCATCCTAAATTTTAAAAAAAAAACTTTGTCTTTCTCTTTATTTATTCCTTCCCTTTCTAGCTTGTACTTATTTGAACAAATGCCTGAAAATTGGTATTACGAGCACTTCCTGTGTCTGACTGTTTGCCTCTTTAAGAAGAATCACTTTATGTATTCCCCAATTGTAAGTCGCTTTGGATAAAAGTGTCTGCAAAATGACTAAATGTAAATGTAAATGGTTTGCAGGATCTGTTACATAACTCAAGTCTTGACCAATTATACTAATAGAAAGACAAGTCAAAGTCTGTGTAATAAAAACTGAAGTGTATGCGACATAATTGGTTTCATAATGAGACTTGAGAGTGTTCTAATTTTAACGGGTGCGATTAACAATTTAAAAACCGATAGGGATTGCCCCCGCATTACGGTCCCATCAAGTCGTTTCGCATTTCCTTGTAAGCCTGTCAACATCTGAATCCTGGATCTATGTGCCAAATGATCACATTAATCATACAACACAACATCTCAAGGTATTCCTGCCTCACTAATGCATCTGTGAATGCTTCAGAAATAGTACTCAATGTTTCATCATCATCCCAAATGCATTACTGCTATGCATTGTAATTATTATAATTAAATCCTAAACTACATCAGTAGACGTCTTCCTCTCACAAAAAGTGCTTTAGCGCACTGCATTCTGCCACCGATTTGGTTCATGTTACTATTCAAGGGAGTTAAAAATGTCAGGGTGATACAAATGTTCTGAGAATGGAATTTGTATAAGTAAATAATATAAAATTCATAAAAATAACTATAAAATAAATGTCAGATTGAACTGTCCTGAGAATGAAATTCCTATAAATAAATAAATAACATAATGTATAATACTTACAAATGTATTTATATAATAAATGACAGGCCTATATAACATTTTTTTTAAAAATCAAGTCATTTATGATTTATGAATGGCATTTCTGAAGTATTTTTGTCCAACCAACAAGCAGAAAAAACTAAATCAGAAAGAACACCTGCAGACTCTCCTGACTTTGTGTCAAGATCTCTTAAAATATGAGATAAGTTGAACTTTTTAGGTTAGCTCAAGCTGTAAAATGTACACTCACATAAGGTGGAAAATGTTACTACATTTACTTGAGGGTTCCACCATATGACAGTTTTAGTATCATTACATTGAAAATAGTCTTGAAAATGGTATACATGTTCTTTAAAACCATATGAAACCAACACAAATACAAAGAGCACATCTCTAGGAACTTTCTAAGTGTTTTTCTTTTCTTTATCGTGGACACTCTTACTTGTCATTGACCCAAATGCCAATTCGACTTGAACACAAAAGGCTGTGAGTGTATATTTTCAATCTGAAGCCCAGGTAAAACCAGAGCCGTGACAAAACCTCACTGATACAAATGTCAATATGAATTGCTTTCCTAACAATTCTCTGGAACAAACCGGCCACATCTTACATCTACTTTCTTACCCTCAATGCGTAAACTTGCCATCTCTCTCCTCCAGAAATCAATAGCTTCCATTTCTGCGCTGTACGCTGCTGAGTTGTGTCAAGAATATATTAGATAGATTAATATCAAAACAAGCTTTGCCCACACCTCCCCGATTTCCTCTCCATGACAAGCTCTTCTGTTTGTTGCTTATGCAAGCAACTGCTGATTCTACAGAACTACAAAGACAGCCGTTCTCGAGAATTTCTCGAGGTTGTATTTATGTTCAGACAGCACAGAGGGCAACAAAACTTCCAGGCGTAATGTCAATCTCGAAAACTTCGGTGAGCGCTCGAGTTAGGTATAACAGTTAATCCCCAGATGAATTTATGCCACATATTTGATATCTTGATACACGCCGTTCTCTGCAAACCAAAAAAAAAAGGAGGAGATGAACATGATTTTTCGGGCTCTTTTGTGTGAAATCAAATGAAAAGATTGAATTAAGATAAGAGACTGGTAATAATTAATTCTGCTTACACAAGCCCTGCCTTTTATTTATTATCGTTTCCCCTTTCCGAAGACGCCGTTTGAGCTTTTCAAAGCTAAAGAAAGTTTGGCAGGGTCTCTGAAAGTTAGTCCACAGCTCGGGCCCACATAAACATCTCAGTCCTACATTCCACCACCTACTCGATTCAATCTGCCATTATATATTTTTTTGCAGGTACAGCTCGGCCCCGAGGGGGAAAACTCGCTGTGACAAACGCCGAACGGAAGGCTGCATTCAGATGGAGTGTATTCATTACCACACGTCGAGATGTGTAGGAGTGGTTTGTCCGTATCTTACCATCTCATTTCCAACATGACCCAAATTAAAGCAGGAATGCTAGGTGACCTATTGCTACAGGCGACATCTTCTCATACGTAACTCTCACACCGGTCAAAAACATCTGATCTGAAGGTTATAAACTACCCGACACAATCCAGTCATTGTTTCTTTGACTCCTTCTAAAAATAACATTAACATGCGGCCAAACCAAGGGCATTCCAAGTACAGAATCCCCTCAAGTTTATCGCTTGGCGCACACAACGTCGTAAGTGGGCCGGATACAAACAAACGAACATTTGTTTTACCGAAAGCAAGATGTTTTCTTCAAGCCAACTTTCTAAACCGCCACAGAGATAATTAACGGGACACAGCTCTGCCAAATCTTACACGAATGACCTTGTGTGGGCAACACGGCCCTGAGTTTGAGAATCTGGCAGCGTTTGGTTTGCCGACTTGAGCGGCTAAAACTCTGAAGGACATCCGCTTAACAAACGGCCTACAAAACGATGCTAATTAAAGGCTGCTTTGTTGCTTTGTCAGGTTTCAGCTAGTGATTAAACATCTTTTATTGAGTTGGAACAGGCAGATGCACATACAAATAGCTATGCTTCAAAAGTGGGGGAAACTTCAATACGGATTGGTTTCTGTCATTTGAAGGGGAAATACTTCAATTGTGCTTGTAATAGCGGGATACTTAGATGTCTGTGATGTGATTCCGTTTAATTAAATATCTGTGGATAATTTGGTCTGGGAATGTCATTACGTCCTTGGAATGGGGGACATGTTTTCCCTCTCATGCTCATTTTACTAATGCATAGGCTTTTATATAAGTACATCTCAGTCTTGTAACGAATTAATATGGCAATGAAGGATCATGGATGGAAGTGTAATTGGACAACCGATTTCCCTTGACGTTTAATGGCCGCTGAAGACAGCGGCCGCGGGGCAGGGGATGAGATAGCCGAGAGGAGAGCTTTTCTGCGGGCTTGTGTAGGTCTGGCGCATGAAGTACTGTCCGTCTGAAAACAATCGGAAATGTAATTAAGAGCTGGCTGCGGCTTTTAAATGCTCGGCTAGAGCGGAAACAAACAGGCGGGGAAGAAGAAACACCCATGTATCGAAAATGTGCGATGTGATCAATAGCCCACAGTTCGGAAAGCATCAAAGGGGGAATGGAGTTTTGCGACTCGCAATTTCTCGCAGAACTGCAGGTTTTCAAAGCAATTTCTAATGTCATTAAACTTCTATTAAAAAGCAGTTAGAAGCCTCTATTTCTCTACGAGTCAGATGTATACAGTTTAAGTAAAATTTTACGAGTTTCCGATCTCTTGGTAAGGAGTAAGGTTAATCAAAACATCAATCAGACATAATTACCCAGCAGTGCCGCATGGACAGCGTTTCAAGGAGATAATAACTATTGTCTTGTAGCAGCAGGGGAATAAAATTCATCTCAAAGCCCGGATTTTCAACACAAGCCTTTTCTCAAGCCCTCAGACAGAACATCCTACGAAGCAGGTGATTGGGCAATTATTGTGCAAATCGAGCCTAGACCCAACAGAGCCATTTCTTAAAATGCAGTTGTAATCTCAACAAAATTACTGGGGAAAAAAAGTGTTTAACAAAGTTTTTTGTTTGTTTTTTTTTGTTACAAAGATAGGTTGGGATGCTAATTAAATGTGTTTATTGTAAACATAATATTGATAAAAATGTGATAAGAAAAAAAATTGCAAGAATAACAGTGTAACAATGTTTTTGGGAAGAAAATCGTAGCCAAATCATAATCAATAATGTCTGAAATTGACCCAAATTGAACCAGTGAATGAATATTGGTGAACTGACGTGTTTTACTGGCATACTAGTATTTGGCTTAATTTTTGCATTTGTTTAGTCTCGTCATCGTTGTTCAGTGTTGTTATTGTTAACTAAAATGCTAAAATGGTTTTGTTAATTGAAATAAAACTGAAATAAAATAAAATATAAATATTAGCAAAACTGACACAACAAAAAAGCAATGTTGTCTTGTCAACTAACTGAAATCAAGTTTAAGTTGAAGTACTAAAATTAGACGTATAAAAAAACTTAAAGAAAAAATACAAAAGTCCACATTACTAAATCTAAAAAGTTAACTAAAAACATAAATATAAAAGCTAATTCAAAATACTAAAAACTATTAAATAATACTAAAATAGCACTGATGATCTATCAAATTAAATGTCATAACCAGACTAAAATGGTCAATAAAATATGACTAAATATTGACTAAATTTAAAGAACATTTTCACCAATATACAAAAGCCATGATCAAATTATAAAAATGTGTAAAAATAAACACAGCATTGTTCTCAGAGCATTATTACGGTTTGTTTGCTGCTCCTTTGGTCATTCAGGTCTGGTTCGGTGCTAACAATCACACTGAAAACTTTCAAAATGTATGCACGTGTGCACTGGAGTTAATTATACCACATGTAATTTCGGCGCATTAATACTAACTACACCCACACACACACGAAGCTATTTTGTTGGAGTATTTACAACGGTGTCCATAATGAAGCTCCCTCCAGCTCATAAAGAGAAGCATCTCCACTGCCAGCAGCTCAGGAGTAACCTCCAAAGCCCATTTCATGTTGTCGCATATAAATATTCATTAACAGAGTGGGGAAACCAGCTGTTTCTCCCAATTAATCTGTGCAGAGATATGCCATTTGCCAATAAATTGTTGTTGTATAATTAATGACTCTCAGTGCATGGTGACAACTAGAGAAACAATACCTCATTTAATATTGAGATTTATATTCATAAACTTAGCAAAAGCAATCGGCTAATCAGCTTGAGTAATAAACGAAGCTGCGTCCCAAGGGGATGTGGGAAAACTTTAGCCGCATACCCGAGAAGTCAGCCACCCTGCATCCCACCAGTCTAGATAAATCAAGATGTCAGGAGATTTCTACATCAAAGCAGATGTCCCTCCCTGCTTCTCACTGACCATGTTAACAGGCTACACACAAGCCGGCGGTGGGAAGCGACGCGGCGAGGACGCACACTTCAAACAGCAAACAAGCCTGAGCTGAGATCATTATCTGGGCAGGTTGAAAACACTCCGGTCAGGGGAATTCTTATGGGACTTACCATCAGGAGGAGGAGCCGGTGTGAAGTGAACAGGTTTATCTGCGGAGGAAGAAGAGAGAGAGAGAGAGACACATTAGTTAAAAGGAAGACATCCGGACGGTCCCAGGCAGTCAGCAGTCGTTTCAAATGAGTGGGTGGACAGTGGACTACATGACTCTTTCACAGAGGTTAAATCTCAAAAAGAATAGATTAAGAGAGATCAGTTGGAATATGAGATTAAATACAACTTGAGCTCTATCGACAGCATCCGTGGCGTGACATGCTGTCAAATGTGTTTGCAGTAATGCACTTACAGCACTGAAATAAATGTTAAAAACATAATTTTTCAATAAAAGTTTGGGGGCAGTAAGATTTGTATTTATTTATTTTTTGAAAGAAATTAATACTTTTTATTCAGTAAAGGCGCATTATATCAAAAAGTGTTCAAGTGATCAAAAGTGACACGATTTTCTCAATATTTAGATTTTTTTGCACCCTCAGATTCCAGATTTTCAAATAGTTGTATCTCGGCCAAATATTGTCCTGTCCTAACAAACCATACGATAAATGTTTCAGCATATTATATCAGCATATTAGAATGATTTCTGAAGGATCAAGTGACACTGATCTTCAGTAATGCCTGCTGAAATTCTAAAAATATTTCATAATATTGATGTTACTGTATATTTGAACAAATAAATAAAAAAAATGTGTCTTTGTAAACATAAGAGACTTAAAAAAAAAAAATAAATAAATAAAAAAATATATATATATATAAATAAAACTATCTTACTGACCCCAAACTTTTGAACTAGTAATATAGAATTGCATTCACAGGCTGTAGCCTACATCAAAAAGCCACAAAACATGGTTTTCATACAAGGCTAAACCAAATGTTCTTGGTCAGACATTGAAATGTCTTGTTGGACAGATGAATCACCAAAACACACCAAAAAACAACAAACAAATGAAACATTTGTTTTCTGGAGATACTGACTTGATTATCTTGTGATCTTGACAACAATGACTTAATTCTTTCATCATTTTAAAAATCATTTTATTAAAATGTTTTCTTAAATAAAAGTTTTCTGTTGCTTTTTTGTGTCCATTTCTATGCTCATACTGCTGCAACATGGATAAGAAAAATGTAGTTTATTTCAGCAACTCATTGAAGCTGAAACGTTTTTCATTGTGTACTGTTTTTTCTAACTGTATGACATTCGTGAAGGAAGCTACAACTTTATAGTTTTAAACACTGTAGAGACTCTGAACATGTGTTTTAATTTTCATTTTGAACCAATTCAAGGGAATGGAACATCTGCATGGTAATGCTTGAGAAAATGCTTCAGAAATCAACATCGCAAATACAACTTATGTTGAGGTCACAAGAAAATTACAGATTGCAAGAAAACAAGACAGGAAAACAATAATGCTTGTCCCTTGTGAGGAAATCATGACAGAATTTACATTTTTGGGTGAACTATCAGTTTAAGCTGTTACACTAATAAATGTTAAAGGGGTCATATGATGCGATTTCAAGTTTTCCTTTCTCTTTGGAGTGTTACAAGCTGTTCGTGAAAAGATAAGATCCCTAAAGTTGCAAAGACTAAAGTCTCAAACCCAACGAGATATTCTTTATAAAAGTTAAGACTCATCCACGCCCTCCTAAAACGCCTCGTTTAAAAAGGCCCCCACATGTCTACGTCACGATGTGGGAAGATTTGCATAACCCGCCCAAATGTATACGCAAAGAAAGAAGGCGTAACTTTTTTGTTGCTGCCACCGCCACCGCCATGTTGTGAAGACGCTGTGTGTTTCGTTGCGAAAGCGAAAATACTTTATTTGGCTTTCCAAAAGAGGACACGACTAGAAATCAGTGGTTAAGTTTTTACAACACTGTTCCAGAACAGTTCAAACCAAATATTCAGATGCGTGCAACGCATTTTACGGAGGACGTGAGAGTCAATCATGACAGTTACAGCGTTTCATCCTCCGGGAAACATCGCCAGACCTGAGGGTGAATAACACACACACAGATGCATATCATAGAGATAAAACATATACTGCTCACACACTGTAATGCATAACCCTGTGACGCCCCCAAGCACAGCTCTTCTTTCTTATATGTCCAGTGGCAGTAGAGGACAAAACAACTGTCTGTGCAGGTCTCACGGGAACGTTTGTTTCACATGTAAATGATACGCGGCTGAGAAATTCAACGCAAGGTTCACCTCAAGCACATTTGCTTTACTTAAAGAGATGAAAATTGTGTCATCTCTATTCATTATTATGTTGTTGTAAACCTATGCTTTCTTCTGTGGATCACAAAATAAGATATTTATGTCTCAGTGTCTCAGTTCATACAATGAAAATCAAAGGAGTCCAATGCTGTTTGGACTCCACTGACTTTGAAAACATCTTTCTTTTGGGTGAACGTTTCCTTTAAGGGAATCGGCAGGGACCTGGTGATACAATATTACATTGATACTTGGGTCACACTGCAATAACATTGCAATTATTTATGTTAAATTATTCATAGCACAGCTATGTAGGAAATTGTTGCCAGGGACAGTTGACAATTTTACAGTTTAATGGTTGTTATACAAAAATTTGGCCAATTAGTATTTAAAAATGTAAATGTTAAATATTGATAAAACAATATTTTAATTCATGATACTATACCGATATTTTCATGCCAAGAATTGGCAATATTTTCAAGAAAATGGAGATTAACTGATTAACTACAATTTAAATCGGAGCAAATCTAAATAGGTGAAATTGCAATAGGTCAATAAACACTCTATGATTTCCTTTAAATTAAAATTTGCAAAAATGTAAATGTTAAATATTGCTAAAAATAGGAAGGAGAAAAGTATTGCAATATTTTTTATACAATACCAATATTCTCAGACCAAGAATTCACAATATTTTTGTGAAAAGGGAGATTAACCACAATTCAAAGCAAATCTGAGTAGACTAAATGTACTGTAGCATTAGATCAATACAGACTCTATTATTTCTATTCAATCAAAATTCAAACTGAGAACGAGCCAAGAATATAATTGCAGAAGTACTGAAGTAATTAAGAATACATGATAAAGAAGCGAGTGAGTTAATGACTGCAAAATAACTAATCATAAATCAGAATATTATAGAATCAAGTGATTTCATGTCTCACATGTCACTATTTAATGTAAATTTAAATCAATACTGTCATTTCAAATATGCGATTCATATTTTTTTAAATATCCATGTAAAAAGCATAGTAAGGCAGATACACTCTGCTATTTGTGGCCCCAAATAGGCCTAGACCTCAACTTGAACTGTCAGGCAGGCTATCCATCCAGTATGCTAGCCATATGTTTTCATTCAGTGTCTGTCCTCTTTTCCTTTCTGTTTTATTATCTAGTTTGCTGATGTGTATGTATAGGCTGATGGATTTGGTTGTGGAGCTGAGCAGCTCTAGTCCTGTGTGGCCTCTCTTCTCTGTGCCTGCTAAATGAAAATGGAAATGACTAACCTTTGGTCTGTATCCCACTCCAACAAGCTTTGAACGCTATGATGCACCTCTCCATGTTAATGGTACTTCTTTCACTCCGTCCTGTTTTTTACTCTTCTTTGAGGAGCAGGGATGGAGTGCTCTAACTGAGTTTATGTTTAAATCTAATGGAATCTGTCTGGATTAAATCGATTTTGCGACATGGTCGGTTTATAAATGAACCTCACACTCAGACTCCTTTATTGAGGGATGGAGAGGGCACGTTTTTAGAATTTCATGAAGGGCCCTTTTTGGTCTTTTAATAAAGATCTAATGTAGAGGCACCGTGGATCTCTTTAAGTGAGGGCACAGGTAAGATTATGAGAAATGAGGTAGGTAATGGTTTACAGAGGGAGCATTGGGCCGAATGCTCTCTTTTTTTTTTTTTTTCACTGTTTTCTCCTTTCCAGGGCCTTTCTTTCAAAAATACTAAACATATTCCTATCTAAAAAGGTTTAAATTATTATCTCTATACAGAACAAAGTCACATATATTCTTCTATGTAACTATTTAACAGTGTTTTAATATCTACTCAGATGGCCTGAGGCCCTACCAAATGGGCTAATTTAAATTTTGTTGGGTACTTTGTGACCCAATTTGTCAAATATTTCCATTAACAGTACACCAGTGTCTGCAGTGTAATTTCACATGGCATCTTACAAGCTTAATGCTGGAGAACGGCCAAAGACAGCCACTGAACTCAAGTGTAAACAGACCATTTACGTGTGTGTGTGTGTGTGTGTGTGTGTGTGTCTGACAACCGCTGTACAAGCTTCCTGTTAAAAAGTCATCTAAATTTCAATATCATTAAGAATTTAATGAGGCATCACCACTGATGCATAGCAAGACCATTTTCTAATCAATTAAACTTATTTCTCTAGCAGAGCGTACTAACAACATCTTACAAAAGCTCCGAAATCATACTGTAGTCTTAGCTAACGCGTTTCTATGTAACTGAGAATTCACAGAATAAGAAAACCCGGGATGCAGCTGTGCAAAAAGGCAGATAAGACAGGACAGAGATAGTAATACATCTAAAACAGGAAAAGAGCAGCATTACCTGCTGCTCCATTTCATCAAAGCGCATTGTGACATGCTCTGGAGCTCACGTTTCGTCTCCAATCTTTTCTTTGTAGGCACAGTGCCAAAACTATCTGGCAACACACACCGGCTGGCGCGGCACCCTAAGACACCAAAGCGTTTGCAGATTCCCTCAAGCAGATACAGTAAGCACTGACGCTAATGCCAAGCTTTCACATCCAAAGGCATTTAATCTGCCCCCTTTATCCCACTGTGCAGTCTAAATACCACTGCTTCAGGGATGACAGAGCGCCACCGAGCAGTGTTTTTAGACACAAGCGTTCAAGCACTTTGTAGGATAAGGACAGTTTATCTGTGTCATCCTCAATCATTTCACTGTCAGGCAGGGGATCGAAGCCAACGCATTAGGGATTAGTTTTTGATTGCCATCGATCCTTATTGAACCATCCATCCGTCAAAGTGTCTACCCTCTCCCGTCCTGAGCATCACTGTAACAAATCTCTACAGAGCACACAAGGGAAAGGACCACTAATCTGTAACTTATCAAGCCACAAAAACTCTACAGGGTCATGCACAAACATGAACACACAAACACATATATATACATACGCTGCAAGTCATGTTTCACTAACTGTGACCTACAGTTATTGAGGAAGAGGAGTACAGCGAAGCCGAGCGTGGAAATGGCCAGCAGTATGAGACAGATGTTGCAAGGAATCATGAAGTACCGCACGACCAGCGACACTTTGTGCTGGTACATGCGGTCCCGCTCCGGGGGCGGCGTGGGGTACTGACAACTGGTCATACTCCACTCCGCGCCGTCCCTAAAGTACGCCAAGTCGACAATCGTTCCGAACAGACTCAAGAGAACAAGGATAGACAAAAGAAATCCGAAAATGGCTTCAGCTTAAACTCCAGTGGCGCTTCTTATCACAGTTCCTTCCTGAAAAACGTAGACAAATACTTTCGCCAGTCTCCAAGCAACGCATTTTGTTCCCAAATTACAGCCGCTCTAGAAGGGTACAGGTCCTACAGTCCCCAACCCTCCAGCGATCCCTCCATTTCTCTCCCAAGCACAGGGGTGGTTTGTCATGAAAGGTTAGAGTGCGAGTTCTCTTGAGTGTATCTGACAAAAACTCCACTGGACCCCTGGCCTAGATTGGCAACACGACAAGTGAGTGCAAACAATCCCCGCTGCACTTTGTACTTTAAATCCGCGAGTGCAGAACTCCACGGCTTGGTGAATTAGTAATG
Organism: Sinocyclocheilus rhinocerous; assembly: GCF_001515625.1. Taxonomy (NCBI): domain Eukaryota; kingdom Metazoa; phylum Chordata; class Actinopteri; order Cypriniformes; family Cyprinidae; genus Sinocyclocheilus; species Sinocyclocheilus rhinocerous. The sequence continues at coordinate 1,628,531 of NW_015628351.1, forward strand.
AATTGGCTCTTGATTTGTCTTAAGGGGTGCTTGTCACTTTTTATAGCACAATGAATTCCCTTCTTTCAGGACGTGCTGCCACCTGTCTGTGCCCGACAGCGGCATGAAGATGCCAGGCTACTCTGGTTGTGGCATGTGTCAAGATGCACTGTGGGTGTGGTTAGGCATCATGCTAGCCGTCTGTCCAGGGAAACGCTCGGTTGCCCACAATCTGGAATTGGAGTAATTAGCCTCTCACACACACTTTTGGACTTTTGGAGAGCGACCCCTTCCCAAATCCTCCGGAGAACGGCAACACTAGGCTCGTCTTCGGTCGTAAAAGTCTAAACTTTTCTCCACCCGCCCCAGGCTGAATCTCCTGAATGAATGAATAATTAGCCTACAGAGAGTCAGCAGCTGTCTTTGGCAAGCTCGACCATATGCCCTGGAGAGCAGCAGGGTCTTTATCCTCAACCCCCCTCTATCCTTCAACACTGGTCCTCTCTGGCGACCTCCCCTCTTTTTTGGAAAGCACTCTGGATGAAGCGTGCAGTCAAAAGTTGTGTTGTCTGGTGAGCACTCTTCCCCCAGATGCTCCTGTCAGCGTAGAGGCGTGCTCCTTGATCCGGGCAGCCGGAAACAAGATACAAGGAACAGCTGAGATTGCCACGGCAATGCGCGCAAAGCAAACTAGACAACTGCTTCGGACAGTGCTGTTAGTCCTCAGTCCTTTTAGTGGTTAACTCCTGAGACAAGACAAGCTTTTGTTGTGGACTCAGCCAAGTTGTTTGTCACTCTGGAAAAAGTGGCTCTTCCGTTCTCATTTCTTGTCATTGGAGTCAGAAGCAATTTCTCTCTCCGTTTAGCTCTCTCAAGCATCCGTTCCTCTTCTGGTGTACCTCCTTGTGTCCTGGGCTTAAACTCACTCCAGCTGAGCCTCAGAGGAAGTGTTCACTGCCAGACAAAACATATACTCTGATCGCCGCTATTCATGTCAGAAAATCCCCCAGGCAGCAGGTACTCTGTCAGCGCAAGCCTGCGTTCAGCCAGCGCTTCTCAGCCAAAGAGCCAGGGAGAGGCATGCACAAATGAGTGGAGCCTGAGAGGAAAAAAGCAGGAAAAAAGAAAACAAACTGGCAGATGACACTTAGTCCACCTCTCCATTACGTTAAACAATGCACAGAGCGTGTTTTCTGCATCCTTACGGCACGGACGCTCATGACTCCCTCTCTCTGCCTCGAATGAAGGAGAAGACAGTGAGAGGGGGAGTGGATGAGGGGCTGTCTCTAACAAAAGGTTGGGAGGGGTGAGAAGGGGGAGGCAGTGAGGGGGAAACCGAGAATAAAAGCTTTTGGGAATACTTGGGAGTGTTTTAAAGGGGGGAGCTGGAATGACAGCGAAAACACAAAAGGGCAATTGGACCAAAAACATGTCAAGCCTTTTTAGTTCATAGTGATTTAAAGGAGAGCGTTGCCAACAATTGTGTGAAATTGTAATTGCAAACTTTGTGGTTTAAATGGGAAAGGAAAAAAATGTGAGTAAAACAGAATCTGACTGATCTTAAACTTAAAGGACAATTTGAAGGAAAGGACTTAAGCCCTATTCGCACGGGATTAGTATTATCTGGGGACCTTGTGTGATTTTGAAATTACCCCCCCCCCTCACATCTGAATTTCGCGTGGTGCATTCGCACGGGATAAGCGAAACCTGTGGTTGTCAAGGCTTTGAGAGTCCCGTTCTATGGTCCAGATGGATTTAAAAAAAAGAAACTAATATAGTTTCGTGCGCTGTGTCATTTACATTTCACCAAGTTAAAATAATATCTCAAGCTTTATGCTTGATTTATTTGTAACACATTAACCTCAAAACCTTTTCAGCTTTCTCTTTCTGCAAATTGTATGGTGTAGAGATATGATGACAGCACCCAAAATACTATCAAACACTCCAACGCAGCTCCATACTTCGCGGAAGATGGATAAAAAGGCGCACAGCAAACAAAAACCTCGAAAAATGATATACGACCCACCAAATGCTGGCCGAATCACAGAGATGCCGATTCACACGGGACTAATATTATCACAGGACCTCGGTGTTCGGCGAAATATGGTAGGTCATTTGCGGGGGAATTTTTAC
>NW_015628351.1:1640344-1653369 GCF_001515625.1 Sinocyclocheilus rhinocerous
CTGTCTTTAGCCCTATTCGCACGGGATTAGTATTATCTGGGGACCTTGTGTGATTTTGAAATTACCCCCCCACATCTGAATTTCGTGTGGTGCATTCGCACGGGATAAGCGAAGCCTGTGATTTTACTCGAATTTACTGACTTGTCTCCCGGATACCCGGATGTCAAGGCTTTGAGAGTCCCGTTCTATGGTCCAGTTAGATGGATTTAAAAAAAATAAACTAATATAGTTTCGTGCGCTGTGTCATTTACATTTCACCAGGTTAAAATAGTATCTCAAGCTTTATGCTTGATTTATTTGTAACACGTTAACCTCAAAACCTTTTCAGCTTTCTCTTTCTGCAAATTGTAGCACCCAAAATACTATCAAACACTCCAACGGAGCTCCATTCTTCGCGAAAGATGGATAAAAAGGCGCACAGGAAACAAAAACCTCGAAAAATGATATACGACCCGTCAAATGCTGGCCGAATCACAGAGATGCCGATTCGCACGGGACTAATATTATCACAGGACCTCGGTGTTCGGCGAAATATGGTAGGTCATTTGCGGGGGAATTTTTACTTTACAAATTACAGACATGGCCGATTCGCACGGGATTAAGATCACAGACAACCTCCGCAATTATTACAAATGACTGGAGGTCACCAGGTAATACTAATCCCGTGCGAATAGGGCTTTAGATGCGTTTAAAATGATATATGCATATATACTGTGTATATACAGTATATATATATACACACACACACACACACACATCAACAGTAAATCCTCTCTCTATATATAAAAGAACAACAGTAATAGAAAATGCAGAACTGGAATGAACAATGGTTCCAAAAAAAAAAAAAATGCAATTGGAAGCAACAGGCAAAAACATAAAAAAAAGAAAAAGATTAATCTTCTTGTGACACCATGACATGCTTTTATTCATCTGTCACACTGTAAAAAATAAAAGCAAAAATGAGCAAAAATGAATATTCAGTAGAAGTGAAAATTAATATACTGGCAAAATATCAGTGGGAAATGTGTTTTTAATCCATTGCATTATTTCACTAGGTTTCTCGCCTATGAATGTTTATTTCATGCTCTAAGCCACATAATGAGGTCAACAGCACAGAGAGCTAATGCTTCTTTTTAAAACCCCCCACCTTCAATACTGACTGGCATATACACAATGGATGTTCATCTTCACAAAAAAGCCAGTACATATTATCAATTATTTATACACTCGGTTTCTTAACCCACCCCTCGCTGGATACCCGTCATGCGCACACACACACACACACACACACATATATATATACATTTTTACAAGGTTATACTCCATTCCACATCAGGGGCCGTTTATCTCTTTGAACACAGACTATTCGTTGACTTTATAGGGGGCTCGTGGAATCGAGCCTCTGATGTACATAGCAGAGAACACGGGGTCAGCCGGGCCTCCAGCACAGGGCTCTAGGTTCACTCACCAGCTGTGGTGCTGCTCCCCTAAACAACACCCACACTCCACCAGGGTCATTAATCTCCCTTCAGCCAGACACGTAGACTAAGAAATGCATTTAGCAAAGACAACTGGGCATCTAGTGACATTCATGCGGGCTACAATGACCTGAAACCCCCATCAAATAATAAGGAGACAGAAGAGGGCGCCACATCCGGTCGATTCTACACACGCTCTGTCATGACTCGAATAAGACCTAATTTGACTTCAAAGCGCTCCTTAATGCATCTTTAATGTGCATGCTATCTCAGAAGGTTAACATCTCTCTCAGTGTGCTCTCTCAGCTGGCAACTTCCATTAAGAAACAACCACAAACTCTCTGCACTTCCCGCACTTTCATGATGAGCAGCCTCAAGGCTTTTCATCGGCTTCTGCTTGTTCCTTGTGCCATGTTTCTGGTATGATGCATGTGTGCTCATTTCAGGATTGAAGGGATAGGAATAAAGCATAGAGCGGTGCACTTCATGTATTTTAAAAGAGTGGTGGTTATGATATGAGAAATTCAAAAGTCTTCAGTGAAGTTTCGGATTCAGATTTTTGCCAGAGAACAAAATACATCAATCCATCCATCCATCCATCTATCTATCTATCAATTCAAATACCCATCTCCTTTCCCATACATTTACCTGTGCATCAAACTATCCTTCTATTCATCTACCCATTTATCTATTCAAACATCCATCTATCCATTCAACTCTTCATTCATTCAACCATTCAAACATCCATCTCTCTCCACTTACTAATCCATCCATTCATCCATCTCCAAAACTATTTTAAGGTGACACCTCAGTGAAGAGGACCAACATCAAACATCTTTCCCTTTTCAATGGACTTTTCATCAAAGTTTCAACTATGGTTTAACCAAAGGAGAAACAGTTTCCTCCAACCCTCATAATACCTAATTCTTAGACATTGAGGTTCCTTCACAGCAGCTGGCTGAATGTCTTATTGTATGGACTATCATCAATAAATTAGGCTGTTTTGATTATGAGCAGATCCCCCCCAAGTGCTCAACTCATTACACTACACTGCACATGCAGTCAAAAATAGACGCGAGACAGTGCAGGAGATAAAGAGGGAGGTGGAGACTGCCAGCAGACTATGAGTGAGAATGAGCTAACTGCACCTCCAGCCAGATCTGCTCTGGTTTCCTACAGCTGGGAGTCCCTTACTCCACCGCGCTGTCATACGGCTCGCAACAATAGAAAGCGACGCCACCCCACCAAAAAAAAAAGTGGGAAAGTGGGGATTTTTCCTTCGTGCTGTCTGCCGAGTGCCGATGTAACTGTAACAGAGACATTACCCATGGGAAATGACATCAGCGTAATTTAACGTGAGAACACATCTGCCGACTGGCCTGCTGCTTGGTGAGGCACACCGCCTGTCGACAATGCATCCAGGTGTGAGCTATCACACAGATGAAGCTGTTTGTTCAATATCTACAGTCAATTTCTACGGACTCGGCTACCCAAAACCATATGGCGAGATTCCAATCCTGATTTCCACTGAATGTTAATCAATCTAGTAGTTTTGTTGTTAGCAACTCGAGTTTTGAGACTCTCTCATATGGTTCTTTTTGGTTTCCTACAGCCCATGGGCTTCATCCGACAGATGTCCAAATCAAATCACTGTCAATCTGCCAGATTCAAACTGTCCATTTTGCTGCTCTGCTATAACTGATCCTTATCCAAACAAGTCTGAGGAAACGGATGGATAGTTATTATTCAAAGCTTATGTTTGCCTCAACTGTGGTTTAATACCACCTTGATGAAAACGACAGCAATTAATGCTGGGCAATACAATAGGCGATACCATGCGACTGTGGGAATGAGTCAACCAGCTGACATTTTATTATAACTTCATTATATAATTGCTTCAAATGTGGCTTATTCAGTAATATTTATAAACTATAAACATGATTGGTGCATAATAAAAAGCCTTTGATGCAAATGTTATTATCATTTATTATGAACAGCCTAACTTTTCTGTTTGTGTCCTAAAAAAATAAAATAAAATACAATAAAAAAAAATAAGGACACACCATTATTAAAATTCTGGCCAATACCATAAGTTAGTATTTTAAATAATGGCTGATAATCAACTACATGGCCAACATTTTAATTGGATACTACTTTGTCTAAATAAGTTAAAATAATTTTGTTTAAATAAACATAAGCATCACATTGCTACAAATGTACAGTGTTTTTTATACAAAATTTATTTTCGTTTTGCTAAAAAATACATTTAACAGTCTCTTTTATTACGTTTTAGAACCATTCTTCTATTTGAATAATTCAAAAAGAGTTCTGCTCCATAAATGCGATTTTTAAATCTGATCTTTATCTGTTAGCACAGTGCAAGAGCCTGTTCCACTCTAGTTCACTGCTATCTATATTGTAGAGGTCGCTGGAGAGGTCTCTCTATCTCTCTATCTATTGTGTGTATGTATGTGTATGTGTGTGTGTCCTTAGTGCAATCCACTAAAGACCACGGCAGATAAAGCACAATAACCCTAATCCTTCTTTCCTTACCCAGTCCTCACCCTAATACCTATTAGTCGATGTGTGCTCAGCACACGGCCGTATACCGTACATCACATATTGATTTTGGTTGAGGATACCCACCGCCACTCAGGTTAAGTGCTTTAGGACTGATGAAAACCACCATCACATAAATCCAGCCTTCTCCCATATATCAAGGAAACAGTGAATAAATCATTCCAGAGGAAGATTTTATTACTCAGACGTTTCTCTTTCATTGCTCACAAAAGTTAATTAGGTTCTTTAGTTATGTTGTCTAGTGATGCACAATATATCAATTCCATATGGGATATTGACGGATTTCATTTATCGGTATCAGCCAATAATGCATATTATTATGCTTATTTTTACATTTAGATTACCTTTACCATCATTTAACACTCACAAAATGGGAAAGTTGATCCAAAAATGAAAATTCTATCATCATTTAGGCTCACCCTCCAAGTTGTTCCAAACCTGTATGGTTTCTTTTTTCTGCTGAACACATAAAAAAAAAGATATTCTAAAGAATGTTAGTAATCAAACATTCCGACATTGTTCAAAATATCTTTTTTTATGTGTTCACCAGAAGAAAGAAACTCATACAGCTTTGGAACAAGTGGAGGGTGAGTAAATGATGACAGAATTTTCATTTTTGGGTGAAGTTAAGGTTTACACTTTTACACTTAAACACTTATAATTTAATAAACAAGTACAATGTAAACTTTAGCAGATTACAAAATAAATATAAATTTTTCAATCCGTATATTGTATTTTTTGATGTCTAAATATACTTTTATCATTTAAAATTATTAATTTGATTTATTTTTCATTTTAATGTTTAGAATTAAAGTTAATAATTAATAATATGAATAAAATAAAAAGATAAATGAGACAACTGTATAATAGAATAGAATAGAATAGAATAGAATAGAATAGAATTTCTCCAAATGATGAGAAACAAGAAGTTCAAACTAAAATTTCAGACTCTGATATCCTGAAAATCTGAACACAGTTTGAAACACTGTTGAAATCTCATTCCAAACTCTAGAAGAGGCAATTTGAGATTATTTAGTTCATTTTTATAAATTCATTTTATATGAAAAATCTGAGACACAGCCTCAAGCCAATTTGCGCTCCATTTAATCTCACGACTGTCTAGGAGAACAGATGAGATATTTAGAGAGATCTACCATCACATGTATATCCAGATTCCCCAACCTCTTCCCTCCCCACCACGAAACCACCTGCCTAAGCAAAGATGTGCATGCAAGGACGATTCTTCTCCCACAGCTGGATGTTCAGCTCTGGGTGGAGCGAGCTCATTACCCTCCCACTCAGACTGCTCCTCACTCCGGGACCAAGCTGTTGAACACAGGCATGAGCGCAGCTGCCCCGGGCTGAGAGCTGGGTCTCTGGGAACGGGCCAGGCGCTGCGTACTAATGGAGAAGAACTAACCAGCAACAGCATTTACAGCCACTCATTCATCAGCATGCTGTTTTCCCCTCTCATCATGGTAACTACAATAATGATTGCAGCATTTAATACTTGCCATGCTCCAGCACCCCACTCTTTATTCGTTCTTTATTTCCCACGATGCTTTCTTAATGGTCCTTATGGGGGCAACTGAGCTGGAACCGTGGTGGGGTTCTTTGAAGGGCTGCTGAAGCAACGTGCCAAAACAGAGACTGCACGACCAGCAGAGAGCGACTGTTTTTTGGAGACTTGCTTGACTTTGGCTGTGTTTGACACCGGGCTTCATGGGAGCTGGCATCCATGACAGACAGGGACTGTGTGATTGAACTTGCAGGTAATGCAGGTGGCAGCAGCAGCTGTGGAACTAAACTTGAGGACTATGGCAAGCTTGGTCCAAATTGAGCAACACACAGCAGTGCTTCCCAACTGGATTTGATAAGGATGCACAAATATTGATATTACAAAAGCAATGAGCTGATGAGCATTTTCATATGGACTATAACTGATAACAGCACCCCACTCTTTATTCGTTCTTTATTTCCCACAATGCTTTCTTAATGGTCCTTATGGGGGCAATTGAGCTGGAACCGTGGTGGGGTTCTTTGAAGGGCTGCTGAAGCAACGTGCCAAAACAGAGACTGCACGACCAGCAGAGAGCGACTGTTTTTTGGAGACTTGCTTGACTTTGGCTGTGTTTGACACCGGGCTTCATGGGAGCTGGCATCCATGACAGACAGGGACTGTGTGATTGAACTTGCAGGTAATGCAGGTGGCAGCAGCAGCTGTGGAACTAAACTTGAGGACTATGGCAAGCTTGGTCCAAATTGAGCAACACACAGCAGTGCTTCCCAACTGGATTTGATAAGGATGCACAAATATTGATATTACAAAAGCAATGAGCTGATGAGCATTTTCATATGGACTATAACTGATAAATGCCAAATATAAAAAAATCTACAATATTTTGTAAAAATAATTAAAACATTTTTAAAACTATGCAAGTTTATTAAAATACTTAAAGTACACATGTTTTTGAAATAATTAAAAAACTTAAAAATCCAATATCTGCAAATATGTACATCCAATGAGAACTGATAATGATTATTTAGGGATGTCATTAAAAAAAAACAATAAGATGATGATAATTATCATGTTAGTTATAAGGCCTATTACTTATTAATGGCAAATATAAATATCTATACTATTTTGTCAAAATAAATTAATTTAAAACTATGCAAGTTCAAAAATATTTTTAAATAATTAAAATACATAGAAATCCCGTATCTGTCAATATGTGTATTTAATGAGAACTGATCATGATTATTTAGGGATGCACTAATACAAAAAAACAATAAAGATGATGATAATTATCAAGGCCTATAACTGATAGATGCCAAATATAAAAATCTATACTATTTGGTCAAAATAAAAAAATATATAATAAATTTAAAAAATATATATGCAAGATCATAAACATATTTAAAATGTTTTAAAATATTTTTGAAATAATTAAAATATTTAAAAATACAATATCAGCCAATATGTATATTCAATAACAAGTGATAATGATTATTTATGGATGCACTGATATTACAAAACCAATTTTCATGTTATGGCCTATAACCGATAACTGCCGAATATAAAAATCGATACTATTTCGTCAAAATAGATAAAAAAAATAAAATAATAAAAAACTATGCAAGTTAACTAATTGTTAGAGTATGTTGTTGTTGTTTTTTTTTAAATAATTAAAATATTTAAAAATCCAATTTTGATGGATTTGCATAGCCAATAACAACTGAAAACATTATAGTACTGATATATCGTGCATAATTATATTTATATACTGCATATATTATTATTATTTTTTATTAATTAATTAACTAATTAATTAGTTAGTTAGTTAGTTAATTATAAACTTTATGGTTCTAAACATTGTTATAAAAAATGCTCCAAAGAACTCCATTGGCATTATTTTTTCCCTGCTGAATAGACTTTAGATGCACCAGAACCACTCGCCTACATCACACTATAGAGAACAGATGAGCACTTCTGCAGCTACAAAACTTGTAAGTGTCAGACAGATAAGCGAGTGCTGTTATTAAATGTATATAAAAGGATGCACTTTGCGTTTAAATGTCGTTAAGTAGTTCAACGCATGAAAAAAAAATAATGGCATGCTGTTCTGAGCTTCTGTCTCCACACAAGCACCTTCACCAACATCTGCCTGGTGCACAGTTTCATCATGGAAACTTCTGGTGCAGCTCCGCAGTCCATTTATCTGCAAATCTACGCTTGAGACAATGCTTGTTTTCGGTTCATCCTCCACTATCAATAGCGGCCCAGATTCGCCTCACACAATTAACCTCTGCAGAATAGAGGCCAAATTCAGCCTGTTTTCCATCTACCTATAAATTAAGCAGAGGTGGAGAGGATGCAGTGATTGGATGACATGCAGAGCATCCCATTTTAGAAGAGCAAACACACTGGAGGACCAAATGGAAATTGTTTCGCATACAGTATAGACAAAGCCCAGCTGCTCCTCAGCATATTCCAATGAATCAACCACTGCAAAGCAGCAAGTGCTCGGGAACCAAAGGGAGCGGTTCTTCATCCCATCTGGACATTTTTTTTATCCATCTACAGCTTATTATGATTGCTGTTTCCACACACATACACATGAACATCCACACACGAACTCAACCTAGCAATGGGCAATCTATTCACAAAAGCATTTAGAATATTTCAGAAAGTTTTGGGTTTAACCGAGGAAAGAATATCGCCAGTGTTTTATGTTTGCAGAATACTTCACAGTCTGCTTTTATGAATATTACATTTCCTTGTGGAGGCCTACAAGCTTGAGCAAAATATAAAAATCATGCTATATGGAGACCAGCTATTATGAAGTATTACCATTAAGGCATCCGAATAATACTATATAACCTCTACGGCTTATGTTCTACCATTATATAGCTCCATTTCCGACCACACTCCGCTCAAAATTATGCACACGCACAAAACGAAGCTTTTTCTCTTATCAATTCTGACAGTGACAAGCTATTATACGCAGGGACCGTTTCATTTGCATTTACAGTAATGAACTCTTTCTCTTCACCCTTTCATTTTTCCGTCTTTCGGCTCGTTCTCCAACGTGCCAGATCGTCTTGGAGGGCAGAAGGGAATCTTAATTGGCATACATCCTCATTTCTCGCAAGCCATCCGAGGGGAAAAAAGGAGCTTTAATTATTTATTTTTCAAATCAAGAGCCTTGCGAAACTGGCTTCCACAAAACAGCCTTTTCATCCCGTCTCACATCAATCAGACAGATTTCAGAAAGTAGCTGTCAAAAGTGGGAGAAGCTTTATGCAGCTGTGTGTATGAGAAGACAGGACAGGATTGTAGTGTTTTTTGAGGACTATGAGAGCATTGAATCCCCTGTCGATTCACTGGAGGCACCGGGGGCCTGGAGCTCATGGGGTCGTTTTGACACAGGTGTTCCAGAGACATGGGAAACGGGGTTGTGCCATCAGCTGATACAATCTGTCAGCAGTCTGAGACACTCAACACAGGAAGGTAAGGCAGATTCTTCTCACCTTGAGACTGGCTGCCTGCTCCTTTCTTCTCTCTTCCACAACTCTTCAAAGGCTAACTACAGCTAGTTGTACACTTTTTGAGAAGGAAAAAAAAAACACTTAGTGGCTGCCGACTGATAAAAGCCTTGCATGTTAAATAAATCTGCTCGGACAGTTTGCATTTCTCCTGGTTTTAATTCTCCACTTTACGAAACACAACAGACTCAATCATCTGAGAACGAGAACCACTATGAAAAAAAGCAGACAAAAATACACCCACACAGCTGCTTTTTGGAAGCGTACGCCAATGATTGCTGTGCGTTTAAACATAACAGATGCCTCATCCATTATTCACCTGCAAACCAACAAAGAGCGGCCACAATAACAACCGTGGACGAAGAATTTCCTCCAAGATTCTCTACGGACCCTGAGGAAAGAGGGAGATAGTGAGGGAAGACAAGGAGGAAAGATTGTAAGAAAGAAAAATAACAATGCTCTGCGTCTGGCGTGAACATGACCTCAGACTTGGCCAATGCAAACATTTGTTCTGCATGTAATCAGCAAACGTAAGCATGCTGCCAGAGAAACTGACTGAAGAAAAAACATTGAGCACGGTGGGAAGAAACAAAGGGTGATTTCACACTATACTTCATGTTGAATCATACTGAATGATTCAGTGATTCACTAATGACCTGTTTTTTAAAGGGGTCATATGATGCGATTTCAAGTTTTCCTTTCTCTTTGGAGTGTTACAAGCTCTTGGTGCATAAAGAAGATCTGTAAAGTTGCAAAGACTAAAGTCTCAAATCCAAAGAGATATTCTTTATAAAAGTTAAGAGTCAGCCACACATCCCTAAAACGGAAAATAATGATCTTTAAAATAGCATCATATGACCCCTTTAACAGGTTTAACTGATTCATTAAAAAGCTCTATATTAAAAACGAATTGATTCACTCACAACTAGACATGTATTCGGTAATACGATATATCACGATAATGAATGTGCACGATATTGTTATCGTGGGCACTTCAAAATACCGAGAATAATTATTTATTCAGAATTTTGAATGCATTTTAAGAATACTTTTCCCATCAACTGGTTTTGTTTCAGTTTTTGAAAACTGGATTTTTACAGAGGGGGAGGAAATTCAATACTATTATGTCGAAATAAGTTAAAAATAAAATATTAAAAACTGTAATGACTCATGTTACAATTGAATTTCTGCATCACAGTATTATATACAATATGTACAATATGAAATATGAATAATAAATATATTTATTTTTTACAAATAAATAAAATTTTTAATTATGGGTCTAAGGTCTAAATAATAATAATAATAATAATAATAGAATTAAAGTAAACTGTGCCACTTCTTATAATTCATCTCAATGACACAAAATTGTCTAATTTACCAGAATTTATCCTATTCCTTTATTTATCACAGTAATGGGTATGAGGGGAAAGATGGAAGAGAAAGAGCCTTAATTCAAATTCAATACTATCGTGACCAAATTAATTAAAAATAAAATATTAAAAACTAAAATTACTCATTTTAAATGTTTAGGTGAATTTCAGCATTAAAACATACTAAAGCAAATAAGATTTGAAAAAAAAAATTGTGATCTTTAGCAAATCTCACATATAGCAGTGTTATTAAACTATTATGGATTTAAAGATTGTTAAAAAAGATTTTAATTGTGCTTCAGACAACGGCAAATGTAATCTATAATGTTAAAATAGAGGAAATGAGCATGAACAACATACAATGTCAACTAATACTAATAAATAAATAAACACTAACAGGGGAGCAAAATTTGGACCAAGTAATCAAGCCAAGTGTGAAACACTGCAACAGTAGGCGAATCTCTTCAGACATCATGTCTGACAGTCTCACGCAGATATGCGAGGACTCCACAAAGCTCTGCCTCACAATAGCCTTACGCCAATGCTCTGCAACAGCTTCCCTTTAGATGGCGTGTCTGTTCCGTCACTGTTCTGATGAAAAACCAGGCTTGGTGTGTGAAAGCAAGTAAATTTTGCCTTCTCTGACCTGTCCAATGTGTTCACAGGTCCGTGCTCGTGATGAGGGCGTTGCACGGATGGGGGAAGAGCGCATCTTCTTCCTTTGACCGGGGGCCTCCGTGTTTTAATGAGCAACTCAGGGGCCACGGGTCAGCCGCAGCAACACGGCCCCCCTCCCAGGCATCCATTCACCAACACAGCCTTGACTATTTCCTCCCAATTACATCTGCTGCTCTCCTGTGTGATGACTTCATTGCATTTTCTGATTAGATGGAACATTGTGAACGTGTGGCTGCTACCTTGTTGGATTGAGGATACTCAAGATTCCCCCCTACTCGGCTCTGATGATCTACAAACCCCCCTTTCTGACAATCATTCCTACATTTGGCTATCTGGCCCAAGTACCGCCCCACCCCCAGCTCCCTCAGGATAGCGCAGGGGTCATGTGACTCCCCTCACCAGGCAACAAATTGGCTCCATGTTCCAGTGTTCCGGAGGGCCGTTGCCATGTGACACTCCTCAAAAAGATCCACTGTCACAAACATGGAACACTGGATGATCTCATTCATTCCGAGGTTGTTTGTGACACACAATCTCGGAGGCTCCGAGAAATAGAATTACATGCTGATCGCACGGATGGCTTGAATCAAAAAGAGAAGCACAAGAAAAAGGGGATATTGATCAACCGCACATTGAAGAAGATCATCAAACTTATTACAGAATGGTGAATTAGAGGTGTTTGGTAGAAACCTTGGGTTTCCTCTGGAGCTCTATACGCAACCCTGGACCCATTTTTACAGTATACCATAGCAGAGTAAGATGGCTTTCCAACTAGGAAGACCTGTTTACATTGAACGCTATCTTAAAACAAAACGGTGCATCCCTAGGGACTCTTTCACACTAGTAGCGAATAGCAGATCCATTTTTCATTCACTCAATAGGCTGTTGGGGTCATGTGTCTGAACTAGCATTCTAGATGCTGCTAATAACACTGGCCCCCAAATACAGCACACATTTAAAGACTAGGCTTGCTGCGATAGTGTTGACTGTGTTACCGGTTACGTCACTTGCCCACCGCGGCACCGTCCCCCATCATCGTTTTGATTTTTTTATAGTAATAAAAAATTAATTAATCATTTTGTTCAGTTAGAGACCAGACACTACAATTAAAAACTGAAAGCGGCTGCTCAGCAGCATGCTGAACGACAGTCGCATGATCACACATCAGCAGGAGTCAGATTTCATTTATCACGTTAGGAGAGTGAGGTGAGAAAGATTTAGTTTTGAAACAAAATGCAAAAGCTCCTGTTGTAAAAATATTTTGGATTTTGTAAAGCCTGTTGACGTTTATGTAAGGAAACATTTGTTTCTTATTTATTTGGTTCCCCCGTGTTTGCTAATTTTCTGTTTATTTCATATTTAAACTTTGTGTAGGTTATTTGTTATTTCATATCAGGCCTATAGCATGGTTTATTTTTATTCTTTTTGTTAAATAAATTAAATATTCTATGTTTAATGTAAGTGAGTTAGTCATTGTGCTGTTTTGTTGTTGTCCATTCAATCAATTGACGCCAAATTGACGCTAATTCGAAAGTGAAAGTAAAATGTGCACAAGCTATTTAAAAGTGAGAAAAAGCGAGGGAAAGAGGGAAAACTCTAACAAACCCCACGAACCCCCCGCCCCCATTGATACCGGTATTACAGGTGTTGTCACACGTCGATTGACTGGTGGTAAAAATTTCCTCACCGTCACAACCCTAATAAAGACACAGTGCTAAACTTTTTTTTCTAAAAAAAAAAAAAAAAAAAAAAAAAAAAAAAAAAAAAAAAAAAAAAAAAAAAAAAAAAAAAAAAAAAAAAAAAAAAAAAAAAAAAAAAAAAAAAAAAAAAAAAAAAAAAAAAAAAAAAAAAAAAAAAAAAAAAAAAAAAA
>NW_015628351.1:1654573-1668626 GCF_001515625.1 Sinocyclocheilus rhinocerous
AAAAAAAAAAAAAAAAAAAAAAAAAAAAAGGATATGGGAAGAAATACTGAAAAAAGGGAATGTATTTGATCTATATAGACATTGCATTTTACACTTAGCTTATTTTTAGTTAATTGACATTTAGCTTATTTATTTTAGCAGTTGAACTATTATTATTAGTAGTAGTAGTAGTGGATCAATTACATTAACAATGATAACAATAAAAAATAATAATATAGTCATTTACAGTATAATATGGTGGGAATTGAGGTAAAATGTGCCACAATAATAACAGTAGTAATAATAATAGTATATAATAATAATATTAATAATTAGTAGTAGTAGTAGTAGTAGTTATAGTAGTTGATCAATTACATTATTAACAATAACAACAGTAAAAAAATATATATATACCAGTAGTCATTTACAGTATAATATGTGGTAAATTGAGGTAAAATGTGCCACATTTTGCCATAAATTTACCTAAATTTGTCTAAAGAAAAGGTTGGGCGTCTACAAGCTAATTTAAGTAATAATAATAATAATAATAACAATAATAATAATAAACAAAAACGTAAAATAACTGTTAAAAAGTAAATAAAATAATAATAATAATCATAATCATAATAAACCACTGCTGTACCGCAGATTTAAAGGTGCAGTAGAAGATCTTGGAAAATGCTAACTTTAGCCTGATAGCACTGAAAGCGAACGTCCCACCCTCCCTGCAATCACCGTCCAAAGCCACGCCCCCGAACGCATATACGCTCACAGACCAGAATACCAGAGATAACATTACTACAATAGGCTACATCAGCGGTTCCCAATTCCAGTCCTCGCACCCCCCAACCCGTACATTTCATATGTATCTCTTATCACGTGCGACGTTTGTTCTATTCGACCGTAAGTGCCCTGCGAAGTGGACATCACCGGATATTCTGCCAAGATTCCAGTTCGAAGCGAGCGTATAAGGTCCATACAAAGGGTATTAAAGCGTGCAAAACGTAAATTTAAATAACGTTAGTATTTACAGAGGTATATTATGTCACACTTCACACTTCTCTAGTAAGTTTCATCTGTGTGTGAAGACGCTGCGCTCTTGATGTTTGTCTGCCATTCTCGCTCTGTCTGCACAGCGTGCGTGAACGCGCTTATGACGTATCCTGTCTGCGCGAACAGGGTAGAGGTAACTGCGCAGAGGTATGCTAATACATACATTGACAGGCAGGTAGGAAAGCCAATTAAAACGCCGGACCAAGCATTTTGATTGGACGAACATCTCTTGGTCCTACGCCTTCCACAGAATATATAAATATACAGATAAATACATTTAGACCACTTAACTTAATGATTGCTATCGGGATGTGAAGAGACTTTCAACCAGCATAACAAAAAATGGTTCTGAAGACAATCACCTATTGCACCTTTAATTAAATTTAATTACAATTTAGCAGTTCAGGGAGAGGGATGTTAAACATTAAAGCGATATTTAACGTTTAAATGTATGCATTGATTGCCTAAATTAAGAATGAAAAAGTAATGCACTGATTATGAATTTAATAATCGATCATTACTAAAACAATACAATATAAAACAATTTCACAACAGATGCAGAGCATGTAAGCAAAAGATCGTTCTTTAAATCAAGACATTTTTATTCAAGTCATTACTCACATTTGTGTCTCTAAAGTCAGTCAACTGTTGTTATTTTGCAGCTCAATGGCAAAATGCTTGTGTTCTGGAATATATGAAGAATGTATGTGGATATCATTGTTACATCTTCCACGCTTGTTCTCTATTGGTATCGATTTGGCATTCATACTGAGCTATCAGAGATTGTATCATACCAAAGATGAAGACTTTGGGGTTCTATCCAACACTAATGTACACGTAATTAGCTTGTGTCGGGTGCACAGCGGTGTAATGCAGCTTCTATGGAGTGTAAAAAACCACAATATTTTGGCTCATAGCCGTGAGGGTCCCCCCATAGAGGGCCGGGGGCATCTGTACACCAGTGAGCCGGTGGTAGAAATCACACTTGGGCTGGACAGAAGCAGAGACAGCTGAGAATGTGTGTGAGGTGAAGACGAGATCAAAAGAGTGGAGTGGAAGAACAAAACAGACAGATAAAAAAAAAAGAAAATTAGAGTGAGTGGGGAGAGAAGAAGAGGTGAATCAGACAGAAAAGCGAGGCAGAGTGAGGAACAGAAGGGTGAAATTACAAAGAATTGAAACCCAAACTAGATTTGAAAGAGACTGACGGATAACTTAAAAGAAACAGGGGGACCGAGAGAAAAAGTGCAGAAAGAAACTGAGCCCCGCAAGCCATCAGTCCAGCTGGTAGGATCCATGTGTACGTTTCCGTCTGACACCCACAGGGGACGGCCCGTCTCCATTGTGCACGATGACCGCTGACCACAGACTGCTGACTGTGGACACCAGCCAGAATGCATCTGTAGCCAGGCAGTGACCCAGCCAAAACCAATCCTCCGCTGGGCTTAGAGGAAGTGAGGGAGAACCAGGGGTTGGAGCCAAAATACTCGCAAACATGCCCACATGAAGACGAGACAAAGCACACACACAGCGGCACATTTCGGGGGAGAGGTTTACTATCGCCAGGTCAAAATACCAAGCCGAGTTTGACAGTGATGAAGCACCGGCATTCCAGCCAGAGGACAGCCAACTGGGAGACCACCGCGGAGCGTCTCTGACCCGTCTGCTGGCCAAATGTTCGGATCAATAAGTTGACCTGACGCTCAGTCTACCACCTGCCCGCAACAACTCATTCTCTGAGAAAATAGTCGCCCCCTTTTCCTCCATCCCACAATCAAATGCTCCTCATATTTCATAATCCTCCCTTCACTCCGGTATCATTTCCACCGCTATCGATCAAAACAGTCTGTCTATAATTGCTAGGTCTATTTAGGCGACTCCGTCAGAGAGTGAAATGCGAGAGGAAGAAAGGAGGAAAGAAAGAAAATGCGCAGTGAAATGAACAAGTGAACTCATCTTACTCAAGACAGTGGCACTTTAGTAAAGGTTATTGTCTTATAAAAGACTGAGAGCCTGGAATAATTCACTTGGAAATCAATTTTCATCGCACCATTCATACATTAGCGGACCATGATGGACTGTGGGAGAAAAACTACCACCTTCTCTCGTTTCCTCTTTGTTGGATTTTTCTCTCCATCTTGGCTTTTTTTCTCATGCGTATTTCGCACTGACCCCCATTTTAATTTTCCTCGCTTTCATATCAGCTCCGGCGCTTCGTGCCGGCTCTTTCCGAAAAAACGAATTAACCTGTAGATGAACTGACCCATTCTAAATACCTCAGGATGACAAAGAACCGGACACATGCTAATCCTTGTTAACACAAGATACAAAGTGACACTCTGCAATGAGGTTCAATGTGACTGGGGGTGGAAATCTCATTCTTGTGTTCTAGACATGCAGGCCTTGAGTTATTTTTTTCCCCTTATATATACACCATGGTATATATGTGATGCTTATTTTTGAGATCCCCGAAAGAAAAATATAATTTACTCTTCAAATGGTGTCACTGAGGAGCACTTCCAGTATAAACAGCTTAGTTGATTAGAATGGTAACTATTATGTTTTGATGTTCCGCTCATGGCTGATGTAAACACACTGTAGGGCTATGTGTTTTTTTATGGTTGTACAGCAACATCACAATTTGATGCACAAACATAAAATTCAATCATATATGAGGTCACAGGTGTGCTTATTTTACACTGGCTTCAAACACAGCTTACCCAAACATATTTATAATGAATTAGGGTTCTGAGTCTGTTTTTAACTCAAAAGTTGCATAATGTAAAGGTTTTTTTCTTTTCTTTTATTTCTTTCCTTTTTTCTTTTCTTATATTCTTTTAGTTCTTTATTTTTTTACTTTTTTCCATTTATGTGAAACTTATGGTTGATTTCTTATGAATAATTTTATATTTTGGCTTACATCTAAATGATATATTTATAACTACTTTACAAATAAATGTGTATTTACATACAATTTTGAGTGGGGCCCTGGATTTTATATTACACATTAGAGAATTAACAATGTTTATATACTGTATACATAGATAGAAGGATTGGGGATGGTGAAAATTCATCTTTGCCATCACATACATTTTATTTTACTATTGTAATAATGTTGTATTTTTAAAAAAATTTTTAATTTATAATAATTTATCACAATATAACTGTTTTATGGTATTTTTTTAATCAAATAAATGCAGCCTTGGTGACTTTGACAAAACATGACAAATAATGAAACATTACATGAAAACAACATGACAAAAACATGAAAAATAACAATAGACACCAAACTATTAAACCGCAGTATAAAATATATATTTAATTTAAATAAACAAAACCTAAATTTTATTTTACTATTGCAATAATATTTTTATTTTTAAATTGTAATAATTTATCACAATATTACTGTTTTATGGTATTTTTGATCAAATAAATGCAGTCTTGGTGACTTTTTCAAAAAACATGAATAATAATAGACACCAAACTTTTGAAAAGCAGTATAATGTATATGTATGTATTATATACTGTATGTGTATATATATATATATATATATATATATAATTTTTTTTTTAATAAATTAAATCAAAATTTTATTTTACTATTGTAATAATGTTTAATTTTAAATTGTAATAATTTTTCACAATATTACTGTTTTATGGTATCTTTGATCAAATAAATGCAACCTTTGTGACTTTTTCAAAAAGCATGAAAAATAATAAAAGACACCAAACTTTTGAACCGCAGTATAAAATATATATTTAAGTTAAATAAATAAAATTAAAATTTTATTTTACTATTGTAATAATATTTTTATTTTGAAATTGTAATAATGTATTACAATATTACTGTTTTATGGTATTTTTGATCAAATAAATTCAGCCTAAATGCAGGGGACTTTTTCAAAAACATGAAAAACAATAATAGACACCAAACTTTTGAACCGCAGTATACAGTACATATTTAATTTAAATAAGCAAAATTTATTTAAAACTAAAAGTCTGGCCCTTGAGACTAAAGTGATTCTGCTTTGTGACAAAAGTCGAGCAGTCTCGTTCTAGAAGGAGCGCTGATGAAAAACCACGATGCCCCTAATCATCCCGAGGCCAGCTCGTCTTTGTCTGCCGCCTACCATCGCACCCAGATGATGATGATGCGGCTGTGTGTTCAGGACTTGCCTGTACTGATAGCAGTAATGAGGCCAGCCAGTGTTTATGGGTTAGTGTAAATGTTTAATGCGTTATGCTGATGAAGCTTCTTTCTCTCAAGCCCTCAGAGGGGCAGTGCAGTGTTAAATGCCCACCCAGCGGCCCACCGCCTCCCCCCTTCAGCTCGGCTCTGTCCTCAGGAAGCCAATTACAGCGCCGTATGACAGCACATTCAAAAGCACCAATTAACTCCATCAGTCCCCGCTCCTAAGCGCATATCAAAACAGCCTCTTAATGGACATCCTGTTGAATTCAGTCTTCCTCATCCACTATTTTCCTTCGTCTTATGAGACCAGCGTGTCATAACCACTCCGAAATGCTCTTTTTATTATTCTCACTGCAGGAACAGAACAGTATGTGGTGAGTGCACGTAATTGTTTGGCCTGGAGTGCACATAATTAATGAGAGAGTGTGAGAACAGTATTGCTTTGTTACATCTCATTCTATTAAAGAATTAAAAATTAAATTAAGTGATTGATAAATTAAGAGTGAAGCCCTCTTATTCAGTTCTGAGCTTTTTGTTGGAATACTAATAGTTTGTTGCACCCTTTTCTTATCAATTAGCCAAACATACTCATTTTTTCGCCCTCGACTTTTAATGTGCTACTGCATGCCATGAGGGACAGTAGCATCATCCATTGTACATAAAAAATAAACCCCCAAACCAATTTATCCAATTTGTTTCACAATGGATTAGGGCTTGATTTGTATGATAATGGGAGAATTTGCCCGAATTAATTGAGATGTAGAATGCGCAGATTTCACGTTCCTTACAAAATCAAAAAAAAATAGCCAAAAGTGATTTTCCAAACAAACAGCTTTTGTTTATTGTCTTTAACTGCCATTGTTTCAGCCATAATATTAGCATGCTGGATTAAGTGCACATTTGCATAGGCTGTAAAATCCCAGATCGTTCTAATAATTTACACAATGAACAAGGCTGCAGCCTGGATTCTCAATTTGAAACTTGCTTATTGTTAGCATTAGGTTTATAATGTTTCCCATATGTATGCTAGCGCCTTCTCTAAACCACTTTCCACACATTCGCTCGAAAAAAAAAAAAAGATGTGTATATAGATATATAAAGGCATAGCTGACCTAAAAAGTTTTTCATCATTTGCTTATTTTCCTCATGTCATTCAATGCCGTAATACTTTCATTTTTTTCTCTAGCACACATAAGGAGAAATTTAGAAGATTGTTTCCAATGCTTATATTACAATGAATGGGGGCTAAAGCTTTCAAGCTCCAAAAACATCCTGAAAGCATACAACTTATTCACTATATTCCTAGTTTGTAGCTTTACATGAGATAATTCACAAGTAGCAATATCTGATTCATGAACAATACATTTTTTTAAATCAGCTCTATTCAAGTGAATCAGATGAAGTTGTTCACAAAACGATTCATTCACAAATCAATTCTCGACTCAATGATTTGGTTACAACAGTTAAAGTTGCTATTGTCTTTTTTTCCTCAACTGTGACATATATCAAAGAGAAATGACTTCTTGCACAAGATATCCTTAATTTTTCTTTTGTGTTGAAGTAATTCAAACAGGTTTGGAATGGCATGAGGAATATGAGGCTAATATGTCTAGGCCTAATTCCAACAGAGCAAGTGATTCAAGCTTATCACTATTCATATCTGTCATGCTTCCCATTCATTCTCCGTTTTGACACATACAAGAGTGCTAGCATTAACAACTATGATGGGAAAGTCAGCATGACAGCCAGAAATGTGTCAACAGCAGAATTAATCAGTGTCAAAACGCTGATTGAGATTATGAAGTGTAAGCGGGGGTGTGTGGGGGTAACTAACGGGATCCTTAAGCAGCAACTCCACACGCCTCTCCTATTTTTACAGTGCGCTCCCTCACGGCAGGGCTCCTTCTTTTAAATGCTGCGATTGTGAAGTGATGATATCTTTTACACATTTACAGCGTCACGAAAGAAATGTGGGCAAAATAACAGCAGCCTCAGTATTAGTCATACTCATTGAAATACTACCTAACAGTGGCCTCACAATAGAAACAGAATGTGTAATCTGAAGAGCTTTGACCCAGCTGTCTACGCTCTGCTGCACAAAGCATATTTCTCAGTGTTACGTTTTGGTTGATGTTAGGTTACAATGCAGAACAATAATTTAAAGTTCTAGCAACAACACATTCAATGAAACATAACAAAATATGATGTGCAATATACATACCAAAAATTACCAGAACCAAACAGCAATGTTGAGAAAACGTTGTTTCTGTTGCATAAACATCATAAACATTATACTACTTAATGAAAGCATTGTAAAACAAACAAATAAACAAAAACCTTGAAATAGACTCAAAACAAAAGCAATACAACAAACGTTTGATCTGGTTTATTTTTGTAGTAAAAACATGTTATTTTTACTACAAAAACAAAACTGGTCTGGTTTGTTTTTGTAGTAAACTATTATTTTTTACTACAAAAACAACCCAGATGAAACAGCAATGTTTAACTGTTATTTAATACAACCATATAGGCTAGTTTGTATAGATTTAAATGACTTTCAGCTCGTAATCAGAACAAATAAAAAATACAACAAACGTTTGATCTGGTTTATTTTTGTGGTAAAACATGCTATTTTTACTACAAAAACAAAACTGGTCTGTTATGTTTTTACTACAAAATTAAACCAGATGAAACAGTAATGTTTAACTGTTGTTAATACAACGTTGATACAACCATATACCAGTTTAGAAGATTTACATGACTTTTAGCTCGCAATCAGAACAAATACAAATACAAAAATACAACATATTTCATATCTGAAATCTATCTCTCACTAAAGCTTATTTTATGTTATCGGCAAACAGTGTACGTGAAGAAAAAGTACTGGCAATGCCAAATATAGTGCCAGGTTGCATGAGGAAGTGTAACAAACATCACAAAAAGACAAGCTAACAACAGGATATCCTTTATGGTGCAAATAAATATGTTAAAAACAAGTATGTGTGATAAAAACTTTATCTTTTAAGGGTGCATCTTTTACACTGTCTTTTGTAGCTGGGCCGAAGGGAGGAACTGGGCGTTGGTTTTTGGTGACAAACTGGTGGTGGGGGGCTGGTGGATCAGGGTCAGGGTGAGCAATTCCCTCACGCCTGTGTGCTGCTAAAAGACCGGCTCCGTCAGGCAGCCTAATGGAGACCTCAGCCCCATTTGAGCAGACCCCCTGGAGCCTCTCCTCACACATCAGAAGAAACACTGACGATGTGTGCATTTAAGCAAGGGAGCAGAAATGAGAGTAGAGGGTGGGTGGAAATAAATCAAGGGGGCAAATTATGGACAGGAGCCAGGATTTTCTATTAATGTACAGCACTGGGGATCATAGATGTCTGCACACCAGACGGACCCCCCACTTAACACCAAACTGGGTGGGGGTGAACCTCAAGCCCCTTGCCTGAATGTTAAACAGTCTTTTACTGCGACCGAGCTCATCTTCACATTTCAGCCACGGTGACCTCTAAGGTCATCGCTCATCATCCACTCAACACAATCAGCCTTATCTTCTAACAGCCGTGTACGGTATTGTTCCATCCTTCAACCATAAAGAGACATGAAATCAATGAGGCATTTGCTACATAAAGCAATTGCATTCAGTTATCCATCTACGTAATGATCTCTCCGAGAGTGTGGGCAGGAGTATAGACTATGATGTGCAAGAGGGATCTGTAGGTTGACCTCTACAGGATTTAGGATCTGGTTGTTATGTACCTACAACAGCTATGAAATCAATACAGCTGCTAATAAGCAGTGAATGTCGATGTTGGTGCAGCTGCGCCCCCTTGTGGATACACCTAAAAATACAGTTTACCTCATGGAAAATGATAGTGATAATGCCAAAGAACGTTTCAGTGAACAGCCATTTTTTACATAGTGTAAAGAACATTTTAAAAATCTATAAATAAATAAAAAAACCACTATAAAGAACAGTTTGTGCATCGGAGAGTTTCCATTACAGTTCTTCATGGAACCATCAGTACCAACAAAAAATCTTTGGTGTCTATTACTGGAGGTGTGAAGGTGGTATAGCTCACACTCACCTTGTAAAAACAACATGTCTTATCAATCTGTTACAAACAAGATTTCTAACACCATCTTAAATATGACATATTCTCATATGTCACTCAGGAATATCTGTTAACAAGCATATAAAGTCAACAATAATAAATTCAGTTCAATAATGCATCTTTCACTAAACTCTAATTTATCTGAAGGTTTTTGGCACAGTTCAAGTCCACACGTATCCTATTTCAGTGCAACTTTCATCCGAGGTATGCAGAGGCCTAACTTGAGCTGAACCGTGTTCCATCTCAGTTGCTTCATGGCAATGAGGAGAGCATGATTGTAAATGGTGCACATGCCAGAAAGCAATACCTTCAATGGCCACCAGATGGCAGTATGTGTTCTGTGCAAGTAGATTAAGGGCTATTCTGGCTAGTCTTCTCCACACCTGCCATATGAAACATACAAACAAAACAAAAACAAACAGCTACCTGCTAGCTTTAACATTTTCCTGTACCTTTATGTCTTATCTTTATCTATAGATGTTAATAACATGATCTGTCTCCTTGAGTAATTAATCATGCCTTGGTCTAATCAAAAGTGGGTAATCAGAGAGATCTGTGGTGAATCCTTACGGTGAAGAGGCAGGTTGGTGAGGTCTCAAAAGACTTTGTGGTGAACATTAACACCAATTAGTCATCAAAATGCTGCCAATTTTGGAATTCTGATGACCAGGAATGAGGAATACGTAGCTTATTTCATTCCTAAAGCATTACTTATTGCCCTGAGCTTTTTTATTATTGTAATAAATATTAAATTATTATTCATATTTATTACAACTAACAACTAAAACATTTTACTCACAATTACTGTGTTTTGCTTTTGTATGGCAGAAGTCCTCATGCCTTTCAAAACATACCAGAACCTATGAGTTTTCATCACTACCCTCACTGACTCACCCTGGAGATCAAAACAACAGTAATTACCAAGAGTGAACATTCAACATAGAAAAACCACAATGTGGAACAGGCGGAGGCCAATAAGGCCAGTAGGATGTTTGTATTGCACACTACACTAAGAACATAGCCAGACTTGGCTAAACACTGACAGATAGTAAGCTGCCAGACGTTCCTCTGCTGCCCCAGGAGGAGCTGCTTGTAAGTGCATGCTGATCCTCACGGATGAGCGATGGCCCTCAGCCAATTAAACAAGCCAGGACAACAACTGCTACAAAACTTCAATTTGATTGCCAGTCAGACATGGTGAAACATGGTGAAAGGTGTTAAAAAGAGAGGGAATGAGAAATGAGAATGAGAAAAAGAAGAGAGGTGGTTGGGTTTAGAATTACGTTAAACTTGAACCGGAGCCTAAATTTCATGGCCTTGACCGAATAAGGCATGCCTTCGGGTGAACAGCGCTAAAGAAAACATGGAGAATGAGTGGAAGCAACTTTTGAGTAATGAGAAAGCCCAGAGGGAACGTGCTGATGACTTCTGTAATGTATTTTTGTGCTTGTTTTAAGGGGAAAATCGCAGGTGAAATGGATTTGCACATAAGAAATGTGTTAAAAGGAGCACTTAAACTATACTTTTACTGGCAACTGTAAGCATTTTCAAATTAGCCAAAATATTTAAAGGGATAGTTTAATATTAAAATGTTTACAATATTAAATTATTTACCCACCTTATGTCATTTCAAACCTGTATGACTGACTTTCTTTTGTGGAATTACAATGGTTACTGGAGCTTTAAAGCTTCACAAAAGTACAATAAAAGTATAAGTTCTTAATATCAATTGTGCCTTATCAAGTCATATGATAGTTTTGTGTGAGAAACTGATGCAAATTGATGCACTAAAAATCATGAGAGTACATATTATCATTTCTAAAAGCCGAAATGTCTGATCTCAGAACAAATTTTTCTTTGGAATTAAATATTTTTAATGAATCAACTGAATCATTTAGTAAAACCAGGCTAGATGACTCGTTTAAGAACTGGAGGACACTTATACTTGTTTGGAATGACAAGCAAATGAAGACGATTCTCATTTTTGTGTGGCCTACACCTTTAAAATACAAATTGAATTTTATATGACATCTGTTTCTGACATCATTCAGCAGATGGTAATGATAATGCAGAAAATCGATAGCTGGAAAGCATCATTATAAAACAGGCAAAAAGCTAAGCAGCATTCTCACTGAATATCTTTGTGATCTCTAAAGGCATATCTTGTTGCATTCTTTTATGTGGATCTACTAATATAATGTTACACACATCCTCTTTCCAGGTGTTTCGCTTTGACAGGCTATGATCACCACCCATCATCTGTGTGGATGATGAAAGTCCTGGCATGTCAACTCAAAGTAGAGCCTCACATAGAGCCCAAACTGTGCCAAAGTT
This sequence comes from Sinocyclocheilus rhinocerous, assembly GCF_001515625.1. NCBI lineage: Eukaryota > Metazoa > Chordata > Actinopteri > Cypriniformes > Cyprinidae > Sinocyclocheilus > Sinocyclocheilus rhinocerous. The sequence goes on from NW_015628351.1 coordinate 1,666,250, forward strand.
TTCCATTTTTTTACCACCATATACCGTTACAATCTAGATTTAGTATTACTCTTATAACCTGCTAAACCACATACACCAGTCACACACACACATCTAGAGACTCGCTGTGTGTGGAATAGTAAACAGCCAATTAAAGCACGCTGTGCGTTTGCAACAAGTTCTGTGGCATAGTTATGGGGCCGCTGGGATCTCGTTCAGCTCTGTGTGCTGGGGTAGCTGTCGTGTGCAAAACGCAGCCCAGTTCTAACTGATATGCAGTAAACACGCAATGGCAGCTGATCTCAAGACAGCTAGGCTATAGGGCCTAGCTACAGGCTGAAGAGTTATGTCATAAAGATATTTGATTCATTATTTTATATCATTATTATTTACTCACTCTAATGTCATTTCAAACCTGTATTAGGTTTATTATTTCTAGCAAAAACTATAATGAAAGATAAATGTAAAAAATTACAACTGTAGTACAAATAGTAGGTTACATTATTGGGGGTAAAGGTTTTGATGTAAGTGATTTATTCTAACAAAACAAATAACAAAAAATCGACCTGTATGTACAAACATAAAAGTGCCTCCAGATAACACATTTCACGATTCTAGGCAAAAAAAATCACTAAAATTAAGCTAAAATTAAAAATGATTCAAAACTCAAAAATTTAATAACATAGAATAATAACATAGACCTGTATGATTTTAATTTTTCCTTAGAAAGCAAAATGTGATGCTCTTTTTCCTTACAATAAAAGTGAATGGTGACCAAGGGTTGTCAAGTATGGTGGACCAGTAGTGCACAACACAACGAAATCTCCACAACACAAAGAAATCGCCACAATGCATAGGACTAATGTCGTTGTGTTGTGGCTTGTTTCCATTGTGTTGCGACTTGTTTCTGTTGTGTTGTGCTAATTTAGTTGTGCTGCGGCTTGTTTACATTGTGTTGTGCTGATTTCATTGTGTTGCAGCTTGTTTTTCTGTTGTGTTGTGCTAATTTCATTGTACTGCGGCTTGTTTACGTTGTGTTGTGCTAATTTAGTTGTGCTGTGGCTTGTTTACATCGTGTTGTGCTAATTTCGTTGCGTTGCGGCTTGTTTACATTGTGTTGTGCTAATTTTGTTGCGTTGTGGCTTGTTTACATTGTGTTGTGCTAATTTCACTGTGCTGTGACTTGTTTACTTTGTGTTGTGCTAATTTCAATGAGTTGTGGCTTGTTTCTGTTGTGTTACGACCTGTTTCCGTTGTGTTGTGGATTGTTTCCGTTGCATTGCGGATTGTTTCCATTGTGTTGTGCTAATTTGATTGCATTGCGGCTTTTTTCCATTGTGTTGTGTTAATTTCGTTGTGTTGCAGCTTGTTTCTGTTGTGTTGTGGAGATTTCATTGTGTTGTGCACTACTAGTCCACCATAGTCATTCATGGGAGGAAAAAGTAAAGCCAAGCAATGACAGACCGGATGAACAGACTTGCTGTTTTGAAACAAACCTAATCCTTCAAAACCATTTCCAGTAAGAAATAATAACTCACAACAGAACATGACAATTACCTAAATCTGCATTCAGCAGGAACTCCTGAACACTCCCGTTTGTTTAGTGAGATTCAGTGCCAAGTGAATCAGTGAAAACAGCATCAGTCATTGTGACAGACAGCAGTGAGCCACTAATGAATCTAGACATTTAGCTGCCGGCTGCGCCAAAGCCCAAGCCTCGCTCGATGGGACTCACTCCTCACTACCGCATAATTGCAATCTCCCAGGTGCCCGAGATAACATTAAACATATTATCGCCGTTCTCGCTGTGAGATAAAGAGCACAATGAATCTGACATTGTTCTGTACATGACTACCTCTCCTACCTGAGGAACGCATTCGATCTAACACAGGCCCTGCCGACAAAACATGCAATTTTCCTTTGCATGCATTTTTAATGGAGCTTCTTAGAAATGACTGAATGGCTACTCAGCAATGAAGGAGGGATGGAAAAACATGGGGGATTACTACAAAGGGACCTGTCCGTCAGCAAATCCGTGGCTTTGGAAAAAACGTCTCAGGTTACTTGTGTAACCATGGTTCCCTGAGGGGAACGAGACACTGCGTCCTCTAGGGGTCGCTATGGGGGGGGAACGCCTCGTCGTGACCCGTGTCTGAAGCTTACATTGAAAAAACACCAACTTGTTTGGCCGGCGACAGCCATGACGTCACTACCGTCGCGACTAGTACAAAATAGGCGCCGGTAGCGCACATCATTCACTTCTTCGTCTGAAGCTTGTGTCCGCAGCATGGCACAAAAACTAGAGGACGCAGTGTCTCATTCCCCTCAGGGAACCATGGTTACACAAGTAACCCGAGACGATTTTGCACTAAGATTCTGCAGAGCAACGTAAATGTAA
>NW_015628351.1:1668783-1687305 GCF_001515625.1 Sinocyclocheilus rhinocerous
AGTCGCGACGGTAGTGACGTCATGGCTGTCGCCGGCCAAACAAGTTGGTGTTTTTTCAATGTAGGCTTCAGACACGGGTCACGACGAGGCGTTCCCCCCCCATAGCGACCCCTAGAGGACGCAGTTCGAAGTTCCACGAAAGGGAACTGATTTCTCATTTGGCTGCAACAAAAGGCTAGGCGAGGTTCAGTGTGAGACATACAAATTTTGGCTGATAGCTGGAAGAAGGAGAAAACGCACATCAAATTTGGATGGGAGGGGATTTTCATAATCTATCAGAAAAGCCATCAAGCATCAACCAGTGGGAAAAAAAGGAAAGAAACAGAGGAGGATCTAGCTAATGGGACAATAGTCACTGAAGGCCCACACTGTGCTTTGGTGGAGTGTTTATTGGATGGTGTTTATATGTGGCCCTGCCATGGTGACAAGAGAAATGGGGCAGGGTTTTTCACACCTCAGAGAGAGCTGGGTAACAAACAGCCTCATTGAACCTCAAGAGCCGCTGGAATTACAGGCACCATCAGCAACTCACTACACTGTGAGCTTTTGTACAGTTAGCTTGGTAGAATAAAGGAAAAGCCACTTGAGGTTGTGTGCTACAGTGATTTTGACATGGGGAATGGGGGAAAAAGTGAAACTTTATAATCCTGACAACTAGTAAAATCACTCCAACAATATATCTTTATAAAACAGTAACTAAAATAGATGCCACTAATGTTCAATTCAATATGACTATACAATATTCATTTATTTTCTCTTGCAACAGTAATATATAAATGTATTGATTTGTTATTTTTTAAATAATTTCAAGGATAATAATAGTAATAATATAAGTAGTAGCCTAGTATTATTACTATTATGAAAAACAATATTTATAATTTATCATTTAAATTATAAAAATGAAATTAACCACACTAAATATATTACTATTGCAACAATAATATTGTAGTATAAAATAAAATATCTAGTATTTTATTAATAATAATAATAATCATAATCATAATTTAAAATTCAGGATGTATACATATAAACAGAAAAACAAAATCCCTAACTAATGTAAATGATTACATTAAGCATAAGAAGAAGAAGATCACAGAGATGTGAAAATAGCTATGTATTATTAATCAATTAAACAGCTATTAAAAAAATAAAAATAAAAAGTTATTTTTAAAAATATCAAGCGTTTCAGAAAGCTTTAGCCTCCATTCTAAGAGGAACAGCATGTTCTGTCAATGATGGCTAAATGACTGCCTGTCTGCTGCTGAAGAACAATGAAAACTTAGCTGTGTTCAAAGTAAAACCTTAATAACCGTGTCTCTTTATCTCCTAGAGGATTATGGGATGTGTGGAGCAGCAATCACAGCCAGTAAACAAAAGAGCTACTAGCAGATAATGATGAGAAGTCAGGCTGTTGTGCTGTAGAACTAACAGTAATTCACTAGCATGCCTATGGCTGAGATGTGTGTGTGTGTGTGTGTGTGTGTGTGTGTGTGTGTGTGTATAATTGTAAATCTGTTAATTGTAATTATATTTCCCACATTGCTCTGTTTCAGATGTAGTTTGTCAATAGCCACACAAACATCTAAAAAGGAAAAGTGCGAGACTCTATGGAGGGGCTATTGTGTTTCATTGAATAACTTCTCTCTCCTAGAACAGGAGTCCATTCCTTTTCAACACTGGCTTCTTTTTTTCTCCCTTTATCCGTCTCTATTTCCTCTCATCGCGCTGACTTTCGGACATGGTACACACTCATTGATTCTTCTCATTCAGTCTCCTGGGAGAGAAAAATTCGCCTGTTCCCGTTTACTAAAGTGGGGACTATTAGTGCACAGGGTGAACAGAGAAGGGCCTTCCATCTTTTAACCACACTCCAGGGTGGTTGTTTATGTGTTTGCATATCTGTAATGGAAGGAAGAGAGAAGCACATATCTGCACTTAATGAGCTCTCCAGGCAACAGCTGCCGCCATACGGGGCACCACACGTACACACAGACTCAGTCACCCTAAAACAAACCTACAAAGCCAAATTAAATCGAAGACTCTGTGACTTATAAACTGGACACTGCTGAGTTTATTAAGATAGTAGGGTGAGAGCAGAGTATTTGCACATAAATTCAGAGGTTCACAAAGTGCAGGTACCTCAGAGAGTTCACAAAGTCAGCTCAGGGGTGCGCAGGAGTCTATTTATCAGTGAGACGGACAAAAAAATCACTTTCCCAAACCTTTGCATTCAGTGCAGCTTAATGCTGGAATGATCTTAACAATTCTATCCTAACAGATGATTTCTCTTGACTTTAACAAAATGCCTAGAGAAAAAACTCTTCCATAGCAAATGTCTTTCTTAAATTTATTCAAATTAATAAATAAAACTACTATTACCTGTTATTTGTCTGTGCGGTAAATACATCTTTGCTCTAGCCTGTAACAGTAATTCTGGAACTTTGTATTAAAATATCAAAATTATGGCTTTGGAACAATATTAACTCTAGTATCTGATATACTATATCTTATACAATGTATAGCCTCGAAATTAACATTTTAGTCTTGAGAAAAAAAAAAGTAAATCAAAATTAACATTTGACAAAAAAATACATCATTTCATTTTGTTGAGCTTCAAAGATCCTTAAATTTCACCATATAAAGAGTGAAGTAAGTGAATTAAACATCCCATCTGAATTTGATATATAGCTTATCTGTTTATGATATTAAAAATACATTTAGAATAAATGCAAAAAAAAACTTGACAATCCTTCTGCTTTATGGCAAACTGAAGCAAAATTAATCTGCAAAATTACACTGTAATAAAAAATAAATAAAATAAAAAATGAAAATCAGTAGAAAAAAATATGTATCTCCTGGTAATAAATGTCCAGTATGTTTTCTGTTATTATATATATCTTTCGGACATGGTACACACTCATTGATTCTTCTCATTCAGTCTCCTGGGAGAGAAAAATTCGCCTGTTCCCGTTTACTAAAGTGGGGACTATTAGTGCACAGGGTGAACAGAGAAGGGCCTTCCATCTTTTAACCACACTCCAGGGGTTTGGCTGCAGATTGTGTGCGCGGAGACCACATTGATCTTTCACACACTCATTACCGCCATTTTCAATTAGAGCCTGGCACAGCTATCAGCCACTTTTTGAAAAAAAGAGGCCCTGCTCATTCTTCACAGGCTTTCAGATTCCTCACAAGCCACCTACTCAAAGAGGCTCTATATCCTGGCCTTTTCCCTCAGATAGGACAGCGGCGGATAACGCCATTCGCTTAATACGGGTGACAACAATGCTGGGTGGGAGGAATGATTCCAAAGCATCATGAAATGCAAACACAAGTTCAAAACACATCTTTGACTGTTCGCCCCTCTAAGAGAGGAAGTTTATAAAGCAATCCCGCCGATAGAGCCGTAGATAAGTTTCAGGCTCTGCAGAGCAGCAAAAAGGGGATTTAAGAGTAAAATATCTAAGCAAGCCAGAGATTAAGCATTCAAGAAGTTAGTAAAAGCTGTGCTTACCTGCATTGATCATTCTATGATCTTCACGAGGCAAAAAGGAGGGAGAAAGATAAGAAAAATACTGGTTAGCATTGGTTAGTGGCAAAGCAGCAAACATTGGGGAGACTGGGGAATCATGGGATGCATGAAAATGGGACAGAATGAAGTGGGACATAAAAGCTCAAGATAGAGAGGCAATATCTGATGAAGCTGAGCCGTCAAGTTTCTCATCTGCAGATTACCTTTGACTGCATAGTATTTAATAAACTCTAGGATTACAATCAGAAATGCAAGAAAATCAATAATAAATCAGTAACTAATGTAAATTTAAAAAAATTAATCTCATTAAAGCTATGTCACTGCGTCTTCTAGGGGTCGCTATGGGGAACGCCTCGTCGTGACCAACCTCTGTAGCTGCAGAAGAAAAAAATAAAAGTTTAATTCAGGCGAACCGAAACAACGCATGTGAATGCCACGAGGGGGGGGAGCGAGAGCCCACTGTTCACACGTCACCAGCCAGCAGCCACAGGGGGGGTGGGGCAGGGGCCTTTCCAGAGGATCACTGCAGACACACACACCGTGTGACCCCACAGACCCCAACGAGCTGGCCAGAGACAATACATCTGGCAATCTAAATAGTGCAGAGATCCTGAGGACATCAAAGGAACTGATCTTGCAGCCTCACCAGCAGCTTAAACAAGCCATCATAAAGGAATTCTCAGACCCAGAGTCTGAACACGGACTGATCGCTGCCCCAGACACCAAGCAGGGCCGGCATGAAACTCCCCATGCTTACTACCACAGACTTCGACAAGCTTACTTCAAAGCTCGCAATTACCCTGGGATGGCGCATGAGCTGATTCGCTACACAGTAATGCAAAAAGGGGGATATTTATAAAACAATATTTTTATTTTATAATTTTAAAACTATTTTATATATGATAACATTTATAAAAAAAGAAAACATTGAAAGTAATATATTCCATTTATTTACACTGAATTACGTATTATCATTCATACATAATGGTAGTAGGGTGTAGAGACCTGCGCGGGACGGATTTTTGCGGGACATCAAAGAAATGTACATTAAATGGTTCTGTAACATCTCCTAAGATCCACAACATCCCAGCATAAATGCTCCCGATAAAATATTTGTTATTTAGGCTAAGCATCAACATTCACAAACCACTGTTATTTTTAACAGAAAAGCAAGCTGCTGCGTGCATGATTTGGCATGGCAGAATGCGAGCAGCGCTTCCTTTATTACCACTAAAAGCTGACATCTCAGTTCCTCGTGATCTCATAAAGCTCTGTTATAACACAATGAACATATGCACAATGAATCTTTCACAATGTCTACACTTCGTGTGTTAAAATGAGACGATTCGTGAGCACGCAATTTCAGCACTGCGGTGAGTGGATTCTAACTTAATCACCTCTGGTTGGCCATTGCGTTCCAGAAATCAACAGCTGAGTCTGTGATTGGCTACATTGCGCAACCCTTTAAAAACACGTGTTATAAATAGAAACTCTGCCTAGCTTGCCTAGTTAATCATTTTAATGTTATTAGTTGTTCTTTTTGCTTTTGTGCAACACATAAATAACAATTTATATGTTTTAGACACTTTATGTTTAGATAATTTGTATTTTGTGGGAGTCCCGCAAATCATTTTATTCTCCCGCATCCCGCACACACACGAGTCTCTTCCCGCCCGCACCCGCACTCGCCCATCAAGAGTTGTCCCGCGCCGCACCCTGTTGTGCAGGTCTCTAGTAGGGTGTTTATTTAAAAGGTGCTGATTTTAATAATCATGATAATATGATAACATAATAATATGTAATAGTTGAATGCACTGTAAGTCCTTTTGGATAAAAGCATCTGCCAAATGCACAAATGTAAATACAACAATAATAGTAATAAAAAAAATCATTGTGTCAAGACTGGAATATTTTTGCATTATTGAAATGACAATTTGAGGGAAAATTTGTGCTTAATTATCATGAAATAAAATAAAATAATAAAAATAAATTCTTCAAAAATCACAACAAACACATACATACAAATGATTCACTTATTTTTGATTTGGGGAGAAAATGCGACCTGGTTTTCTTTGTGAGATTCACCCAAATCTTTTATTTTAAGATAATCACTGCTGCTCTTCCAGACAAAAGACTAGCTAGCCTAAATCATCGCATTCCCAGCGGCTTAAGATCACTCCATTAGGTGAGTGAAGCACCTGGCTGACACACAGGCACAAATACTTGTTCCGTGTACTCATGCTGTCGCCATATCAACCTCCACTCTGATGCAGATTGTGGGTAACTGACACCAACTGCAAACCAGGTCTCATCTATAAAGCATAAGCGTGTGTGCGAGAATTAATTTACCTACGCAAAATAAAGCACACCGCCACTCCACAACAGGCCATTACTGAACCTGCCATAGGCAAAGCCTTTAACAACAAGTTTTGACGCACTAAACCTTCACTTAAACCTACACCTGTGACAGTTGCATTCATATCACTGCTTCATCTCAGGTCTCAGCTAAACAAAGTCTATTATATGTGTAAGACAGACCAGGATGTTTGTCAAAAATGCAAGAAAATAAGCAAATGAAGTGTCGTGTTTATGACTCACTAGGCTTCCAGACAGCGGTAAGCTTGAGTCTGAGCTGATAGGAAATGATGGAGAAGAAAACAATGACTCATTTATGAGCATCTCGACTATAACTTCTGTAATCCGGCATCTTTATAAGTACAGTACATGAGCTTTCAATATGTTCGCAGCAGGGGGCTTCCCATCAGACAGGAAGGTGAGGTGCATTGTTCCACACTGCATGCTGCTTTCATCACAGATTGGGTGTGCATAATCGGTGGAAGAACCTTATTGTATTTGTATACTTTTGTGGACCAGGAGCTTTTAAACTAAACCACAAGAAGGAGCACTAGAGGTCTGGAGAAATATTCAGAGAGAAATTGTGTAAATTAAATAAATAAATTTGAAATTGACCAAATTTGACATTATTACGGTTTAATTTTAAATACTGATTGGTAAATGTATTCAAAAACTGTAATGAATTCTGTATGAACTTCTTTGGGCTATTTTGCATAAATGCCACTTTGAACACAAACCCACATCTATCAAAATTAGTCTGTGACAAATATTCTGGGCCCAGTGGGTTTGGCAGGTCACAATAAAAGTGAAAGACTCTAAAAGTTGCTTGGGAGTCACAGTAGAGAGGGCACTTGAACTCCACTGCAGCATTAATACAGAAAACAAAGAGCTTATTGAACTTGCAGGGGGGCATTTGTATCACCGCAGAGCAGTACAACTCCAGTTTCCCCTGAACAGGCCCCCAAACACTGAGGTCTGCCAGGGACACAAGTGCATGGACACGGGGAGAAGGCAGAGGAATCTAAAAACATGTTCTGGAAACATCAACTTCATCCATGTTTTTACACTGGCAAAGCCACAGTAAGAAATAACTGGATATCTCTGAATATTTTGAGGTCATCTATATGCAAGTGTATGTCTAAAAGTTAGTCTTTAGAGTATATATGCATTTCAAATTTACAGTCTTCTTCTTAAAGGGGTCATATGATGCGATTTCAATTTTTCCTTTCTCTTTGAAGTGTTACAAGCTCTTGGTGCATAAAGAAGATCTGTAAAGTTGCAAAGACTAAAGTCTCAAATCCAAAGAGATATTCTTTATAAAAGTTAAGAGTTAACCATGCCTACTTAAAACGTCTCGTTCTAACACACCCCCACATGTCTACGTCACGATGTGGGACGATCTGCATAGCGCCGCCCAAATGTTCACGCAAAGAAAGAAGGCGTAACTTTTATTCTCGCTGTAGTATTGTTGCTCCCGTCATGTCGAGACGTGGTGTGTTCCGTCGTGAAAACGAAACTACTTTGTTTGGCCTTCCAAAAGAGGACGATACTCTAGCCTGCCGGCCGTTCCTCACTCTAGGCCACTCACTCTAGCCCGCCGGCCGTTCCTCACTCTTGGCCGCCGCTCACTCTAATTTCGCTCACTCCGTGTGTTTCGTTGTGAAAGCAAAACTACTTTGTTTGGTCTTCTAAAAGAGGACGATATCCGCTTCGTCATGCCTAGAGCTGATCCGTGCTGGTCGCTGAGGAAATACAACAACTTTGCGGATCACAAGTGCAGACATGGTTTTATGTTTACGCAGCGCGATGCGCGGCGCGATGCAAACAGTATAAGTCATTATAATCCGTAATTATGTCCCCACTGGATGCAACAAATGACTCGTTTATAATGGGTTTTAATGTTTTTGTCTCGTCGCTCTGGCCGGGACACGGCATCACAGTATGGTAACATCATAGGGGCGTAACATTTCCGTCACACACTTGAGGTATTCTGCCAATCACAACGCACTGGATAGCTGGCCAATCACAGCACACCTCGCTTTTCAGACCGATGAGCTTTGTAAAAATCGACGCGTTTCAGAAAGGCGGGGCATAGAGGAGAAACAATAATTTACAGTATGTGGAAAATAATGTGTTTTTTTAACCTTAAACCGCATAAACACATTTCATTACACCAAATACACAAAATAATGTTCTTTTTAGCAACATCATACGACCCCTTTAAAAGAGCAAAAAATATTGATGGCATTATCCTGCACTACACAGATTTTTGTAATAATGCTCTCTAGATAAATGCCTTCTTTTAAATGTTCTCCAGAACATCTAAATTATAAATATAAAAAATATATAAATTTACACTTTTAAATTAACACCCAAACCAACTAGCAGCTAATACATAGCAAATCATGACAATTTAAGACTGCATCTTTGATATGACCCAAAACCAGACTTCCTGTTTCAATCCTTTTCAAGTGGGGTCTTAAAGTTTCACTTCAGAAAGAACCAAAAGCAACATCATTAGCTCGCTGTCAAAAGAGAAGATAACTCTGTAATTTATACAGAACGTGGCTCAATTACCCTTTCCTGTGACACTGCTAACTCTCAAATGCTACTTGTGCTATCTATGCATTTCAGACCCTCCTCTGTCTGCAGTAGCCTTGACACTACTTAACTCCAGAGCTAAAGGTCATGGACACTTATTTGCATGTGAGATAACTTCTGAGACTATTCTACATTAAGTGCCCTCTACATTAGATTTCCTTTGCATGTAAGAATTTTCAGACTTTCCTCTTTATTTAAATCGGCTCATTTTTTGGCTTGACATCACATAACTGAGTTAAGCGAAGTCATGAAGTCATGTGACTTAGCTATTCTCCATTCAACTATGTTCAAGTGGGGCAGACTTGGCAAAAATTTCTACTCCATTGTGTAACTGTGACCAAACAATCCCGTTAAATCCTCTTAAACTCAAACAGGGCTTGAGAATAAGCAGGTAGCATAATACGGGTACACCAAGAACAAGCCACAGCCTTTTTAAACATACTGCTTACACAAAATCTACATCAGACTAGAGCTATACAAATACGATTGATAGATCAAGCGGTTTGACAGGTGGACAGACAGACAGATGGACAGAATTATAGACAGACAGACAGACAGAAGACAGATAGATAATATAAATGACAATACTAAACCTAAATATCACATTTCGAAAATAAGACAGACAGACGGATTAGACAGAATGACAGATAGATAGACGGAAAGACAGACAGACAGACAGACAGATAGAAAGGCGGATAGACAGAGGGCTAGAACGATAGCTGGAAAGACAGACAGACAGATAGCTGGATAGACAGACGGACAGACAGATAGCTGGATAGACAGGCGGCCAGACAGATAGCTGGATAAACAGACGGACAGACAGATATCTGGATAGACAGGCGGACACACAGATAGATAGACGGATAGACAGACTGACAGACAGATAGACGGAAAGACAGACGGACAGACAGATAGATAGGCGGATAGAAAGAGGGACAGACAGATAGATAGGCGGATAGACAGATGGACAGACAGATAGACAGATGGACAGACAGAAAGACAGACAGATGGAAAGACAGATAGCCGGATAGACAGACAGATAGATAGATGGATAGACAGACGGACAGAAAGATTGCTGGATAGACAAACAGACAGACAGATAGGCGGATATACAGACAGACAGACAGACAGACAGACAGATAGATAGATAGATAGATAGACAGAGGAGCAGACAGACAGATAGGCAGATAGACAGATAGCTGGATAGACAGACACACAGACAGATAGCTAGATAGACGGACAGACAGATAGCTGGATAGACAGATGTACAGACAGATAGCTGGATAGACAGGTGGACAAACAGATAGCTGGATAGACGGACGGACAGACAGATAGCTAGATAGACAGACAGACAGACAGATAGATTGGCGGATAGACAGATGGACAGACAGATAGACAGATGGACAGACAGAAAGGCAGACAGATAGCCGGATAGACAGACAGATAGATAGATGGATAGACAGACGGACAGAAAGATTGCTGGATAGACAGACAGACAGACAGACAGACATAGATAGACGGATAGACAGTCGGACAAACAGATAGATAGGCGGCTAGACAGACAGACAGACACATAGATAGATGGATAAACAGATGGACAGACAGATAGATAGACAGACAGACAGTCAGATAGATAAACGGATAGACAGACAGACAGATAGCCAGATAGACAGACAGACAGATAGATAGATTGATAGATAACATAAATGACAATTGAAAACCCAAATATTACATTTAGAATAATAAAATAAGACAGAACCAGACGGATAGACAAAAAGATAATATAAATGAATATAAAACTCAAATATTATATTTAGAAAAATAAAATAAGACAGACAGACAGACAGAGAGACAGATAACACAGACAGACAAGCAGATGGATAGAAGGATAGATGATATATATGACAATATAAGACCCAAATATTACATTTAGAAAAATAACAGACAGACGGATGGATAGACAGACGGATAAACAGATGGATGAAAGATAATATAAATGACAATATCAAACCTAAATATTACATTTAGAAAAATAAAATAAGAAAGACAGACAGAAAGATAGATAGAAAGATAATTCATTTACATACATACATAAGGAAAGTGAAAAACTAGCCTTGAGTTTGAATAAAGAGTTAAGACATGCAGTGGCTTGCATGTCTCTACTCTACGAATCTCTTGAAAACATTGCGTATTGCTTCTAAGGTCCGTCTTCATTTGCATTCACAGCCAACAGGGGGTATAACTATATGATATAGCTGGAAATGCAAAATGACCTGTTTCACTCAGAGCACGTACTCTCACAATACTGTAATTTCACGCTATACAGATCTAATTCCCAATCATTTTAGGACTGTCTTGTTTCATTCAGTGTGAGTGGTCAGATTAAATAATCCATCATGAGTGTCTACAAGGCGCCATGAAGAGAAAATATTGGCCTTTAATCAGTTTAAATAAGTGAGAGGTTTCATATCCCCATAAATCAGTGCATTTGGGCACAAATTATAACTTTGTGACAAGTTGCCCACTCACTGGCAACATACAAATTTAAGTGATCGATTCAGTGAGGCTACAACACAAATTCGATTTACTCTAAGCTATAAATCGGCGTGAGACACTCGGCTCATTAAAAGCAGCTAGAGAAAGGACCAGGGGTGACTTATTTTGAGTTAGACACACAGATTCAAACAGTGGTCATGACACGGAGCATCTGAAAGCTCTCCAGTGAAAACCTCCCCACATCACAGCACATCATGCCTGGGAGCAGAGAGACAGCGGGGTTATCGGCAGCTTTATGGGGCGGATTCCTACAGCCTGGCCCTCTGTGAGTAATGATAGATATACCACACACAGACAAACCAAAGAGAGTTCTCTTTATAGTCAATGGGAAAGTCAGCTAAGACAGACATCTTACACATTTCCCAGGATCCTTCTCATTCACCCCCTTACTATTAACACAAAAACTGTGCTATCTATCTATCTATCTATCTATCTATCTATCTCCAGGGCTGTCAAAGTTATTGTGTTCACTTATGGTATTTAACAGATTTGAAAAAAAAGCTATGCTGTCAGATTAATTTCATAATTTGCTTTGGCATTAGCACAGTAAAAATACAGTATATACTTCAACTATTACATAAAATAAATCAACTTTTTATGACCTACATTGGGTAATATAATATAAAATGATATAATATAATACAATAAAACATAAGTATAATAAAAATATATAGAAACAAATATAAGATAAAGTTAAAAATAACAAAAATTATAAACACTAAGTTATAAATAGGTCTTTATACATGGACATATATACCATATACCAAAATATTTTAGTCCTTTTTTTTCAGGGCTGTCAAAGTTATTGCGTTCACTAACTATATTATTGTAATTATTATTTACATTATTCACATTATATACATAATTATATAATTATTATTTACATACATTATTTACATTATATAAATAATTATAGGTATTATATTGTATTATATCATGTCATATAGCAATTATATTATATTATACTATACTGTTACTGTTACATAAAAATACATAGAAACAAATATATGATAAAGTTTAAAATTCATTCGAATTGTATAGTATGTGTACAGTGCAACAGCAAATAGCTTTTTTACATTTTAGAGAAGCCAAGTTGCGATACCGAAAAGGACCACATGGAGATGCCAAAAAAAACCTAAACCAATCGCCTGCTGACTGCATATATCTACTACAGTACATGGATCCATTCCGTATAACTAAACACAGCAACATAAACATGACAAATCAAAACATTATCGTGAATGTGTGTGGAAACAACGTGAATGTACTGTGCCTGTGCATAAATACATGTCGAGCATCGAGCACTCATACACGCATTATTATATCAGACTCACGCGTGCTTACTGTACTGTACGACTCCTGTACACCACTGCAATCGTCTTTACCTTGATTGCAGTCTTCATCCATCAAAAATAGTTAACATAATATTTTAGTCCTCACTAGTAGAACATCATATTGGGAACATTTTAATGATGGAAAGCTTCCGTTCTATGGTAATGAGGCAGAGTCAAATGAAAGGTAAAGGTTAAAGGCCAGAGAGCATTCTGGGAAGACGTGCTCTCCCACAGACTCACAAATCGAATTACACACTGGTATGCACCGACAATTTGAAGACTCAGAGGTAAAAGAAAGAAATAAAAAAGGCTGCTAACTCTCTCACTGGCACGCTGCACTAGCTGACTGAGCAGTGAGACTTCCTCTAAGGCATGAATCAGATATAATCCCAAATAAACCTACAAAAACATCCACAAGTTAGAGGAATTAAAGCTGAACAATTTAAACAAAATCTCCCTCTTTCTGCATGACATGTTTTCATTAGGGTATGCTAGCATTAAACCTTCTCAAATGAAGGTGCCCACAATGGCAATGCATTCTTCCTGGACCTCCCTCTCCCCCGCCTCCTGGCAGGATTTTATTATGCTAATCATTTTTCATGCGCTGCGCTAACAAGGGTGAATCCACTTGTGAGAGAGCAGCTCCATGCCTCCAACCAAACAGACTCATTTAATGGCACTAAAACCCCTGCTATTGCAGCAAACTGCTTTTAATCTTCTCAATCAAATGGCACATAAATTTGTCAGCTCCGCTCTGTGTCCTAGCAGCAGCGGGGGCATGACCAAGCATTAGCATGAATCAGCACGACCCCAGGCGATATACAAACGCAGCCACACACACAACAGCCTGAGGATGACTGGCTTATTGGGGATCGTAACTAGATTGAGCTTTTGGGATGTTAACGTAGCTCTCATTGCACGTAGGAACAGGTTGGAAATGGTTAGTTATGCCACATTTCTATTTAAAGAGCAGGTCATTTGGGTTTTTGAAAAATATCTCTTTTGCAGTTTATAACGTAGCTACCCTTAAATGAAAACAATCTGCAAAGTTGTTGATCAAAAAAGTGCATGATATATAAAGATATTGTCTCTCAAAAGAGAGAGTCGATTCTGAATCGCCTTAATTGTGAAATTGCTGTTTATTTTGCTGCACCGGCAGTTATAGGGTTAATGCGGGAGAGACGAGCGAGTTAGGCTGGTGCACCTGTGATACAGATGTTCTGTGTTCTGATTAAAAGTTAAGACACAGAGCGTCTTTAGTCTGTCGATCTTCAAACATTACAGTAGACATACAGTATTTTGGTTTACAAACTGTATTGTTTCATCAGTTAGTAACGTTAGCACTCGGCTAACGTATCCACCATTATTGTTTTAAGTGTTCACCACATCTGGAGCAATAAAACTTTCACCTCTGGAAGAATTTCTGGCCTGATTTGCACTGTTCAAGTTTGTGCTAGATAACAAAAGTGTCTGCTAAATGCAAATGCAATATTATAGCTAGGTGGTATAATAAATATTTATGATCTATTATGTTTTTAGCAGATGCTTTGATTATGCTGCGTTTATGTAAAATTGTTAGGAAATTCAATCATTTAAAGAGATAGTTCACCCAAAAATGAAAATTCTGTCATTAATTACTCACCCTCATGTCGTTCCAAACTCGTAAAACCTTTTCGGAACACAAATTAAGATATTTTTGATGAAATCCGAGCGCTTTCTGACCCTGCATAGACAGCAATGAAACTGACACGTTCAAGACACAGAAAGGTAGTAAGGACATCGCTAAAATAGTCCATGTGACATCAGTGGTTCAACCTTAATTTTATGAAGCTACAAGAATACTTCCTGTGCGCAAAGAAAATAAAAAATAACGACTTTATACAACAATTTCTTTGTTGTCAGTCTTCGACACACATTTGTGAGAGTACCATCAAAAATATCTTAATTTGTGTTCTGAAGATGAACGAATGTCTTGCGGGTTTGGAACAACGTGACGGTGAGTACCTAATGACAGAAAATAGAGTACCTATTTCCATTTTTGGTGAACTAACTTATATTTGCCACTTAGGTTTTCTAAAGATGTGTCATTATACTAGTTTCAGGATTCTTCCTTTTATCACAAATACAAAAGCGTTTAGTGTCATATAATGCTTTGAAAATAATTGTTATATGCTTATTTAGTGCTCAAGAAACATTTCTTATTATTATCAATGTTGGAAATGCTAATATTAATACCACTTATTATTTTTGTGAAAATCGTGATTATTTTTTATTTTTTTGTTAAACATAGAAAGTTATGTTTAGGACAGTTATATTTAATGTGTTCTTGTTAAATAAAACTTCATCTTAAACTTCAGAACATATACACACTACATAAATTACAACAAAAATTGCATAAAATAAAAAGAAAAGTTTTCAACCTAACTTTTGATATCATTCTTCTAGATTGTAAGACTGCATTCTTTTAAGTAATAAGCCATGCTGAAAACGCCCATCAAAGTTGAAAAAATAAAATATTACTTAAAAAAAAAAACTTAATCTCCAGCAGATCACCAAGCATACATAAGCATGAGGTCAGGTACGGATGATTAAACGGCCTCGCTATTCATCAGACCTGATTAGAGCCGAGGTCTCCTCCTGTCTCTCTCTCTCATCTGCCTACAGGTAGCAGCAGCCCCTCGAAAAGGTTGCAATCAATCTTTATCATTTTGCCTTGTCTTGTAGTTCAATAAAAATTAATGGAGTCTGCACCTTATTTATTTTCTGCTAAAGAAAACAGTGTAAAATGACGTTCAGCTTAATGGGGTGAAGCCACCTTTACTCATCATAAAGCGGCATTAATTGGGAAATCCAACTCTTCCGTCCCCTTTCAGAATGGTGGATCATCTCCACTGCAATAGGAAAAGAAAATAACGTGAACATATGACGTAACACGTAACTCCGATGTCATTATCCAGTAGACCATTAGAGGCGCTACAGTATTAAAGGCCCGGAGGTGCACCAGCATTTGTTTGATAGAGGTCACCTCAGAAGCAATCTCTCTAAGTGTTCTCGCTGGCAATAAAGATTTGTTATTAAACACAGGCTTTAGCTTCAGTCACTGGACAGAAGACAGAAAACCAATCAAGCAAAAACAGCTTTTTCTTTCTTGGGTTTCTGCACTGTCAGAGATTGTTACTTGGTATCTCTTCTTCCTTCAGTGTATCCCCTCCGTTTTATTGACATAATCCAAAGTAAGACCCTCGACCCGCTGACAGATCAAAGCGTCATTATAAGTAATGCAGTTTCAGCATCGCATTAACCTAATGAAAGCAGTGACTGATGGAATGCTTCCCAAGATGCACTGCTCTTTCTGTGTCTCCCCACTGAGGTCAGCATTACTGCTTAGAAGTTTAAAAAGAAGCGGATAACGGAGGCGGCTGCTGAATCCATAGTCTTTTTGGCACCTGCACTGCATACAAACTCGCTTACTTTTCCTCTTTGCGTCTGACTTTGTCAATTCAGCTCTGATTAAGTGGAAGGTCTGAGGCGTCTGAAAGCAGTGCCAGCTTTTCAGAGCCATAATAGAGTTGCTTTTTAGAGGGCAGCAAAGTGCCATTTCACATACCTGGGAGAAAGAAAGATCGCCAAGTGACTCATATGCCCACCGAGAGGCTAAATGCGGTATAAATGACAGCATTAGAAAGTAATACTAGAGGAGCGAAGGACATCATGAAAAATGCCTAGCTTATTGACTGGACTAAAAGACTGAGTAATGACTGTAGAAGAATTGTCACTCTGCTAAGTAGGTAATCACACAGACTTCAACCCACCTAAAGCTTGGTGACAACATATAAATAGTGTTTGAAAGATGAAAGGCATTGCTTTCTTGCTGAAATATGAATATGATTATCAAAACTATGATTATCCATCCTTTACAAAGAACTAGAAATATTTGCATTCATGTTCCAAGATCAAGGGAAAAGCAAAGACTGATCAATTCACTATAAAAAAAAGGCAAAATACTTTTGGCCATGTAAGAAACTTCCTTAAAATGAAATAAAATGAAATAATATTTAACGTAACGTAACCTAACTTAACGTAACTTAACGCAACTTAACGTAACAACATAACTAAACTTGAAATGAAAATAAAATGAAATAAAATGAAATAATATTTAACGTAACGTAACCTAACTTAACGTAACAACGCAACTTAACGTAACTTAACATAACTAAACTTAAAACTTAAAACAGTATTATGACACCATAATACTGAAGTTGTATCTTCATTCCCACAAACATCTTGTTTCAAGACTAATTATAATAGTGCTAAAAGTGAAAAATTTACTTTTTTTATGTTAAAATAGTCCAATATTCCAAATAGTCAAAAAATAAGTAAATTTCATGCTTAAAGGAACCCTTAAGTCAGTAGCAAATCATGTAATACACTATAAATAAATGCACTGTACATTTAAATAATAAAATAATATATAATATAATATAATTAGTGCTGTCAAATGATTAATCGCAATTAATTGCATCCAAAATAAAAGTTTTTGTTTGCATAATATATGTGTGTGTTATGTGTATATTTAATATGTATATACAAATACACACACATAATATGTATATACATATACACACACATAATGTAACGTAACTTTACTTAAAAAAATAAATTAAATTCAATTCAATAAAATTAAATATGGGTATTTCAAAGAATACCATTGTGCTGCAATAGCACATTTAAAAAGGTCTTTGTAAATAAATTAAAATAAGTAAATACATAATAAATTCTTTGTTTTTTACCTCAGTGCTGTTAATAGAGCTGTTTCGATTTGTTTCAGTGATGCTGGCTGAGCAGAGCGTTTCTTTCAAATGACTAAATAGATCATGCTATTAATAATCCAGGGAATAACACAAAATTAGAAGTAGAAAATGACTGAGTTTCAATATTAAAGGTTGTGCAAACAGATGTCCCTCTCCAATGTTAATCGTATCAGCTTCTTAATGGCTGCTAAATTAAATTTCAACATACAAGCATGCAATTAACATGTTCACTGGGGCAGAAAACAGACGTTGCAAAGTTGTGTATCATTATCTCAGTGGAATCAGCACTAGACTAAACTTCCACTTGTTCCATATGAGTCAGATGATTCATACACGTGTGTGTTTGTGTTTTCAGGCCATGCACTATAGTAATAAGGATCTCGAGCTTGGGTTTCATCAACAATGCTGGAAGTTTAAGAAACATTCATCCTTCATGAACCTACAGGATGACCATGAATTAGACTCTGCCGGAGTTCATCAAGTTCAGAGGGCCATATTTTGTATTAACTGCTGCAGTGAAGCATTAAGACTGAGACAACGAAAAGCTTTTTTGGCCCATATGAGGCCTTGTACTCATTTGACCATTCAAGGGAATCTATTGCTTGACAATAGAAGATTTGTTTTTGCTCATCTGTAAACCCGTTCAGAGGGCAGAACATCAAGTAACTTGGGAGTAATCAAATGTACCCGAAAGAGACTAGCCGATCCAATTATTTCTCTTCATTTGTTTTCAAAATGAATGTGGACAACCTCTCCCTGGATGTCACCGCTGAGAAATGTTTCACTCTTCTAGCACAAATGCACTTCCATTTATGGAAACAAAGTACTTTGGACACAAGCAAATAGCACATCTGTGAGAAGCCAAGACCATATCCATTTAAGAAGTTCTGGGCTTCAGTGTCACAGACAAGATTAGAAATAAACAACTTACAAAAGCACCTGAAAGGCAACATCTCTTATAAAGTATCTAAGAACAACACCCACTCGTGATTCACACTCATGTCATTCCCACAAACATCTTGTTTCAAGACTAATTATAATAGTGCTAAAAGTGAAAAATTTTATTTTTTTATGTTAAAATAGTCCAATATTCCAAATAGTCAAAAAATAAATAAATTTCATGCTTATAGGAACCCTTAAGTCAGTAGCAAATCATGTAATATACTATAAATAAATGTACATTTAAATAATAAAATAATATATAATATAATATAATTAGTGCTGTCAAACGATTAATAGCAATCGCATCCAAAATAAAAGTTTTTGTTTGCATAATATATATATGTGTGTGTTCTGTGTATATTTATTATGTATATATAAATACACACACATA
>NW_015628351.1:1687469-1688398 GCF_001515625.1 Sinocyclocheilus rhinocerous
TATAATATAATATAATATAATATAATATAATATAATATAATATAAGAAAGGAAATGACTTAACATGCAAAACGGGAAGATATTTTTTCTGTATTTCCCACTAATAATGCTTTCTGTTGCTTCTGTTAAAATTAAAATAAATAAATAAATACATAAAAAATATATATATATCAAATAAAAAATATAAAAATAGTAATAAAAACAAAAATCTTTGCTGCCAATTTGCTAAAATGTTCCCGTCAAAAACACGATTTTCTCCTGCTCTTTTTCTCTTTTGTCATTATGGACATCCAGGTTATTGATCCATTAGAGGAAATGTTGCATCCTCACTCCCAGACTCTTCCTGCTTCAAGCCCTCAAATGATGTCAGCATCCCTTCCGTAAGAAAACAATGCAATTTATTCTTCCCACACAGAAGCTTGATCCCAAAGCACAGCTAATCCATTTAATAGTGATGCTGAGACTGGGACTGGGATACAGGAAAAAGAGAAGGGTTGGGAGAGAACAAGCAATGGATAGAGAGCGAGGAAGAGGGTGCTCTCCTGCTGTGCAAGCATGGTCAGCTTGCCCCAGAATTTCGGGCTCGTCTCCGGTTTGCATTCGGCAAACGCACCCTCTGCAAACAATGGCCACTTATGTTTCCATAGGGACTGGAGCTTATGGGTAGGCTTGACTCTCTCTGCTCAAGAGAGGCTCATTAAAGTGCTGAAAAGCTCCATACAACATGGTGCAGTGTGCAAATCAGCGAAACATGCCGCACTGACCACACAAGGTGATTTAAATAGTGAGGTGAAAAATACTGCAAATGAAAGGAACCACAGCAGATGGCCAACCAACCATTAAAAAAGATAAATTCTGAGAAAAATTTAAAAAGCCAGAGACCACTAGTGAATAAAATGTGTAAGTAATTTTTTATTAAAAAAAAAATAT
>NW_015628351.1:1688602-1702291 GCF_001515625.1 Sinocyclocheilus rhinocerous
ATATATATATATAAAACAGTATTATAGACTACATCTGAATAAAATATTTATAAAACAGATCAAAATCATATTTAATACTTTCAATTGTTATTTTCCCTGGAAGCAAATTTAAAACGAACTAATTAACAAACTAAATAAATAATTTAAAAAGTAATATTTACTATATTTACTGTACAGACTTTTAATATTGATTAAATATTTATTCACTTATCAGATGGAATTTTGAAATTACTTCATCCCTATAAATTCTGAATCCCCGACTTTTTGGACCCCACCATATTTATTTCAAAAGCATGAAGACATAATCGAATTCAAAATGCGGCAAATGGTGCAAATCTGATTAGATTACAAAACGGAAGAGCTACAAATTGTTATTTATAGCTCTGCGAGGTCTGACATAAAGAGGAGCGAAACCCGAGAACATCTACCTACATAATGACAGCAGGAATTCAGGAAAAAGTGGCAGACATCTGGTTTATCCAGTGCCCGTTCTCACATAACAGGCTAATAAAGTGCGAGTGCTGGAAATGTATAGCTCAGAGCTGTGGATTCTTTCCCTCCTCCGTACGGCTCCTCTGAGAGGAATGCTGAGCAGGTTAACACAAGAACACTCAGACACGTCTGCACAGGTCCCCTTCCTCTATACATTCACTCCCACACAAAGACAGCACCTTCCCAGCTGACATCTAGTCTTTGTGCAACGCCTTTTGAAGTGACTGTGAAGTAACTGACCACCTTGCTCTGACAAGATGAAAAAGACAAAAGTGAGCTAACGTTACAAAAAGGAGAAAATCTAAAGAGCTGGAAGTCATCCATGAGGGACAGGAATTCTAACTGTGCGTTCCGGCTTTTGTAGATGCCATGAAGGATGGCAAAGGGACGCATTCTCCAGATATTATTTCCCCTTGCTGTGGAAAATGGGTGGGACAATGGATCTTGTCGACTTCCATTATGGGTGAATGGATGGATTGGCTGAGCCCCGTCACCCAAAACGCTCATGTTACCTTCACCAGACAAAAACACCCACCAGCTACCTGAGTCACCAGATGACACACAGACATTAAACACAAAGAGAAAGACGTGTGCCCTATGTGTACCTGATATACACCAACACACAGACACTGGCTAAATGGTTGGGTCATTATGTGCAAATTAAAATTACTAAGTCTATCACCGATAGCAGGGTTGCCCAATTTTATGTAATTTTTTTTACACAAAATTACTCTTCAAATGAATTAATTTTGATATTTTTAATTTCATCCAAGGAACTGTTCATATAAAAATTTTATGTTTATCATTTATGCACCCTCATGTACCAATACATTATGAATCTGGCTGATATTGATAAGGAAGAGTAATTTTTGTTATTAATAATGCCTAATCACCAACAAATCAATATCCAGAATTCTATACTTATATCTGAATTTAAAAAATACAATTAAAAATAAAGTAATAATAAATTTAAAATAAATAAATAAAAAAACTAATGCATGAATAAATAAATAAATAAATACTGCCAATAACAATAAATTGTATATTCCTTTTCTCTTTTTTGTGCATGACAATTTACGCCTCAAAATAAAATAAAAAAGAGTACCATGTGTGATTACAATATCATTACACAGTAACACAATAAATAAAACGCACCATATTTATTTTTTGTGTGTATGCATGACAATTTACACTTTTTTGTGTGTATGTGCATGACGATTGTGTGATTGGTCACAATAACTTCACACATTGTACAACGTTTTATTGATTTTTTTTTTGTCCTTTTTTGCCGTTTGGAAATTATGTTTTTCATTGTAAGCGAGAAAAAAAATACAAGATCAGAATGACATGAAGGTGAGTAAATGTCAGTTTTTTATTCTTTTGGTGAACTATTCCTATGGCAAGCATTAAGGCCAAGAATCATGGGTATAGTCATCATTAAAACCTTTTAAAAAGTAGACGCCCTGCAATCTTCAGGCTGCACATCTGCAGTGTCAAGAAATCAAATCATTTGGGTTAAAAGAAATTTCTTTTGTCCTCGCACAATTTCTAGACCCTTAATAAGACAGAAAAAGTAAGGTAAGAGGTGAGGAAGTAGAGATAAAAAGAACAGGGCACCTTGGCAGATCAGCCGAGGCCTGTGGGTGGAAACAGAATCGCTGGAATTCCTGTCTCAGACGGCATGTCCCTAATCTCATTATCTGAATGAGTATGAAATCTGCATTCCTGCACCCCTTCACCTCCCCTCCCGGGCCTGGTCCACTTAGTCTCTCCCTCTCTCTTGCTATGACAGTGGACACTTCAAAAGACTCTCTTGAATGAGTCTCAAGAGAAACGGGATCCGGCACAGAGAAGCCACTCATCTGTAATCTATAGAGGACGAGCATCTCCACCAGTGATCAGGATGACTTGTCAAACTCACGGCCTATCACTACAGGCAAAGAGAAACATGCGTATAATGACACCACCTGGATAAGATAAAGCGCTTTTTAAAGCTGCAAAATGGACTGGAAAGGATTTCTATATCAGTCAGCTCTGACTGAATGTGTTTTTTCAGCTAGCGACGTGTCAAGACTGACACTATGTTTTTTGTCTTCCATTGACAGGAGACAGGTTCAAACTGACCTGCTTTAGCATGACCTGCTAGCAATCCCAGGAGAGCAAGAATTTATGAGAATGTGAGTTGTAGGTGTGATGAGCAATACATATAAAGTGGGAGTGAAAATAAAATAAAATAAAATACCTACAGTTAATTTATGGGCAAATGCAATAAAAGATCAAAATACACAAAACCTATCATAGAAAGGGTGTACAGAACCGTAGCATGCTAAATATCAAATGTCAAGGTTAAATGCAAGGGTGAAACCTAAATAAACAAGCTAATCAGCATGATTTAAAGGTGAGCACTGCCTCAGACGTGTCCTCTGAAAATGTTGCAGGATCTATGTCTGTGTCATTGGTCTGGGTGAGTCTGTCGGTTTGGTAAGGGTGACTGTCTCTGTCATTGCAAAAAAATAAAAAATTCTACATACAGAAACAACAATAGGTAGGCTTTTCATAAGTTGACTGAGCAGCGTAGAAATTTGAATAACAAAGACATCTTTTTGGTACTGTCACTATAGCTGTGTTTTTTTTTTCTATTACACTGTATAATATAGTAGCTAAAACATACATTTTTAACACACACACCCCACAGTAGCAAGACATACTTAAAGCAGTTAGGTGAACTTTCCCAGCCACAGCTCTTTAACAGTTCTGGGGAAATTAATAGTTAAAACATTTCGAAACCACAGAGGGCAGGGGGAGCATAAAAATCCTATTAACCAATACAAAGGCCGCAGTGTTTGGCTCTGACACTACGGCACTCTGCTTTAATGAAGTGGCCCCGTTAGCGCTGAGTTAGCACCAGGCCAAGATAAAAAATATATAAACAGCTAACGGAGAATAAAAACTGAATCGTTCACTTTGAAGAATGCACAAAGACAAATATTAGCATTCTGTTAGACTGCGCCCTCCGCATTATGTTTCATTATGAGCTAAGCCAGTGCAATGTCAGCTGGGATACATGCTCAGTAACGGGACGAGCACCCACTACCATGAGATAGGACCCAATAAAAGAGCCATTTAGACTGGGGAGTGAGGTGCCGGAGAGGGTGCTAGGAGGTTTACAGCAAGGGACGGGCTTCAGCAGATGAAAAGGGCCTCTCCCTCACGTCCGCTTTATGAGACAGAGAGAGGGCTTGTTTTGACTGTCTCCTGGCTTTTAATATGCATGATAAAGGACGTCTTTAGAAAGGATGGCTTAAAAGCACAGGCCCACCACAGACAAAAAAAGCACACAGCTTCCTCACAATGACGATTGTGTGTGTCTCAGCACTGCTTTTCATGTGAAACTTCCTGGATAAGTACAAAAAAAAAGACAGGATGCTCCAGAAACTGTGGGCTTCTACTCTGTTACATCAAACAAATGGAAACAATGTGTCTTGGAGTGAAATATTGGTAGTATGCGTCTGTTTGGAAATTAATGGCTTTGTTTCTTCAGTTGTTTTCTCTCATTTGGACACATTTTTATGTGTATTGATTCATCTACCCAGCAGACACTGAACAAATGTTACAAACGTTTGGCTGAGAGGAGTAGAGGGGGCTGTTTGTTCACAGCAGGACTGCCGTACACTGGCCAACACAGCATATGAAAGCACTTGAGAACAGACACTCGCATTGCTATTCCATCCCATTCTCTCATTGTCTTTCTCTGTCAAGGCGTGACAGGTGCAGACACCAGTTTACAACAGGGTTGGGATAAAGGAAGTACTGCTGAAGAAAACAGAAGAAAGGAAATGGTGGCTATCTATATTCAATAACAGATAACACAATAAAAATGCAACAAATTACACCCTCTGACCTGTATGTAAATTCTGTAATAATTCTTACCATCTTCAAGAGAGGATCAGTCTGGTAAATCTGGCAACCAAATTATTAACTCTGTTCCAAAAGCTAGTAAGCTGCCTTGCTGTCTACAGCCTGTATAGACAACTGTCTACTGAGGTAAACAACAACAAAAAACATGACAACCAACTAACAACATAAATGAGTGATTTGAAACTTTACATAGTCAACAACTTCAAGAACGACACAAATAGCATACACAAGAAGCCCACAACTGACACTATGGGATTAGCATTGCTAATTAGCTTGTTGCTAAGCTAATGACAGAAAAGAGTACAGGAAAGACAATGGTGGCACAATAACAAATATTAGGGCTGCCCATTTAAAGTGTACATATTTCATGATAAATGACACAATCAAATAACAACATAAACTGATTTTTTTTCATAAACTCACCTTGCTCTGATGTTGCTAACTACATTGACAAAAATTTGGTGTAGAAGCAATTTTCTCTCAGAAGCTGCTAATAAATTACACAAACAATCATAATGTCACGTAAAACACTGAATTACATGTGAAATTTTTAAATAAAATAGCTGAAATTGTATTTTCATGTAAAACACTCCAGTAATCTTTCTTTTATTTACAACTTCAAAAAACAAAAAAACATTTAAACAGTGTATAGAAGGTAGTACCTTTAAGAAGGGAAATGGTTGCTCTCGATGAAATTAAAGATCTATTGAAATCCCTAATAAATATTAATAATGGACTGCTGCACTAATGAGAATAATGAACATGTTTAGCACTGCATGTTTGTGCATAATGTTGCAGTCTGACAACATGGTACTGTTGTTTATATTTACTTCCTGCCCCAACATGATCAGTCTTGGAAGAAAGACTGAATGAAAAGCATGAGGGCTGCAATTACAGCTGATGGAGATGTGAGAAAGCACCGGGTATGTGGAGAGAAAAAAGGAGCGATATAGAGACAGATGACGGCTTATTGGGGAATGATGAAAGTCAGCAAGTGTCTTACCTGAAATGGCAGTCCGCAAGGCCAGTGATGGAACATGAAAGAGAAGGAGAGAAAAAAAGAGTCATGTTAGAGTACAGAAAAATCTGGCAACCAACTTATTATCTCTGTGCTAAAACCTAGCGAGCTGCCTTGAGGTCTGTAGACTACATAAGCAGCATGCTAACCATAATGGTACCATCAAGTGAATTTTTTGTAACACTACACTGGCAGGGATTCGAAAGTACCTCTTACAACAGACACAACTCTCAATGAATTCCAAGAAAGTGTTATATTTTAATATATTTTAAAATATTTTTTCCTGTGAAGCAGCCATTACTCCAGTATTCAGTGTCACATGATCCTTCAGAAGTCATTCTAATGGAACTCAAGAAGCATTTCTTATTATTATCAATGCTGAAAACAATTGAGCTGTTTAATATTTTTGTGCAAAGCAACAAACATTTTTTAAGCATACACGTTTCAATTTCATATTTTACAAGTCATCCTCAGAGTATGAGCAGCCAATTTGGAGTGTCTAAGATATTATGCTAAATATTCAAAGCTGCTTCCAGACAAGACCTCTCAGGAGTATCAAGACGTATAGAGTAATTTCCCTTCAGATGTAGATAGATGGGAAGGTAGATATTTTCTTTATCCCTGAAGGGATATATAATGCAACACAGCTGCAACATCAAACAAAGAGTGCTTAAAAGCACAACTATACATCCGCACAGTAAGGTTGAACAGTTGACAGTTTATGTCTTCAATATAGTAGTGCATTGAGGTCTGCCAAGCTCCATCCTTTCCTCAGCTGCCATCTTTCAACTCTCTGACACTCTCTGAAATATTTACAGCAAGACCAGACACATGTATAATTTCCCCAGCCGGCTCTACCGCAAGCCAAAATCCCGTAACCAGGACAGTCGCCTTTTACTGTCATGCATATTTAAAAGTAGATTGAGATACACTTGAACTCCCCGCTTGGAATATAAACAAATGGCTTCATGACAAATTACAATAGTTTCTAAAACAGGAAATGGAGAAGAAAATGAAGAAAATAAGCAGAGAAATTATAAAGGAGCAAATCCTGACTAACACTCCCTCGAAAATCCTTGACATGAAACCCAGAATGGTAAGGATGATCTCCTTTTGAAAGAAAATGGAATACTAAACTCATAAACCTATTAACAATAAAACTGGGCAGATATATGGATATTTTACTAGATTTTATCCATTGGGAATTGATTATATTTAATGATTATACATCAGAATAAGGGTCCACTCACACTAAGATCTACCGTATAATGTTAACCCTAAAGTTTTAATAAAATAAATCTACATAGCTATTTGAGTATTGTTAGGCCTGTCGCAATAATCAATATATCGACTTATCGCGCAATATATGTACATGACCTCAATAATTTTTGTCATTTGGAAGTGTGTAGGCCTTCTCGCATTATTATGCTGTTACATTTTGATTATATATTCAGTGGCATAAAATGGTCTTTAAAATGACAATAATATCGCTTATCACAATTATTTCTGGGGCAATATATCGCACAACAAAAAGTTGTTATCGTGACAGGCCTAAGTATTGGTCGAAATTAACCAATAACTCACAAGGCCTTAGTGATGTCATCAGGAAAGGAAAGTCGTTTCAGAGGAAGTTGAGTTAGAGTATTTTAAAGAAAGACTACAAAAGACACACATTTTTAATCTTTGGAATACCATACAATGGAAAATCAGACCAAAAAAGCGAATTAAGAAACTCAATTGAGTGGATTTCAATTTCACATTAACTTGAAAACTGTGGATGAGGAACCCTGCCAGATGAGCAATTGTGCTTGTAAGCATCAAAGCTGACCCTGTATAAAGCACAGGCTGACCTGAAACACAAAGCATATCAATGTGCTTAAAGGGAAGTTAATAATGGACTCAGGTGCTTAGGGCTCTTCTAAGAGAAAGTGTGAGAAATTGGGAAGGTCCTGCGGGGGACGTATTGAAAGGTGCCTACTAGTACTTTGCACTGGATCACACATGAGGTCAGCACTCCTTCAGAAGGTTTAAAGATCTGTTTTTGTGTGTAAAGATGTTAGAGAAGGGGCAAGGGGAGGAGGAACGAGGGGGTTGATGCTCTTCCTCTATCAGGCTGCTGGTGCCGTGATGCAGAGATAACCTGCGCTGGGGCAAGACGCTAGACAAAATATGACTCTTCCCCCTGGCCCCCCATCGACATGATATGCATCATGTCTGGTCTGCATGTGCACTCTTTTGTATGTGGCCAAAACATAGCGAGGACGGAAGACAAAAAGCGTCCTTCAAAGATCTTCAAACTAGGGTTTGTGTCATCCAGGAGTCTGAAAAGGGACCAAATGGGACAGTAAATAAAGCTAAATGATCATGTAGTTCTAGAAAAGTACAAAGTCATCTTAACAAGCTCACTAAATGAGACAGACTGCAATAAAGTAGAGTTAAGATAGCTTAAGTGTTTTTTCCTCCCAGACTGCCACCCACTCTTTTGCCTAAACAAATAAGTGGGGAAAAAACGATCTTGGAAATCACTCAAATCTCTTGTTCTAGTTGCTACTGGCTTATCAATCAAAGTTGCGAGATCTGGGGTTATCTGCAAAAAACTTTCGTTCCCCTGTGAAAAATAGGGGGCTGCCAGTCACAATCCTCCGAGGCGAGGCGGCTTTAAGGTGGCGATTTAAAACTGGGGACCGAGCCTGAGCTATCAGGGAAATTGCAGTGCAGTGCGGCTCACTTTGAATGCACTAAAAGTAATCAAGTTGCACAGCAATCTTCATTACAAGGAGAGCACTCTACTTTATTGAGATTCAGAGGAGGGGATGTGCCAGCATAGTGCACAAAGGAGGAATTTATTGATTGCACTTAATGCAATAAGTTTGCAGGTTCCAATGCAACTTCATCGTCCACCCCCTGCCCATTTTGGTAAGCCAAAAGAAGAATGGGCCATATACCCTGGCCAGGGATGGATCTCAGCCTCTGTACTGCATTATGTACCAAACGGCTGCAGTCTTATTGGAAGGTGAGTCCAAAGAAGCATTGATCTGCAGCATGGGATTCGTAAAGAATTTTACAATTACAGTTAAGATTTCGCTTAATGGTTCCATTAATGATTCTTTCAGTATAGAATCTATAATTTAAAGGTCCTATATTGTCAAAACTGAAATTTCCTGGCTTTTTTCACGATAACTGAGGTCTAGGGGCTATTTAACTACCATATAAGTTTAAAAACAGTCAGTCCACAGTCAAATGCACACAGCCTGCATAAAGTAGCTGTGATTTTTCACGAACTGTTGTGACTTCCGTAAAAAGTTGACATCATAACTACACAGTCACCGCCTTCATTCACCACCCTGAGCACCGCCAACCGTCCCACTCTCCTTTTGCCAAACCCCCAGACAACATCGCGTCCATGCCATTGCTGAGCAACAACAACACGATATAATATAAATTATAAATATACAATATAAATTTGTTGTTTTACACACATGCACACAGACATTATTTCATACATGACATAGTCGTGAGATGCAAGAAACATAGACATATGGCAAGAAATCTGTAGACGCGCCCATAACAACAAAAGACAATACTTTACTGAACCTTTTCTGATAAGTGTGCGCTGCAAACGTGAGCATTTTTGACGATCGTTTCTGTCCAGTCCGCTCGTTTTATCGCGTTTAACCACAGCTGTCGTCGGCGGTATTTTGTCTGGCAGTGGCAGCAGATATGCGATCAAATTTCTAATTTGAGGCTGTATTACGTCGATTCTTGCACCCAACATCACAACAAGATGATATTTTAAGCTCCTTATGTAGCCGAATCTGCGCTGGTTTGAATGGGCCGCCTCCAGTTTCCCCTTTGTTTTGCTGCCTCCAGCTAGCGCTGTGACGTCGGCTGACCCTAGTTACCTGTGGTTGGCCTGGCCGTGCGTCACTCAGAAAACAACAGGCCAATCAGAAGAGAGGTTCACGAATATTAATTAGACAGGCCAAAATCGACCTGTTCTCAGCAGAGCTCCTGAGAGAAGAGCTGTAAAAATATATTGAGATGGTTTTTGGTACTTATGCCGCAAATATATATTGTTAAGGACATCAAAACCTAAAATAAAACTCCAGAAAGATGTAAAATATGTGACCTTTAAAATAGTAATAATTCCACTGCCAACTTACAAGATAATTCCAATAATTTTCACAAAATTCTTATAAGTCTTTTTAATGACTTTTTACAGTCTTTTTAGAGGCGGCACAAATACAATCCAATAACTGGCTATACAAGAAACAAAGTTGTGGTCACATCAGTGAAATTTTGGCAAAATTTGGCCAGAAAACGTGTAGTGATGCATTAGGCACGGCTCACTTTCAGAGTAAACTGCTCTCTGTTGGTCAACAGCAAATTTGTGTGAGCGAAATCGGCCTTATCGAAACACTTGATCATGAGGGTTCCTATTGAAATTACTGTATATCACTGACGAAATTCTGCAGTACAACAGTAAATGTCCCTAAATACTAACAGTATTTAAAAAAGCATAATTCATTCATTCATATTTATCAAATACTACTAACAAAACACAATATATCTGATTCACTAAAAAGAAGCAGTTTGTTAGAGTTATTCATTGGGGATTTAGACTACACTAAAAAGAACCGGTTCATTACAGTTATACATTCAGGAATCAGATTACACTGGTTGTACTGTATGATTCACTAAAATAACCAATTAATAAGAGTAATTTGTTCAGAAATGTGGCCACACTGGTTCCACTGTGTGTTTTTGATTCACTAAAAAGAACCAGCTTATTCTGCACTGGTCATGCTATCTGTTTCACACTATAGATTCAACAGCTGTATTGCAGCACTGCTGAGTAAGTAGTTCAAGAAACTTTGTACGGTACTTTAATATGGTATTCTCTTCAAATTGGCGAAAAACAGCATGTGCAAGAACCAAACCAAATGCCTTTTTTGAATTTAAAAAAGCACCATTCTGCTCTAGCAGACTGTACAGGTCTGTGTGAAGTGAAGATAAAACAGGTTGATGCACAGCGTCCTGATAAAATGGAGCAGTATCAAGTGACTCGTCAATAATGGTATCAATGGCAGGCCTGCAATGAGGAAGGTGATCACATAACCAGATAACCAGATAATTACTGTCCAAACAATCATAACAAACATGAAGCTGAATGATCCATTTGTATTTGCTATAATAATCCATTCTATGCAACATTCTGAGACGGGATCAAAACATAGCATTAGTCACGATCTATAACACTCAAAAAGGAATGATGTATGGGGTTTAGCGTAAATTAATTTACAGGAACCCCATGGGGATATTCAAACGTGAAATACACACTAATGCCCTTTGCGTGTTTCATATCCTAATATACCGTTTCCAAACAGCAGCTGTTGTACCTCTCTTGAGGACAGAGCAATGAAAATAAATAAATGGTCTAGGACTGCCCTGCTGCTGTGATCCATCAGTAGGAGCCATGTGTTCCCGTTCACTCCAGCTGTCCCGGCCTCAGCCTCACACCTCTGGTGCCCTCTTTACACCCCTATCAGAGTCACCTTTAGCCCTGTCCCGTCAACTTCTTCAGACAAGCTTACCATATTACACATGAATTTGAACCAAAATTAACCACAGGGATAAATTAAGCGTCAGAGATTTTAGTTATTTATCTTAAAAATGCTATAAAAATGCCTGCAAAAAGTACTATGGTACTGTTCTTTAAAATACACCATGGTACTGGGTAGGGATGGGTACCGAAACCCGGTATTTAATCGGTCCCGGGGCTAAATTATGAAAGACCGGAGTATCGCTAAACTCTGACGTTAATGGTTCTGCTATCGGTACTGGAGAAATTAATAAAACACACATACATTTATTATTGCCATATATACATTATCTTGCAAATTCTATCTCACCAGAGTCACCAGCTGTTTTTCAAACATTTGTCTATGATGCATTTTTGCTATTCGCAATTCAGAAGCGAGATCGCGCCCACGCGGAGGAGCTTCAGCGCGCGCAACATGACTTTCAAAGAAAATGTCCAAAAAGAAAAAAAAAAAAAAACATAACAATACTAAGGTAGTTTTTATGAAGAAAGATGTGAAGAGAGTCTTTTATTCTCAACTCAAAAGATAATTATTGACAAACCTGCTGTGTTGTAAGATGAACAACATGTATTTGCAGGATTTTTTTGTGCAACATCTCATGTTGGAAACGTATAAACTGAAATTTGCTGTGGCTCGTGAAAGCTCTGAAAAACAAAAACAATATATCAAAGTATTTTTTTTTATTGTAGCCAAAGGCAATTTCTTCTCACAGCAATGGTTTAGCGGGTTTAAATTGAAGTGAAGCAAATGATTAATGTTGTGCTTCTGAGTCTCTAAACTCAGGAAGCCCTAAACCAAAACCGTATTTTGCTTTTAACAGCTGAACTAATGAAATTATAACAACAGCAGCCCCACAAGTCTTCCTTTTTCTGTTGGAAAGGTAAAAAAATCACTTCAAAATCACAAGGTTTTTTTTCTAATGTAAGAAACATTATTAAATTTTAAAGCAACTTGTTCTATATTAACATGTAATTTATTCCTGCGATGATAAAGCTGAATTTTCAGCAGTCGTTCGTTACTCCAGTTTTTTTTTTTGTGTCACATGATCCTTCAGAAATCATTCTGATTTGCTGATTTGCTGCTTAATACATTTTTTTTTTTTTATTATTGTGAATGTGAAAACAGTTGTGCTGCTTAATATTTTTGTGGCAAGCATGATCCTTTTTTTAAACAGGATTCTTTGATGAACAAAGTTCAAAAGAACAGAATGTATTTGAAATATTCTAGTCTAGTGAAAATATAACATTACAATTTCTAACATTAAAAATATCTTCATCAATTAATTTCATCTTGCTGAATAAAAGTCTGAGGGTGAAACCGACTGTATGAGTTCATTGAGTGAGCAGGGTTATGTTTGCATGGCTGACAGGGGCAATTCATCTGTGTTTTCATAAATCATGAGTGAGTCATTTGAATCTGTCACAGTCTAAACACTCGTCCACATCAGCGCTTTATCTCTACCTCTTCAAATGAACCTCGGGCCACCCTGAGGAATGGACATTCCTCTCCTCTGACTCTCACCTCGGTTCATAAAATTTCCAATCATCTGTCACCGGAATATCGACATCGACTGGGAAAAAAACATGATAATATGATGTCTGTAAAGACCTGTATTCCTCCTTTGGATAGCTGTTATTTATTAAAGTAATCTCTCAAGATCAGTATTGACTTCCAGGAACACCTTTGAGTCCAATATCATTTCTGAAATGGATCAAGTCAGGTGGGTCTCCGGTTACATGATATCTGCAGAGACTGTATATAAGCCAAAATAATTTTTGCAAAATTTAAAGATGAACTGTTAACTGAACCAGTGATTTAATCGAAATTGTAAAAAAAAAAGATCCACAGTTTATTTCAGAGATTCATTCCCTTTAGCAATTTAAACCAACAAAAACTCATATCAGCAGTATAAAAGTAGCATTTATGTCAGCATATCTAAGAGTAGACGGTCTAGCCAGATCAATATATTGCAGCTTTTACTGTAGCCTTTTGAAATGGGAGACAGTTTCCTAAAGCAATCGCTTTATTCTTGGATGGGAGCGAGAAAGTGATACATTCAAAATCATAAAGTTGCTGAGTCTGTCTGTTTTAGGGCTGTCAAAAAAAAATTCAAATTTCGAATATTTGTCGAATTTAAAATAAAAATCCACATTCGAATGCAAAAACGCATTCGAATTATAGGTGTGCGTCAGGCAGCCTTATCAGTGGCGCACGAGATGCGATGATGTAACGCCTGTTTCACACATACTCCGACTGCAGTGCGTATGCAGTCCGTGTGCATTACGTATGCGGTGCAGAACCAGCACGGACTCATTGTGCTTTCACACAGGATGCGTTTGCAGTCCGCTACTGATCCGCGGCTGTTTAGGACACAAACACAACATTTATCCATTATCTTGATTTCAAATCATTCAAATCAAATCATTTAAAAAAAAAAACTTTTTCAGCATTGTGATACTCTTTTATCACAGTACAGTAACAATCTTTCATAGACATTAGTTTAAACTCAATAAATATAAACAACGTATTTTTCATGCATTTGACTTCTAGGTTTGTATAATAAGTTGCTCAAGCAAGTGGCAACACATTTAAACACAGCATACAGCCTACTTTTCTTACGTTAAAGCTATCACAAACATTTTAAATTAAAACTCACCA
>NW_015628351.1:1702810-1723438 GCF_001515625.1 Sinocyclocheilus rhinocerous
TTCAATTATATCCATTTATAGTGAAATTACTTCATTTACGTGTCAATCCATATTCATTTTTACCGCGAACAATGCGCTGTGACTTTAATTCAGTGCGTGCAGCACAGCAAAAATAGACTCGGCGCGCAAACGATCGCTGCACTGCTGCAGACGCGCCGCTCCTGGAACGCACTGACGGAGTGCAACCGCGTGCAGTGTGAATGCTCTAATCCGTTAACATGGGTGTGTAAAAAAAAAAAAAACACAACGCATACGCACTGCAGACGGAGTATTTGTGAAACAGGCGTAAGTGTTGTTGCATTATAATGTTTCTGTTAGCCTATCCAGTTGAAGCCACTAGATGCGGCGCTGCTGCGTTGTTCATTAAAAATATTGCGGAAAAGGAGAACATCAATGCGGGGAAGATCTTGTTTACATCAAAACTGAAACCAAGCCGTTCACACAGAACACCACTGCCATTACCATTGCCATTTGCCATTATTTTAAACATTATGCACTTTTTTTTCACAGATAGTCATGTTATCCTATGCTTTGAATAAACATGCATTAGTAATATTTTGCTCGATGCGCCCTCTTGTGGCCTCAGAAGAGAAGCCAAAAGCTTTTCTTCACCCTAACTGAAATTCTACATTTTAAATTCGAATATAATTCGAATTTTGATAATATTCAAGTACAAAATTTGAATTTAGTTTTTCAGCCATTTTGATAGCCCTAGTCTGTTTGTTATCAAGTTCTTATAACCATATGCTTGTAAGTGTAAGTTTTGATAGCCTGGGGACATATTACAAAAACTAAATCAATTCATAAAGAAGATTCATAAATCAAGAATCCTAGCAGTTTAGTAACCATGGTGATTTCAGGAAACTAGAATTTGTCACATCTTACCTTAGAAGGTTAGAAGGTAATACAGCCCTTGAACTATTTGAGTTGAAAATGAACTAAATCTCAGGTGCAATCTTATGTATCATGTGTCATATTTACAATAAACAGAGTGTTACGTTGACGTAAAGCACCACAATGGCACAATCCAAACAAAGTTGCGGTTGGTCCAGTGTTTATGTGCGAGGCACTCATTTCCAAGTCACATCCTACAAAACACCAGGTTCCAACGCTTGCCTCATTTCCTCTCACAAGTCGAAAAAACAAAAGCAAAGAATAGCAGGTTGTAGTGATAACATGTCAAACGCTGAAAGATGTATTGTTTTTATTATTCCAAAATACCAAGGTAATTCCTACACTCTTATTCCTTCCTTTTGCACAACTGCACACTGGACGTCTGAATGAATATTCCCACAAAACCTGCCACCCCTTACTTCAAATGTGCCCTTTGACCCCAGTCACGAGAACAGAGGCCTGTAATCTCCTTATGTCTCTAATGAGTCCCATATTGCCATACTCGTTCAGCCAAACAATCCTCCCCAGTGCACAGGAAACAAGTGCGAGGTATAAGGAAAGGAAGCAGAGGGACAAAGAAGGGGGCTCTAACTTAAGAAGGGGACTAAACTAAAACTTAAAAATAAATAAATAAATAAAATATTTACTTGAAATGAAATAAATGTTAACTAACTAACTAACTAACTAACTACGTTTTAATATAATAAAAAAAATTCAGCTAGTTGCCAAGCCAATATTTTTAATTAGCTTAACTTCATGTACTAAAATAACTAAAACTGAATTAAAAATGTATATTTAAATAAAAACAGACATATTAAAAAAAAACTCCAAATTAAAATGAAAAAGGAAAGTTTGAACAAAAAAGCGATCCAAAATATTTGTAAAAAGTATAATAGTATCTCAATAATACAAAAATATCACTGGTTTGAAGTCTCTAAAAAACGTTTTACGCACATAAGCCCCAAAAAAGTATGTAATAATATGTAATAATATATTAAGAAATAAATTGTGAAATATATATATATAATATTACAAATATCTAATAAAATATAGCATTGTTATTATACAGTAATAACAAATTACTGTACTGTAACATTAAAAATAATCTTAATGAAAATCACCCTCTCTGGACACATTTGGCACAACATATAACCATGGTTACTTCTAAATAAAACCCCAGACAATAAAGACATACATGGCACACATGCTTTCACACCCTTACAGTATAGCTTCTGTTTCTGCCCAGCCATTCAGAAAGTCAGTTGGTCACATGACCAACAAATATGGGTCACTTCAGTACAGCAGCGTTCTGAGATTGCACTAACATTTTCAATTATTCAGCAAACAAACAATAGGATGACATAAAGCAATACAGCAAAATGAAACCCAGACAGACACTTAATCTGCTATCTAGTCCCAAAACAAAGGAAGTGGCGCTGTAAAAGACACCATTGTTCACCAACTCACTTCTTTTTTTCCCGTGATGTATTGATATTCTTTGATGCTGTAGACCACCCAGCACAAAGAAACATTAGTCCAGATGAATGCAGCACTAAAATGCAGCAAAATGACATTGAGACTAATATTTAAATTACAGTAAATGTTTCTACTTGCATACTTGCAAAACAATGTGGAGCTAATGTTGGTATTTTAAGATCGAATCTGACTCGCAACTATTCCATATACTAAAAAAGTGGTGAACAATTAAAAAAAAAAAATGCTGATTGTATCACATATCAACTACCTGCTCCTGAATCTAGAATGTGTTGTTTTGAAGAAAACAGAGACGTGTTTATCACTTTGGTTAACCCTCTTACACAAGTCAGCGTCTATGGTATCTGCAGCAACTGTTACTTTTTTACTTGTGTCACTTAAAAAAAAATAATCCTCCATGGAAAGAACTGGCAAGCACTGCAACATGCAAAGTTTACACTGGCATAACAGAGACAAAAAAGGGAAACGTGAAAGAACTTGCAGCGGCAACCTCAACAAGGGGCTTTGTGCGATACCTGTTGAAACATCTCACAGATGGTTTAGGCAGATCTCGGAAGAAAAGCAGAAGCCTGTCAAAACGCTCTCGCATGGGTCAAGGCCTCGGCCTAATTGATTTCCTGTGGAAACTATACATGCAGGAATACACCATCAATCATGCCAACCTTAGTTCACATGGAGACCGAGTGCCCTGGATTTCAGTCAGTGTTTTAATATCATCAAGATACTATTAGCGTTCATATTAATATTTTGCATTAATTTTTGTATTTTGTAATTTTGTTGTGTTTCGTCATTTTTAGTAGGTTTTTTGTGTGTTCAATATAGTACTTATAAATTTTTATTTCAATTGAATTTTTTGTTACTTTAGTACATTAACTTAAACTACATTATAAAATGACAAATGTTTCCTTGCAACTGGCTAAAATAAAAAAAATACAAACTTTAATATTTTTTTTTTTTCAGTTAACATTTATTTTATTTCAACTAATGAAAATGATTATGTAGTTTCAGTTGTAGTTTTAGTTAAATATAAGAACTAGAATAACTGCACTGCAAAAATAATAAAATAATAATAAATAATGATCATAATATAATATATATTTTAATTAATTGTTTTTGTCTTATTTTCCAGTAATTTTTAAAGATAGTTTACTTGAGAAGCAAAACTGCAAAACTTCTTAAGACTAAAAAGTCATGTCATTTTATGCATAAATATTATTATAATAATTAGAATTGGAATTAACTTAAATCCTGGATTTTTCGTAATTTTTCATTATCTTTTTAAAATGTACAATTTTTTTAAGTGTATCCTTGCCTCAAGTGAGGACAAATCTGTGTTATTCATGAAAAGTAAAGTCAAAGCTTCCTGAATATGTCCTCCCAATTCCATTAGTTTTATTAAGGTAAGATCAATGGGAGGCAGTCTGCTAAAATAAATCAGTTTAATAATGCAGGGCTGGAGCCAGTTATGGCCTGAGCGAGCATACATTGCAGCACTAATTATTCAGGGCAGAAAATGTTAAAGTACATCAGATGCTCCATAAATACTAAAGTCTTTGGCACTGGGAACATTCTACCCTCTCTCAGTCACATAGTGAGTCAAAAAAAGTAACAACCCCCCTATTGTTATGTGTTTATGGGTTTAAATTTATAATATGATTCATCTTATATATGAGAGCGAAAGAGAGAGAGAGAAATTCTGTTCTACTTTGGCCCATCATCCACTTTGATTTAGGAGAAGAAAATACATTTGTACTTGGAAGTAAAAAGGTCTGCACTCCCATAACTTAAAGAGAACGAATGAGTCTTCTCACACAAAAACACACTAGATTTTCCTTTTCAAGAGAAAAGTGAGGGAAATACCAGCGGGACAGAGGAGTACAGGGAGGCCGAGTAATGAGAAAGGAGTTCATTGTTCTGAAGAAGTGACTGTAGAGTCAATCTGACACAGGTATTCAGCAAATAAGGATGGCATTGTACTGGCTAGCATGGAAAAACTCCAACATACAAACACCTGTTAGAGCTGACCAACAGTTTGGATTTAAAATGACTTCAAAACTGGACAAGATTCCTTCAACATTTCGCAATGCATTTTTAGGACACAACGAGCATAGTAATCATGTTTTATTTACCATTCCAGAGAGATGTTTGTGTGAAAGCAGAGAAGAGGAGGATGTGATAACTTACTCTATCTCTCTATTCTCATTCTTAGTTCTTAGAAACTCACGTTCACACTGACCCGTGTCAAACTATTTTTTCCCACAATCCAACGGGAAGTGCCAGCTTTCTGCACATCTGCTAAGTCCAAAGTAAAGAAAATAAGTGGAGATCAACACTCTCCCTTTCTCTGTTTTCTTTTTTCATTTATGATAGTCAGACACCACAACTATGAAAAGGTGTAAGGACTCCCAACCGGGCCATTCGCATCACTTCCAGCCCCCACCCAACATTTGCCCGGCGTTTCCATTTCAAGCCCTTTTTGCGCTCGTCTCCTCCCAGGGCCGGCCAGGAAAGATACAGTTGCATTCATCCATTGTGTGGCAGCATGGTGTATGCAGGCTTGCTATTCTCTCTCGACTGCGAGTGACCGCTGTGATCTAATTACGGGCAGGAAGATGAAGTCGTCCCCCTTTTCCAGCCCTGACGGCTGAATCTGCTCTCAGCAAGGCACAAAGGCCTCTGGCCTTTTCCTGTCAAAGTTCACCAGCAACAGAGACGATCCAGACTGCATGAGGAAGGTACAATAACTTAAGCTGGCTGGCAGCGCTAAGCCATTAATTACTTTTTTTTAATGTTATGATTAATAAATGGCTGATAATAAAATTCAATACTATTTTGTCTAAATCTGCAAAATCAATTTAAATGTTGCAGTACAAGTGAATTTAAGCCTCACAAAATTACAATGTACAGTATTAAAAATTTATAATAATAATAATAATAATAATTTCTTTAATATTGGGTGATAACCAACATAATCACACATTGCTAAAATAAAAACGACTTAATTTAATAACTTAAAAATAATAATAATAATATATTGGTAGAGAAACAAATTTCACTCATATAACTATTATTATTATTATTATTATTGGCCAATAACCAATATATTGCACATCCCTACCGATATATACTGTATATCAATATAAAATAAATACATTAAAATAATAATAATAATAATTATTATTATTATTAATTATGATTATTATTATTATTGTGATATATCCAGGTTCCAGGGAGAGGAAAGGGTCAGACGGACCACACAGTAAGGAACGGTGGTGGGTCTGAAAAGCTCCATGGCCGTCACAGTTTATAAGAGCAGTCGTCGCTCACCTCATTGTTCTGCAGACAGCTTTGTGAATCTGGAGAGATGTGAGCTCCCAGAATCCACTGGTAGCAGGGAAGGCTAAGTTCATATCCACGGAGACAGAGCTGTCATTTTTCTGAGATGCTTATCACATCCTGTTACAGAATACAATATCATTTGACAGCTGCTTCCATCAAAGACTGATGTAGTGTAACAGAAGCTAAAGGTACAATTACCTGGGTGCAATTCTGAATTATGATACTGTCTCTCTGGAAGAGTGAGAGCTTTATATTATATAGATAAATCAGTCTTCCTTGATGTCCTAATCCTATTTTGTGGCTGCAGCACATTGCTGTCCAACCTGTATCTATCACACATCATTTCAAATATGTCCAAAATGCTATTCAGGACATCCCCGTCGGCCATTTTCACTGCCTACCTCCAAAAAGTGCCAAAAAAACTTTGTTCAGATGTATAGAACCACATCTTCTCTTTTAAAAACGGATCTAACACAAAGTCTAACAGGAAAAGACAAAGTTCAACACTTTTCAACACCTTACCTTACATCTTAAATTACAGCTAATAGCTAAGTCAATTAGCATAATGTGTGCTTGTCTTAGCTAATGAGGCTTTATTATTGCAGTGAGGTAGCCTTTCTGTTCCCATAATCAAACAGCAATAAAGGGAAGGAAATCATAATTCCACCCTGGCTGTATAAGCACAAAGTCTGGGGTTTGTTTTCAGTGTTTGGAAATGGTAGACAGAGAAGCATAATGATAGCATAAATCATGTTTTGGAACAGAATACTCAAATTAAAAAATCTTGATTTAGCTATTTGACTCGATTTACCTCAATTTTTGAAGAAAACAAGGGACAAGTTGCAATTTTATTTTGTCAATCGTGCTGTTGATTGAACTTAGCTTGTAATGAACCTGGAAAATTCAGGTACAAAAGAGTGTACTGTGAGAGTCATTCTTGTACTGGGAATATCCTCACCATTTAAGAGATTAAGGTTA
The DNA here is from genome assembly GCF_001515625.1 of Sinocyclocheilus rhinocerous. Classification (NCBI taxonomy): domain Eukaryota; kingdom Metazoa; phylum Chordata; class Actinopteri; order Cypriniformes; family Cyprinidae; genus Sinocyclocheilus; species Sinocyclocheilus rhinocerous. Next base: position 1,709,516 of record NW_015628351.1, read on the forward strand.
ATTAAAACCATAGCGGCAGCTGTAAAATCATTTGTGGGAATGAAGATGAGAGCAGCCCACTTAGTCTATCTCAACAGCCCATCAGTCCATCTCAGTGTAATGACATCAGCTGGCAGGGTCACATCCTCCCAGAGCTCTGAGACAGAAGAGAAGAGAAGGACAACACACAAGGCTTCTCTCAAAGAATCTACAGTAAGTAAAAATTCAAAAACAAAGAGGGAACAAAAGGAGAGAGGGGACAAATCTGTAACATTCCACATCCTGTCTTCTCTTATCAGGCCGGGGGCCACGCCGTTTGAAGATATGCTTGAGTTCAGATATGAGGAGTCGAGAGACCCAGGAGAAAGACAGAGCTTTCTGTGAACATGAGCAAAGCTTTTCCCCGGCTATTTATTATTCTGCGGTATCTCCCTCCAGACTAAGCCACTGCAAAGCAGTTTCTTTGCAACTCAAGGCATCTGCCAGAGCCGCTGCAGGCATTTTATTGTTTCCTGACACCTTAAACAGGCTTTTAAAGGAATACTCCTGGTTTAGTACAAGTTAAGCTCAATCGACAGCATTTGTGTCAATGACAATTACCATAAAAATGTCCACTTGTCCCTACTTTTCTCTACCAAAGTCTGGGTTATAATGAAAGTGAATGAAGACAAGTTGTAAGCATTAAAATACTCACTGTGTCAATAGTATAGCCACAAGACTTAAACAACATGTGTGGTACCATGAATTTAATGCTCATAACAATGGAACACCATGAAAAGGATCATTTAAACAGCCTTATAGCTTAAATAATACACACGTTTTAATGAAATAATTAACATAAGTGCTTTTATATAAATATATGTTTTATGTGTCTGTCTTACTTACAATGACTCAACGTAACCTTGATTTTTGCTCCTTTAAAAAAATAAAAGGGATGAGTTTAAGTCATTTTGTGTAGTAATTCAGCATTAAAGTATGGGTAAATTTGGGTTAAATGGGTAAAAAAGGTTGATCATCAAGAGTGTAGGAATATATGAGCCACAGCTCACATAGAAGTCACTTTCAAACCAAACCAAGTTTCTGTTGGTCAACGTGACAAATTCACGCAACCACCAGTTGCGAAGTCTGCAATTACGAGTCATGTTGATTCCCATTGAAATGACTGGTTTTCGCTCAGTGAAAATTCGCAGAATGTGACTACACCTTTATGCCTTAAATGATTTAACTTGAATGAAACCTGGATTATTCCTTTAAGGATGTATCATAATCTGAGACTTTTCATGATCGAAGTGGTCAGTTTAGAGTAACAACAAACCACATAATTCAATTCTGGACATGAAAAATAAATATTTGTGACAGGGTGGAAGGACTGGTGATGGTTGACTGAAAATGAAAACCAGCTGTTTTTATTACTATAGCCCACATAAGGTTATAATTGAATCTTTAAAAAAAAAAAAAACCTAATGATGTGACAGGTGCACCAGGCTCTTTGTCATTCGTTGGAAATGCAAAATCTCCTGACATGCCTTGTCAATTCAGACCATATGTTGGTGAAGTCTGCTTTTCATTACTTCCAGTTAACCACCAGCCTGTTGCACACTGAACTTGGACTTGTACCAGCTCTGGCTGGATCTAGTGATTGACACCAGATGTAGAACCAGCCGGCTTCCTTTTCCTTTATTCTGACCGCAAGGGGTGAGTCGAGGTCTTCCTCAGACCAGCTCCACGAAAGCTCTGCTTCCTGGATCGGTTGCGGATAAGAGTTGTCAAAAGTAGCATATTTGGCAACAGAGGTTAACAGTGCCTAGTGGGGTCTCTTGCATTGACATTTTCCAGGGTTACCAGGCAACTGGTGGGAAGGGCGGCTACCGCAGCATGCGCCGAGTGTGTGTACGCGGTTTAGGTAGCTAATTTGGACTGCAATCAGTTAGCATTTCCTGCCACATGGAGGCTAACAGTGGATTGTGGTGGGAACAGAGCCCAGAAGCTGAGCTAACGGGTAGGCATTTCATTTACAGCACAGTTGCCGATGTTGAGAAGACCTGGGTGACCATAATGAGTAATGAATAGCAGTAGTGGGGAGATGAGTGAGTTATCAAGGTCAACTGGAGTGGTTCAGCTCCAAGCGCAAAAGGTAGACTGCCTCTAGTTAGGGATAGCCAGGTCTCAATACTCATGCCACATGTTGGTTTAAAGGTGCATTTTTGGCCATCTTAAAGAACCAGATTTACAGAGGTCTTGATGATTATACAGCCACGTGTTGGTGTGGCTGTAAAAGCAATATTTCTCAGTTGTAATTGCCAATATTGAAATACTACATACAATTTCCACTTAGTTTTTGACTGCGGTGTGACGGGAAAAAAATAGTGCAGAAACTTCTGGCATCAAGCACAAGTGGTATACGTTAATCTACGGCCCTATGACATCTGTTTTATTTTTCTCAAATCCCGTTTTATTTTTTTCCAAATTCCATTTTTTTTCTAGATTCCGCTTTTTTTACTGTTTTAATCTATCTGGACTCCTTTTTAATGGTTCAATTAAATTTTATTAATCAAAAAGCATGTCTAATTAATTAAAATCATGAAACTCATACAATTTAACATCAATTTATTAAAAGTTTAACAAAAATTACATGTTCAGGGCCCTGTGTTTAGTTTTTTCACACATTCTGTTTTATTGTTACCGAATTTTGTGTTTAAGCATGTCTAATTATTTAAATTCATAAAAACATTATTAAAATTTATTTTTACAATAGCCTTATGAATTAGTTTTTCTCAGAAATTCTGTGTTGTTTATTTCAATTTTTCTGGTTATCAAATTAAGGCATAAAACATTAATTTAATTTATCTTTTAATGAAATGAAAATTAAACAAACTTAATTTTTTAGCAAACAAAAGAATACTATTACTACATGGAAGAAATGTGTGATTATTTCTTTAAAAAATAAAGTTTTTACATAGAGTTAAAATAATTTAATTAAAAATGAATTGAAACAGATACACGTAGGAACAGGCAGGATTCATTTTTATATAGTATTTCTGCGGCTTAAGAATTACAGGTATTAGTCCATATCGCGATTTGATTAAAGTGTAATGACCTACTTTTGATTAATTCATCCAAACTTTGACAAATTATGTGACATTCCGCGTTATACAGCAACTTCTGTTTTTAGACTGGATTCGGCGATTTCGCCTGCGTTTTCTGCATTGCGGAAATCATAGGGCCCTATAGGTAATCCTACTACTAATTGCAACTATAGCTACCTACCCAGCAAGCTTGTTAGGATTACTGGGTAAATGTTGTATCATATTATAATAATCCCCCTTTTTAGATTGATCGTACACCAAATTTTCACCCATGCTTGACCGAAAGCATCCAAAAATAGGTGGATTACCATGAATAATTGTGCAATATTTAGCTAGTCGGCCACCATGTGGACCATCATTACATCAGTTAGCATGTTAACTTTTTTCAGACCTACAATACTAAAACTAAAGTATAAATAACTAACAATATTAGAGCGAAAACGGAATAAAAATAAAACGTAAATTAAAAATTCTAAATCATACTAACCTGTGAGAGTTTTTTTGTGAGATTACAACATTATATAGGCCTACATATTAGTCAGTGTATTATTGATTTCTTTCAGCGTTAAACACTTCCGAAGTGGGAAAAAATACTTACTGAACCTTTAACACCTCGCAAATGAGAGGCCTGCTGATAAGAGATCAGTTTTGAAAGGGCCACTTAGCATGGTTTATTTTACAGGGCTCTCAGGGGAGCAGCCAGCGAGGACAGGCTTAAAGCCCCCATGAATGAAAGGCAAAAATGAGCTTTGTCGCCGTCTTTTTGTGGTTCCTCTCCTCTCGGCACCCAACATTCCACCTTCAGAGTACACAGACTCCATCAAACAAGGCAGGCTAACAGTAAACTGAACAAACACAGTTATCTTTGAACTTCTGTGGTAAAGAGGGTGAATGAAATCATTCGTTTTTGATAAAGAAGTGAAGAGACCACAAAAAAACGAACACCTGCTCTTTCAGAGCTTCCACCAAACGTCCATCAAGCACAGAGCACTGAATGGAGAAGAATGCTAGAAATGTGTAAAAAAAAAAAAGCCTTACGAAATTGATTTATTAAGTTTAATTTGACTGTCTAGAGAACGAATTCCTCCACAACCATGAAGTAAGATGCAAATATCAACTAATGCAATAAGAGAAGATGCTATGGAGTGTTTTCCTTCAGATGTTGGTTACTCAAGAGTGACATTAATACCAGGGTGGAGCTAGTGTGTTGAAAGATGAATCCAAGAGAAGGTTGAAAGGTGAATCCAGAGGTCATGCTGGGGTTGTTAAAGGAACCAGAAAGAGAAAAGGATTTCCATCGATGGTCACAAACAGAAGCACACCTGCAGAGTGCTGTGATTTATTCAGGGTGGGGCTACAAGACAGGGACAACTGAATATGTGAAACGAGACAGGGAGGACAAAAGGGATATGGACAGAAAAAAATGGTTGAACAGCCAGATTCAAAAATACACATCTATGAATAAGTAGTGGTGAGAGGAAACCTGGGAATCCTGCATTAATTTTGATTTCATCCATACTAAAATGTTAATTCACATTCATTAGTTATGCATGTCTTGAAACATTCATTCGTATTTTCATATGAATTCACATATAAATGTACAAGAACAACTCATCTGTTAAGGGTGAAGTGTATAATTTCTTTGCCTTTAGTGTCATGAAATGGAATTGCAAAATAATGACGTTTCCATTGGTTGGCCAAAAAGATATTTCATCCCCAAATTCATGCCATTAACCACAACAAATTACATACTTCATATTTAAGCATTGTATAATGTTTGTTCATGACTAATGAACTTTTAGCTAATAAAAGTGTGTGCGGTTCTAATCCCTCAGTGACTACTTGCTATAAAGTCTGAAAAACAGTCCCAAACAACTAAACTCCTGCCTGCTTGAGCAACAATAGAGATAAGCTTCTTTAGTTTAAAAATAAAATATATTAGTGCTACTTTTGATTATTAATATTGATAGGTTTGTGACTTTTCTCTCACGTTTAGGCACAATCTGCTAGTAGAAATCAAAGTTATTTATACTTTAATGAAGTATATTCATTTCTCCTTCTCTCTTATGATGCATTCACAGAAATCAACACGAGCCACAAAAAGGAAACCTGCAGATCCATAGCTGTTAGTTCTTCTTGACCTCCTAAAATTTAATCTGCCTTACGTTTGGGATTTTAGCGAGAGCCACACCTAGATGAAGTAACAAGGGTTTTGCATTCGCTCCAATTTATCTGCATGGAAAAGTCTTTGGAAATGATTTTAACAGCTTTTCCATTCTCGAAAGTGCATCGGGGGGTTTTTTTTAGATCCTCAGAAATCTCTGTGTCCAGGGTGTGATTACTTTTTGTATGAGCTTATTATCTACTAAGGATGTGTAAAATTACATATATTCAAAATAGACTTGTTAGAAATAATGCTTGGAGATTACATTTTTAAAAGTTGGAGTATACCTAACAAAACAAAACGAAAAAAAAAAAAAAACTAAACTAAACAAAAAAAAAAAAACCATATATGTTAATATGTTATGCAGGAATCACATTCTAAATAATCAATGTTGTAAAGGTAAACTACATAAAATATTAGCATTACTAAATGATGTTTTGTTCTGTTGTGTGGATGTTAGCTGTATAACAGTCTAAACTGACTCTGCTGGTGCGGTGTCGTCTTCCACTGGTCCTCGGTGAGGTCCGTTGAAAGAAAACATTACTGGGAAGCAGTGCTGAGTCAGATTGAGTTGAGCGCTTCCTAGTGGACACTGGTTCTGATGCTTGATCTCGCACTTTAAATCTGGGAAAACAGCCAGTACAAAGTCAAATGCTTTTGTCAAATTTCAGTTAATGTTTAGTGACTAATTTTAGGTGTATTACAGTTTATTTAAACAAAAAAAAAAAACACATCACAAAAGCAAAAACTATCACTGTCTACCACTGTGACGCATTCCTTTTATCTGTAGGTTTAAATTATATTTTCAAAACACGCTGTATGTGTTCAATAAACACTTAAAAGTATACCTTTAATCTCTGTTATTTATGGAAAGTTAATGTTTAATTAGAAATGATTTTCTAGTACTGGCACTGAAGTTTGCATTTTTCAAGTTTTATTCATGCAGAATGACAGATAATTCTCTCACCACTGTATCGAGTGCTTGAATTTGGCTTCTCACCCCACATTTCATTGGCATCTGCAAGTGTACAATAAATTGCTAGACGTCCCAATTGCCAACATCCAGTTTTTCTTTCAGAATCTGCAACAAAGCTTTCTGCCCACATGCCTCCGGTAACGTGTAGGCGTGAGTCAGGGCACAATCCATTCACATTGATGCCCACCTAAAGGAATTTTATTATCCCTTTCTCGGGGGTTCTGCCAGAGTTCCGCAAGCACCATTTTGCAGGAGTAGTGTTTCTTTTGTCCCACAGATGTCAGAGTAATCAGATTATTGCAAACCGATAAGGGCACTCATCTCCGAGTCACTGTTATGGCAGCCTTTGAGCTGCCTGTCTGAAAGCAAGCTTTTCACTGGGGAGGATCGGACAGTAAAAAGGCTGAGCATTTTCAGGCCCATCCGTCAAACTCTGACAGGTTATGGATGTAGGCTTTAAATAGTCTGCTTCCAGGGCATACAGTATGTCGGGAGGAAAAGGATGATGCTTCCCTCTGTGTAGATATCTGCAGCTTAGAGGAACTGAGCACTTAGATGAGGCTCTTTGAAGAAGCGTAGATAAATACACAAGGGGTCTCAAGCACACTTCCTGACTCGCTCCCTTTCGCTCTCTCTCTACCACATCGTTGACTCTTTTCGATCTCATTTCAGCACTGGAAAGTACTCCACCTGTCTAATTTAAAAGAATTAACGTGTCAAATTAGGTGATTGACTTTAAGTTACGTTTTAATGAGTCAAAAATTGTTCAGTTGCTATGAGACCACTGGGCTGGAAATTAGCCTTTCCATGAAAGGAATAGTTCAACCAAAAATTAAAACTTGCTCATAATGTACTCACCCTCAGGCTATCCAAAATGTACATGGGCTAGCTTGTTCATAAGAACATATTGGAGAAATGTAGCATTACATAACTTGCTCACCAATGGATCCTCTTGCAATGAATGGGTGCCGTCAGAATGAGAGTCCAAACAGTTGATAAAAACATCACAATAATCCACAAGTAATTCATACGATTTGATCAATGTCTTGTGAAGTGAAAAGCTGTGTGTTTATAAGAAACAAATCCATCATTAACTTCAAACCATTGCTTCTTGTCAAAATATGAGTCCATAAATCTAAAATAATGAAAAAGTGCATCCCCAGTTGTCCTCCCACATCAAAATCCACCAACATATTTGTTTAGAACTGTTTTGGACTGCTTGTAAACGGTGCTTGATCTGTGCATATTTCTCTCCTGATTCAGACAAGAGGACTTTTTTTATTCGAGAAAGCAATATGAATAGAAGACTTTTTTTGCTAATTTATGTTAATTGATGAACTGAAGTTGTGTTGATTTGTGGTTTATTGTGATACTTTTCTCAGCTGTTTGAACTCTTATTCTGACGGCACCCATTCACTACATTCACTGCAAGTGATGTAATGCTCAATTTCTCCAAATTTGTTCCAGTGAAGAAGAAAAAAAACTCTACATCTTGGCTGACATGAGGATGAGTAAATTTTCAGCAAATGTTCATTTTGGGGTGAACTGTTCCTTGAAAAATGACACACACAATGACTTCCATACAACACCTTTCTGTTGACCAATCAAATGAAAAAGACCACTGGCAAATATCTGAAAAGGATGTGTTTGCCATCTTTTGCCCCCTTCTCTCAGCGGTTCAAGGGGGAGGGGCAAATGTCACTTAATTTAGGGGGCTTTTGTCCCCATCACCCCTGGGGGCCCTGTGAGAAAATACAGCCGGAGGTGCAACAATTGTCAATAGAAGGTTTGACAGTTTACACAGTTTAAAATGACTTATGTAGAGTTGGAACTTTCCCCATACACACCAAACCGAATCTAAGACCAAATCCTTCTAAAACTGCAGGTGACTAAAGAAAACCAACCTTTTGCATAGTTTCCATACTTTCCAGAAGGAAAATAGCAGTGGTGCACCTACTGTATGTATTCAAGAATGGACCCCAATTAAAAGATATTACAAAAACAAACCACTTCTTGAAGGATCTTTGATGTGTTTCCCAAACAGTTCTTATTGGAATCTCTCAAATAGGAGCCGAACAAACACAAACAAGGGTATCAGAGAGGCATGTTAATGGAATACCCAGTGCAGGACAAAGCCAAATAAAGGGCCAGTGGTGACAGGCACTGAGCTGCCTGAGCTGCCTTAGTTTCAAATATGTTCATGTTCAGATATTTTTACTGGAAAAACAGACAAAATACTAATAATTATTTTTGCAGTGCTTTTATTTTTTTATGATATTAATAAAAACATAAAACCTACAAAATAAATACCCCACTTCAGATTTCCTCATTCTAAATTTTTTTCTATATTCTTCTATATTCTTAGTCAGGTAACCAAAGTATGCAAAGCAAAGTAAAGAAACATTAAAGACTGGATCAAAGCCTGGTTAGGTCTTCTATTTCTAAGGTTTTGGGAGCAATAACCTCAAACACTAAGGAGGAAATCTCTGTGAATAATCAGCAGACATGTGGCCTTGTCTCTTTGACCTGGGCTCATTATTTGTTCCAGATTAACCCACAGTCCCTCCCGGAAAACCATGTTCCGGCTTCAGAACCTTGGAGTCCTGTCCAGCTGACCCCATTAGAGAGCCGCTTGTGACAAGCCTACTGACACCCGGTTTCCAGAAAAACAGAACGAAGCGTAGCAGGCAATAAGAAAGTGCAATAAAACGTGTGGGAGTGACTTGCTAAATGTCACTTCAGCCTGTCTAGCTTCCCAAACCAAAAGACCTGTGCTACCAAACACTTTTCCTATATTTCTCGCACTCCTTCCCAGTTTCTTCTTCCTCTCTTACAGCTTCACAGACTCACATCACACTTTGAACAGGCTGCAACAATAGTCCAATTCTTCCACAGCACCACGGGCCCTCCTCTTAATCCTGTCCCATAACCCACCTCCTCAAGTGAACTTGGGGTTTCTGCACTAGGGAGCCAAAGCTAATCCCCCCAGCCCACTCTTCCTGCCATCATTGCCGAACACGGTCAACACTATCCCCCCCTCCTTTACCGAGGGGCCCGGGGGAGCAAAGCAGGGCCTTTATCTTAGCTCTCTGGCCCTGTTGGGAACCCCTAGGTAGTTGCCTATAAACTGGGAGCATTCGCATTTCCTTTTTCTGTTGCTAGAAAACCAGGTAAAGGCATCTCAGACCACCACTGATGAGTAAATGTGGAAAATCAAGTCGCACCCAGTCAAGCACAACAATGGTGTAAATGTCACAGGATAAAAAGGAGGCACAAGATTATACTCCTAAATATCCTCCGCTCTTTGACAGGGGGAAACTTGCTGTTGCAATGTTTTAATTCCTGTATTTCACTCAACAAAACAACGCACAAAAGAGGCTCTTATATTGCACTTTTTACCACTCACTCTTATAAAATAATGGCAGAATTAAATCCTCACAGAAGAATGCTAATAAAGGTCACAGCCAGGTAAAAAAGGCCACTTTTAATAATGGTTATGGGGCTTTTATTAGGACAGCATCTGATTTGAAAAATAAATTTGGCGTCATTCTCTGACAGTCTAGTTCTGACTGACTGCATGTAATCCAGCAAGTGAAAACTTACTTGTGCACCAATCCGCTGGATAAAATGGTTGGATATAAAACAAAAATGGATGTGAAAACCAAATATAATAAATCTAAAATTTATAATTGAAAACTTAATATATAATAATTTAATTAACATTCAAGTAGCAATAAATTAATAAACTATGCTAATATGTACAATTCAAAATATAATAATAATTCAATTATTAATTCAATATATTTGTAAATAAATGTATATACATAAGAATTTGATCATTTATAAATGATAAATTATGCAAATAATTTTATTTAACTCTATTAATATCTATTAATGTGTTTGTGCATATATATATATATATATATATATATATATATACACACACACACACACACACACACACATAATGTTATAATAATTTATAATTTTGCTTGTTATAAATATGTATTAAGAATTATTTAAACAATACTATAACTATAAATAAACAATTCTAAAATATATAATTCAAAACAGTAATACTAATAATATAATTCAATAAATATATATCAAGTACATTTATTTAAATAAGAATCAAATCATTTATATAGTATTAAATTAAGAATTATAATTCATTTAAATACACACAACTAATTACAAATTATCATTTAAATATTAAAAAGTATTTATTTATTAAGAATTATTCAAAATATTTCTCATATATTGTTATAATTTCTAATACAAATATTTTGTTTGTTATAAGTTATTAATAATTATAATTTTCATAATTTTTTATATTCTATTAATTCTATAAAATTCTACTAAGAATAATTCTATTATTATTATTAATTTCTCTTCTGCGTTGATTTGGAGGTTCAGTGTGTTTAAAGCAGCATATGGAGCAAGACGCAAAAAAAGCTATACATTTAAAAAAAAAACACTCCTCACTTCAACCAAAAGCATGCAACTGAGCTCCGCAGCCCTCGCACGCTCTGAGGACGCATGGAGGTGGCTGCAGCCGCCACCCCATTTAGCAAGGTCATTTTCATTTGAATAACGTTGTGCTTGGGAACAGATGGGGTGTGCCACGTCAGGCCGGCACTGAATAGAAGGATGAAGTGACAGAGGGGCGAACGTGGAGGAGCTGATTATGCGCAGGGGGCGTTGAGAGAAGGCTGCTGCTCGCGAGCAGATATGAAGTCTGGGCTCCATTCACAACACTCTGCTCCAGGCAGGGTCAATTATTCTTGTCTCTAAAGGGACAGCGATCCTAGGAAAGAGATCACAGCTTAAGAGAGCGAGGGGATGGGGAGGGAAGAGGGGATAGGAGGGAGAAATCACTTCAGCTCCATTGTCTCCATGTAAATACACCCTGATCAAGATTCCACTAGCACAATCCAGCTAAAAGACAGAAAACAAGGAGTTCGAGGGGGAGCTGAAACAGGAAAACGGGGCTCTGAAGGGAAACCACAAAGAAGTGAATGCTACACTTCTTACATCTTCAATCCATCCTTTCACTTAAAGAAACGTTTGATGAACGTTACACCACATGTATCTCTAAAACATTTCTCACTCAACTCTCAAACATGTCAGTCGATGTCTGTAGTACAAAACAAGTGATCTTCAAAAGGTCACTCTTTATGAAACAGGTGCTGAAGAATGTAAGCTGGCACACTGCGGCATAATTTCCAAACTTCTTAGAGCTAGGTTCTGGGAACCAATTTGACTTTTTTTACGGTTTCTCTGCCAGTTCCTCACACCCCTCCCCCATGAGGTCAGCCTGTAGTCCCTAAGACTGGTCATCCATCTCACACTGAAGCCATGAACCCAGCACATTCCTTCTGCCACCCCGAGAACAACGAGCCGAAGAGGGAATAAGGGACAGAGGGAAAACGGGAGTAAACAGAAACCACAGCAATTCATGAGGTGCAAAAATTCCTCAGAAGTCCAAGTATGATTACAAAGTCTTAACTAGTGATGCACCGATATTAAAAATTCTGACCGATAAATGGTTGACATCGGAAGTGTACAGTATTTTGACTACATAAATTAAAATTAAAATCTGTCATTTTAAATGCTACAGTTGAATTTCGACTTGACTACATTATAATGTAAAGTATATAAATGGATATTCATTTAGATAAAGATTACATACAAAAGTGTTACTAAATTATCAGTTTTTTGAAGATGAACTTTAAGCAAAAGTAATCTAAATGCAACCTAAATGTAATATACAGTATCAGCTAATGTTTCATAAACATAAAAAGACTAAAAATATAGCATAAAGCATCATACCTTGAATCATGAGGCTTGTTGAATGAATGAATGAATGAATGAATGAATGCCATGGACTTGCAAGGTAGAACTGGACCCAAATGAAATTAAATGTAATTAATTTAGTAAAAAAAATAAAAATAAAATACAAAATAAAATAAAATAATGCATCTAAAATAAAATAAAATAAAATAAAAAAGATGTGAAAAAGATGTTAAAATTGATCTGTCAACTGAATGAATGAAAAATGTAGTCAGTCCAGGACAAGAACAATCTTCCACTCTCTCTCAGGTGGGCAGCTACTTTGGGAAATAAGCATTAAAGAATGGAAGCATGCCCTCACCTGTCCTGGATCTGACCTGCACTCCAGCCACAGGTTAAAAACTCTCAGAAAACACTTCAGCGTCCTTAACATGCACGTAGCCACACAAAAACGCTGATGTAACAGATAGCATTGGTCTGGACTAGTCTCTATCTACCTCACCTAAAGCCCTGAGGGGAAGTAGGACAATTCCAATGAAATTCCAGTTGGACCTCCACTTACCAAACATTTCACAAAATCATACTTAACAGCTCATTTCATAGCTTTAAAGCTCACATAAATGCACAAATGCTTTTCTATCAGGCATGGCCTCTAAGCTTCATGTAAAATTATAAATAATTGAAAATGCAATATGAAAGCATCCTGTTTATTCATATGAGTCATATTTTAACATACTCCAAATTGAATATTGTCAAATGGCACTTTTTAACACATTTCACCCCTTGAAGTTAATGCAATGACTCAAACCTTTCAACAAGCGAGTCAGCAAATGACTCGCTTTCTCTTACTCGTCTCACTTTTCTCTCTGAGCTCATTCCAGTCGGTTTCATCTTCCTGCACTATTAAATTCTGATTCATGCATTTGCTGAAAGAATATCAGAATTGATCCTTAAAGCCATTATGCTTAAAGCACCCCAGAGAAACCAGAAAAAGTATGAAGCTTCATATAAGCTTCAAATAAGACTGAGACAGCCGTTTTACACAGTGCCTGTATACTCAAATGACGCTTTAAAGCAATAGATCACCCCCCAAAATTTTTTACTTGTTTTGTTTTTACTCATACAATGAAATTCAATACAATATTGACATTTGGATTTTACAAATTCTCCAAAATATTTAATTTTGTGTTTCACAAATAATTACAAATCATACAGGTTTGAATCTACTTGAAATCCAGATGCCTTCTTGAAATAATATTGACTTCTAAATGCATATTTATGGTGTTTTTGAGTCATTTTTGAAGCTTGAAAACTTGATATCTCAATTTTATAATTGCATGGAAAAAAGTAACCAGGAAATTTAAAAGCGATGAATTAGGAACAACATGAAGGTGAGTAAATGATGACAGAATGCTATTTTTTGGTTGAACTATCCCCTTAAAATTTCAGAGACAGTTCACCCAAAATGAACATTCTGTCATTAATTACTCTCCCTCATGTCGTTCCAAACTCTTTAAGGGTTAGTTCACCCAAAAATGAAAATTAGGCTGCGTTTTACTCACCCCCGAGGCATCCTAGGTGTATATGACTTTCTTCTTTCAGACAAATCCAGTCGGAGTTATATTAAAAATTGTCTTTGATCTTTCAAGCTGTTTAATGCCACTCAACGGGTGTTGCATTGCTTCAGTCCAAAAGAACTTAAATAAAAATCCATAAAAAAAAGTGTCTCACACGGCTCCGGGGGGTGAACAAAGGCCTCCTGTAGCGAATCGATGCGTTTTTGTAAGAAAAATATCCATATTCAAAATGTAATAATCACTCCGACTGGATTCGTCTGAAAGAAGAAAGTCATATACACCTAGAATGCCTCAGGGGTGAGTAAAACACAGCCTAATTTTCATTTTTGGGTGAACTAACCCTTTAAA
>NW_015628351.1:1723574-1724217 GCF_001515625.1 Sinocyclocheilus rhinocerous
GACCTCATACGTCATTCCCCCGGAACTGCTTCTGTTTACAACAGTGAGCGCAAGCTAGATTCAAGTGATTATTACGTTTTGAATATGGATATTTTTCTTACAAAAACGCATCGATTCGCTACAGAAGGCCTTTGTTCACCCCCCGGAGCCATGTGAGACACTTATTTTATGGATGGGTGATTTTTATTTAACCTCTTTTGGACTGAAGCAATGCAACACCCGCTGAGTGGCATTAAACAGCTTGAAAGATCAAAGACAATTTTTAATATAACTCCGACTGGATTCGTCTGAAAGAAAGAAGTCGTATACACCTAGGATGCCTCGGGGGTGAGTAAAACGCAGCCTAATTTTCATTTTTGGGTGAACTAACCCTTTAAACAACGCTGGTTTACGCATGTTGTGCTGCTACAAACCCCGTATCACGTCAAACACTCTGGCGGTGTCTCACATCCTTGTGAGCTGCCTTGCAAGACAGTATTTTGGGGGCAGCTCTTTTTAGAATAAACATGATTTTATGGCGCAAGCGCGAACAGCATTTTTGGGCATCATATTGCAGGCGCGGTGCAAAACAACATTTTAGCTTAGCACAGTTATTACATTAAAACGTTTATGCTTTCCGCACACTTTCTGATTCTTTCGCAAT
>NW_015628351.1:1724759-1727651 GCF_001515625.1 Sinocyclocheilus rhinocerous
TCCGGGCGGATGACCTCTGAGGTCAGCGTTGTGCATGCGCCGGTGCGTCTCGTGAAAACCAACGTTTGTTTACAGGATCAAAGGAAGCAAAGTTTCCTTACTTTAGCAAAGGTAAACCAGTCTCCTCTTGGCTTATATCGAAATCCTCTGACATTCTTCTTTACAAATCCTCGTTTTGTACTTCTGATTAGTGACCGTTGTTTTGTTTCGATCTCTCCGCGTGCGTCACTTCTTTTGCATGCGCAAAGCTGACCTCATACGTCATTCTCCCGGAACTGCTTCTGTTTACAACAGTGAGCGCAAGCTAGATTCAAGTGATTATTACGTTTTGAATATGGATATTTTTCTTACAAAAACGCATCGATTCGCTACAGGAGGCTTTTGTTCACCCCCCGGAGCCGTGTGAGACACTTTTTTTATGGATAGGTGATTTTTATTTAAGTTCTTTTGGACTGAAGCAATGCAACACCCGCTGAGTGGCATTAAACAGCTTGAAAGATCAAAGACAATTTTTAATATAACTCCGACTGGATTCGTCTGAAAGAAGAAAGTCGTATACACCTAGGATGCCTCGGGGGTGAGTAAAACGCAGCCTAATTTTCATTTTTGGGTGAACTAACCCTTTAAGACCTTTGTTCATCTTCTGAACACAAATACAGACATTTTTAATAAAATCCAAGAACTTTCTGACGTTCCATAGAATGCAAAGGAACTACCACATTCAAGGCCCAGAAAGGTAGTAAGGACATCGTTAAAATAGTCCATGTGATATCAGTGAATCAACCGTAATGTTATGAAGCTACGAGAATACTTTTTTGTGTGCAAAGAAAACAAAAATAACAACTTTATTCAACAATTCTTCTTTCAACAATCTGTGTTCCGAAGATGAACGAAGGTCTTACAGGTTGGAATGACATTAGGGTGAGTAATTAATGACAGAATTTTCAGAATTTTAAACTATCCCTTTAAGCAGTGAACCACTGGTTTAACAGCCTCTGCAGTTCGAATTCTGCTGGTATGTTTTTAGAAAACTATTCCCTCAGGGTAGGCCACTGACACTTCACTTTCACGTTCCAGATGTAGTTCAAACCGATAAGCTTTTAATCTGATTGAATCTGACGTGAAGACACTCATTTCAGGAAAGACAATTGGAGTCATTGTTCTAGGCTGTCAACGACGTCTGGGCTTAAAATAATAAATAAATGTGCCAGTGTGTGTGCGTGCCAGTTCTGTCTGTGTGTGGTTAGTGTGTACATACAAACACAGAGTCTGAGGGCCTCCCTGCTCTCTCTCTCTCTCGGGAAACGACAGAGAGCAAGCGAGAGATAAAGGAATATCCCACCTGTAGAAACCACTTCCTTCCAGCTGGCCAGATGGTGTGTGTGAGAGAGGCAGGGAAAGAAAACACTAGCAGAGCAGAGGTCTCTGGCTGCTCTCACCATGACTTCATCCCAGCATGAGCCGAAAAACCACTGCAGAAGAGCTGGCCCCGTTCCCTCGCTCCAGTTTCTCTGTCCCCTTACCCTTTATCCTCCTTTCCCGTCCTCCTCCTTCCCACTCTTTATCCTATATTCTCACTGCCATGTCAATCTTAACTGGGCTAATATGGCTTGAAAAGGAGAATGCGCTACATGGAACAAGCATTGCTAAGAAATTGCATCTGTTCAATAGGATAATTCTTAGACTAACTGTTCTTAAAAAAGCTGGAAAGTTTAGGCTGCTATCAGGATAACTTGACACAATCAGGATTTTTTTAGGGTCATTTAAATATTGGTTTAACATCCATATGAAATGCAAATGCTTCGAGACCTCTGCACTCTTGTGGAATTGTTTTAATAACAAGGGAATAAATAAAAACGAAGCAATAAATAAATGTAAACAAAAAATAAATAAATAATTCCATGAAAGTAAATAAGTCCATTACATTTTACTTAAGAAATTGTAACAGGAGGGACAATGAAACATTTAGTCGAACTTAAGTTTCTTATTTTTATCTAGGGTTCAAGTTATATTATATTTTTGGTTAATGCATATTTTCCTAAATAAAAGAAAGAAAGAAAGAAATAGGTGGCTGAAGGGTTGAAAAATAAGAATTGGGGAAATCAGACAAAAGGGAAAATGCAAGGAATTAAACTGATGAAACATTAAGAATACACATTTTACTTTTGAATAAATCATTTTCTACAGATGAATCGTTCACAGTAAAACATGGGAACATGTAGCCATTTCTGATTTCATGTTGTTGAGTAAAACCACATTTTCAAAGCACCGTTTCATCTGTGTGATTGACAATTCCCAAATCCATGGCATTTATAATTGCCGAGCTGCGAACTATGAACAAGGGAGTTACAAGCCCAGAAACAATAAGCAAATTATTTACTTCAAAGGCCAAAACTTCTTTACAAGACCTGTCTTACTTGAAGCGTGCAGCATTCCAGCATGCTCAGCTCCATAATGACAGAGTAGTAATGAGGCCCTTTCCTTCCACATGGCCACTGGTTTACAGATACTGACAGCTCTGCGCAGCAGGCTGCCATTCTCATGGGCATGTGTGTGAGAAAGCGAGAGGGAAAGCCAGAAGGACAGTGAGGAAGAAAGAGATGTGGATGTGAACGTCCCTAAAACTATGTGTCAAAGTCTTAAAGGGGTCATATGATGCTGCTAAAAAGAACATTATTTTGTGTATTTGGTGTAATGAAATGTGTTTATGCGGTTTAAGGTACAAAAAACACACATTATTTTCCACATACAGTACATTATTGTTTCTCCTCTATGCCCCGCCTTTCTGAAACGCGTCGATTTTTACAAAACTAATCGGTCTGAAAAGCGAGGTGTGCTCTGATTAGCCAGCTATCCAGTGCGTTATGATTGGCCGAATACCTCAAGCGTGTG
>NW_015628351.1:1728314-1739974 GCF_001515625.1 Sinocyclocheilus rhinocerous
CAAAGTAGTTTCGCTTTCACAACGAAACACACAGCGTCTTCAGGACATGGTGGCGGCGGCAACAATACTACAGCGAGAATAAAAGTTACGGCTTCTTTCTTTGCGTGAACGTTTGGGCGGCGTTATGCAAATCTTCCGAGATCGTGACGTAGGTATGTGGGGGTGTGTTAGAACGAGCCGTTTTAGGTAGGCGTGGCTGACTCTTAACTTTTATAAAGAATATATCTTTGGGTTTGAGACTTTAGTCTTTGCAACTTTACAGATCTTCTTTATGCACCAAGAGCTTGTAACACTCCAAAGAGAAAGGAAAAATTGAAATCGCATCATATGACCCCTTTAAATATCTGCTAGCAGTTGTGTGTGTGCGTAACTGAGATGCCCTGTGTCAGATATCTCTGTTTGCCTCTGAAAGCCAGCACTTCCTTGCAACTGTTAGCTAAAACAACGGGATTACTAACCAAATTCATTTGAGCCACTTAAGAGGCCTTCAGCAGAACAAAGATGACCAGAAAGCTGGAACAGGGTGGCACACCGTTTAACAACAAAGAGATCTGGAGCCTGGAGATTTTCACATATGCTCAGTCAAGGTGGCTACATTTATGTTGAAAATACATAGAGGTCAATGACGAATAAAGTGAAAAATATTTCAAGAGATTAACATGTGCACAGTTCTTACAAATTTGTATTGAAGTCGGATCGCATATGCTTATGAAAAACATTGATACATTGATTTCAAGAAAAGTACAATATTATGTGGTGCAATCATAAAGTACTTATAAACAACATAAACCATTAATGCATGTGATTATAAATTTTTCACTTCAAAGATTTTTAAAAATAAATTTACCATTCAAAAGTTTGGAGTTGGTAAGATTTTTTATGTTTTTGAAAAGCATCTTGTGCTCACCAAGACTGCATTTATTTAATCAAATATACAGTAAAAACTATATTATGAAATATGATTACAATTTTAATATATTTTAAAACATACTATTTCTGTGATGACAAAGCTGAATTTTCAGCATCATTACTCCAGGCTTCAACGCCACATGATCCTTCAGAAATCATTCTAATATGCTGATTTGATGCTCAAGAAACATTTCTTGTTATTATCGATGTTGAAAACAGGTTTTTTAATATACCGTATTGTCCCGAATATAAGACCATGTTTTTTTCTTGGAAATACATCTGAAAAAACGCGGTCGTCTTATATTCAGGGTCTAGACTTTGGCATGTCAATAATACACCCACAACAATAGGTGGCGCCAAAACCGCATAAAACGAGTGTGCCGTGAAATACGTAATCTTATAATCAGGGTCGTCTTATATTCGGGCCAATACGGTATATGTTTTACATTTTTATTTTTTAAAGTTCAAAAGAACAGTATTTTTTAAATAAAAATTATTTGTAACATTATTAATATCTCTACTGTCACTTTTGATTAATTTAATGCATTATTGCTAAATAGAAGCATTCATTTCTTTCAAAAAAAAAAAAGCATCTTACTATCCCCAAACTTCTGAACGGTAGTGTATAATGAATTTTTAATTCACAAACACTATTCAAATATTAATAGGCATTGAAGTTTTTTGTAAATTTTTTTTCTAAGAAATAACACTAAAAAAAGATTATGCCAGGTTATATTTTCTTTTCTTCATTATCACAACTGCTTCATCACCTGATCCTATTTTAATTTAAAAACATACACAAAATAGAAGACATATGAATGTTATTCTATGCATGAATTAAATCTATTTGTAAAAATAAATAAAATGATCCAGACATTGACCCTAGGCATGGGACGATAACCGGTTTCAAGGTATACCGCGGTTTGGAAAAGTCACGGTTTCAAAACCACTAAAATTTTCCGGTATAACGTTCCTGCGGTATGCACAGTTTTTTACGTGTCATCAAAGACGGAAAGTGCAGGACTCCCTCAGTTGTGTGCAGCGAAGAGCGTAACGAGTCACATGACGCCTCCCCCTCCGGTTGGTGCGAGGCTGCAAGCAGTCAGTCAGTGAGAGTTAGGGATGGGCGATACCACTTATTTTGTTTTCGATACGATACCGATACTTTTAAAGGCCAGTATCGTCGATATCGATACCGATACAATACTTCTGAACGAAACTTTTAAATTATGAAGTTTATTAAATTATTAAATTACTAAGAGTAAAATGGGTAATGATAACCACTTAACTTGGTTTAAAACACATTTTAACATTCAATACGCCTTAATTGTAACTTATTAGGTTATATTTTTGTTTACAAATATCGATATTTTTTGTTTGAGTATCGATACTTTCGATACTCACGTCAGTATCGATATATCGATACTTCGGATCGATAGGCCCATCCCTAGTGAGAGTCACCTGTGTGTGGGATGGCCGAAGGAGGTGAATCCCTGGAACTTTTTCCCCCGTCGAAAAAGATGAAGTCTGCCGTATGGGAATTTTTCGGGTAACGTAGACTAACCATGTTCCGTACACAATGATGTTCCATACAGATGACGTTTTAGCGCCGATCGCTGAATAAATACTTCCAGGTCGTATGTAATCTATATATCTGTGTCATCTTCATTTCTCCCTCTTTCACCACCGATCAAGACATAGACCCACCCGCCGTTTGTTTCAGTGTTGAAATAAATACTACTTGCTACCGAGGCAGATAACATGGCTAATTAACTAGCTAATGTCTTTTTACAGAAATTATGTTTTGATTTATGTGTTTGATTATTGAGCTGCAGCTTTAGGCTCACTTAAGTGGCTGCACTTTTTTCATTTAGAAGGATTTTTTTTTTTTTTTACAGAAAATAATTTATTTATGTTCTGATTATTGTTGAGCTGCAGGTTTAGGCCCACTTAAGTGATTGCACTTAATTTAATTAAGAAGTATTCAATTATTTATTTTAATTATTTAGCCTGACATGTTTACTGTTCCAAAATGTTCTATGTTTCTTAAAAATAAAATGTATTGTGTTCAGTGGGGGAAAAAAGTTGTTGTTTTTTACCCAGACATTTAAAAATAACATATTTTAGAGCCGTAATCGCAATACCGTGATACCGTGATATTTTTTTTATCTAAGGTTACCATACAGTCAGAATCTCATACCGGCCCATGCCTAATTGACCCACATAAAAACCAAAATGTTTGGAGGAGATCTTAGATTACAGGATGTGTACACAGACCTACTCCCTCTCACACTCCATGTTGGGTTTAATAAGTACATGTTTGAGTAGAGAATTAGGTCGGGTCTGCTGCACCTCAGCAGCAGGTCTCGAGTCTGCACCTGGTGGTTATTACACTGGCAGCTTTACAGGCCAGATTCCAGTGTAATTACAGGTATGCTCAACAGGGCTCTGTAATACGGAGGACTTTTGTGGGAAAGCTAGGGGCACATCTACCTCACTTTCCAAGAGCTACCGTTTTTACACACATTAAACATTTATCTTTAACCCTCTACCGCATGGTGTGGCCATATGGCAACATGGTCTTTGTGTTCATTTCCTTGCCACTGTCTCTTTAAGAGAACATTCTCGTTTTTTTTGTTGGAAAGAGAAGACCTTAGTTTAGCCAATGATGTGCTTTGGGTAAGTCACATGACATGCATTTTTTTTCTATGGCAACATATCATAAAGTACCTTAAAATAATGTTTTTTTCACAATTTTTTTTACAGCACTTCAAGTTAAGCCATTCTTCGAAAAGAAAAAGAGTCAAATATTTTTTTCTATAGGTCTATCATAATGCGTGCGGTAGAGGGTTCAAACATATCGAAGTCATTCAGTTGTAGACGGCCCTGATGTCGGCCAGATGATGAGAGGAACCCATTATGAGAACCAAATGAGCTGAAAATAGAACAAGATGCTACCAGCAGGAAACAATCTAGACGAGAATGACGAAGAGGAGGCAAAAGCGAACAGGAAAGGGTTGTATGTATCCCAACATCCCCATGGAAGTGACCATGCGATAACAAACAAAAAGCATTAACATCCTGTGATAGCCTGGGATAAAGTCTGAAAGTCTGGGATAACTTGAAGCCAGCTAACATTACACAACAAAAACCAGAAAGGCTAAATTGTTATTAGAACCGTTAGGGGGGCATGTGGGAGGGTCAGCTGTGGAATTAGGCAGCACAGGTTCCTCCGTGACCTTTCAAGTACACTTAGAAGGACAGAAAACCAGCAATGCAGCTCCAGTTTAATGATTTACCAATGCCAGGTCAGTGCAGGACAGTTTCATGCTGATGCTGGCCTGTATGAATGGATTCTTCCTTTTCAAGGAAGGCACACATTGCACACACTCCATTAGCATGTGTTATTTGGGCTTTTGTGTGCTCTTTGTGCTTTACACCTTACAACTACTGACATTCCAGCAGGGGCAAACGAAACAGCACCGAACCCCCTCTGTCACGGGTTACTTCACTCAGTAAACAAACTGTAAAAGTGGATTGTATAGCCCTGAGTGAACTCTTGACCACCATTTAGCTGGACAGGTGGTTGTCCTGTGTGCTATAGCTTGGTAGACCATCTTGAATCAGCAACCAACCAGCTACCATCTTAAAAGAGTCAAGCTAGATTTTGGAACATGGTGGTCCAAGACCATCTAGAAAGCAGTTTTGACCAGCTAACAACAGACAGCTGGTCAAATCTGGTCAAAAATTGTTAATAGCTACTCTAAAATGGTTATATTCAGTTTGAACACCAGCTATGGCCAACAAGAAACCAGTGACAAGTGGATATTCCATCAAAGATGTCTTCAAAACATTGAAAACTAAACAATTTGCTTGGTTTCTTTTGGCTGTTTTTTTATTTGTTTAATTTAAAAATGCATTGAGTTTGAGAAATGACCAGGGTGTTGCAAAACAATAGGTGCATTTCTATTACAAATTTACGCGAAACATTTGCGATATTTTATAAATGTCGATAAAAACTATTGCGAAATGGCGCCGTTTCCATTCACCCATGCTATGCGACTAAAACTTCATTTTTTCCTCTCTCGATAAGTCATTGGCAACAGATGTTGGTAGCTTTACGAAGGGGCAAGGAAAGCCCCTTATACTTGAGAGCGACCACGTATGAGGTGTTTTTTGGAGGTTATAGTTCATTTAAGAATGATCATGTGACTTTTACGTACACCAGGTGACCTATAAATGTGAAAAAAAAAAAACGGTTTCCATTGCAGTTTTGTGAAATATTCCTTTTTTAAATTGGCTGAAAAACCACCTCATGTGAGCGTAAATATTTTTGCGATATATGGGAGTTTTACGTGATATTGATGTGTTTCCATTGGGCATATTTTCAATTCACAATTTCAATTTGTGCAATTTGAAGGGTAATGGAAACACAGCTAACGTTTTCTTTTCAAAAATCTTAATTTGCCTATCAACGCGCTATAGAAAATAATTTCAGAGAGACAATATCTGGTTCAAGAAACTGTCTCATCCATGACAGCCCTGCTTTCATCTACCTATTGGAAGGCTTTTTTTCTTCCAAAAGTTTGACACCATGACCATTCAATTAGCAATGAGTTTTTCACACCATCAGCACAGAACTCATTTTCACTGGACCCTGACATTAAAGTCAAGCTTAAATAGGAATCATAGTCTGTAGCAGGTTCCACTGTCTAATGAAAAAGGAATTTAAGTTTTCCTCAACCTCAGCACTTGCTAGTCCCTTTTAAAAAATGAGCTATCAAATTTCATTTAACCAGTGCTAATGCCTGAAATAAGAAGGTGATGAAACTTTCTTTAGTCTCTTGAGATCTTAGGGTCATATAGAACGATCAATGCAAACAAGCTTAACAACAACAAAGTGTGAGTTAAAACAATGTCCAATGACTAAACGTGACTAAATGATAACAAGTCTCTCTGGTGCCAGATTAATCTCTGGCTGTAACAGTGAATGGTGGTGGATTAGCTGCATTAACCACAGCAGCTGTCTATCGCTTCACATTTAGACCCATTTCAAACGTTGCCACAGATCTCAAGGAATCCATAAGTGAAGTCTCCCTATCCATTCTACCTATTGTGTCTGGAATGCGAGGGGTTTTCCAGTCTATTGCCCATCTAACTCCTGAGAACACGGTGACCAACTGAGTGTTTCCTCCTCACAAGAAGCACTCATCCATTTTTCTAAAAAGTACTAACAAACCTCTACCTCACTGGACAGAAGTAGCAGGTACAGACTCTTTACATTTCATTTAGTGATGGATGAGTAGATGCCAAACAACTGCTGTTACTAGTATTTCAGTTTTAATTAACTTTTATTTTTTACCCACAACCAAGATCTTAGGTTAAGAAAGACTCAAAATAAAATATTTAAAAATAAAGAAAGTAAACAAAGTAAAACATGCACAAAACTGCAAAAAAAAAGGGGGCCAAATTCAAACTGTTTTTGAAATTATTTTCTCAAAAAAAATCCAATATAAATAATTACTATAAATGTAAGTAAATTTTACTTTTTTTTTAATTATAAAAAAAAAAAACATCCTGCATCCCTGTAGAGGTAACATGGCAAAAATATTACTAAATAGTCAATAAAAATGCAGTTGCCTCACTCTGACTCTATTTCCTTAAATCTAACAGATCTAACATTGAATTCCTCACATTTCCGAACTCTGTGTAATGAAATCAATCTGACTTTGAGACTCTCGACATGTGTTGCTTAAACAATGATGTCTGCTGAAGAGATTAAACCAGACACGGACTCAAACTTGGTGCCAAGAAAAACTCTTGTCCTTTCTACAGGAAGAAGGAGAATATAAAGTAAAAAGAGGTGAGCAGAGGGCTGCAAAACACTCTTATCCCTTTGTTTCACAGCTTTCTCATTCCCAAAGCTTAATTAGTATTCCGAGCAAGTGTGAAGGTTTCAGGGTTTAATTAAAATCTTAAAATGTAATAACTTGGGAAAATCTAACAGGTATAATTCTCAGCCTTCGGTCCCTCCTCCTTACTTGAGTTATCTTTTCGCTGACAGTTTCTCTAGCCTCTCAGTCAATCCGTTTTCTAATCATGTTCCACAGAGAAAGTCCCAGTGACACAACATGCTAGAAATCATACTACCAAAAAACACATTCCCATGACTACCCAGACAAAGAAGTGTTTGTGCACAGACAGATGAAATAAAGTGATAAGCCTATACAAGGCCTCAATGGAGACCAAAGTTCTCTTTGCATTTAAGACTAAATTACAGACAGATTTAATTACAGACTAAATAACCTGAAAGAAAAATGAGATACTAATTCTGGCATCTACAAACCTTAATCTGCTTCCTGTTCAGACTAGTCATCTACATGCGCAGCTAGAATCGCCCTATTACAAACAGCCATTCAGTGACGCATCACAGTCATTTCCTATAGATCATTCGGCCCCTGGATACTTGTGTTATGGTGCCGACAGGCTTTCAGCTCCATTCACCGATGGCTGGTCTCCCAAATCTCATAAAACACATTTGGAAATCTCTGGGCTAAAGTCTGGCTCAGGGAGATCAGCTTGAAATAACACAGAGGTGATTTTTTTAATAAAGCCCCTTTCTGAGAGGGCCCTTCTCCAATGATTCTCATCCTAAGACCATTAACAAGGGGTGGAGGAAGTCCTTCACCTCAATTATGCTTGATCTATTAATCATTACCTGCTCAGGGCTGAGTGCAGGCGGGCTGACCTTCGTGCAATGTGGAATCAGAGGCACGCCGGGCCTCCTCCTTACACAAACAGCCAGAATAAAAGGGAAGTGCGCCCAAAGACCTGCTACTCTCATTCCCAAACCTGCCACACACACACACACTCAATCCAGAGAGTTCGACTGGATGACCTGCACTCATTATCACGATAGACCACCAGCACTGGACTCTCTGTCCTCAGGCTAAAGCTCAACTTGAACTTGGCCCCTTGAACCATGTTGCCCTCGTGACAGGCAGAAGACAGAGGGAGAGATCGGAGGAGAAGTTACCAAAAAAAGAAAAGAAAATTGACAATGTTGCAGTTCATTAGCTACATTAACAGGCACCCAAATAATCTGTTTCTAATCAGACTGATAGTAATCAGACTAAAAACTCTTTATGTAAACACCTCAAATGATCCGGCTGATCAAATGAAATTTAGATTGTATTGAAAGGGATGGTGTAGACCTGAAATAATCTGATCAACAGAAAAAAAAAAGAAGCATTTAAACTTTCAGAATCTGAAACTGTATTGGATTAATCCCAATTTATAAAAATTAGTGCACGTAACCATATATATTGAAGCAAAATGAGGAGGGATTTGTTTGAGCATCCAGTGTTTATGTGAAATAAACACAAAATGACAGCAGGTAAGAGATTCTAACATCAATTTATTAATATTAACCTATTCACAAATCAATCATTCTTTTGAATCAATTTTTTAACGATTTGGTCTGTAAAGGGTAGATTTGTTTTTGGTTTTGAGATTATCATTGAAAATTTATAAAATTATGCATTTTAATATTCAAAAATTACTATATCAATAATTTTGGGAACAACAAGAACGATAACAATGATTTTTGTAATAATATCAGTAATGAACTCAACATATGAAGCCACAATGCTTCATTTAATGACTTTTGGAAACACTTTTTAACACCTCAAAAGAATTTTAGAGCAGGTTTGCTGCAATGAACAGATTCACCAAAAGGAATCTGACTTCTCATTGCAACTATAAATCAAGCTTCTTCATGCTTTCATTCTCTTTGCTTAAGTTTCATCACTTCTTCCTCAAGTTCAAAAGCTGCTGCAATGCTTAACACATGAAGCCATAACATATTTTTCGATCCAACTCTCTTTTGCTTTCCAGCTGTTCTTTTTCATAGTTAGTCTGGCTTAATTCACTCTATTCAGAGATCAGAAATGCAAGGATCACAACGGTTTGAAACGGGACCACTTTGGTTTAAACGATTATCCTCCAGTACAACGCAAGCTTCCACTATTGTGTAGTTTGGCATTTAATGAATTAGCGTCCACATACACAAAGAAAGTCAGAGAAACACTGAAAAGTAGCATGTTCTCACATGCCAGCTTCAGAGAAAGGAGAACACTTGATTTGTTGATTTAACAAACAATGCCAAAATCTCTGCTTGCAGATTTCCAGATTTCCAGATTCAACCACTGGACTTCTGAACGTACAATTCCAACAGGATTTAAAAGATTAGTTCACTCAATAAAACCATTTACTCCAACTCAGATCAATCGAAACCTGTAAGGCTTTCTATTTATTTCCCTTAAAAAGACATCCAGCTCTATTCCATTCAATGAAAGAGCCCATCAAGCTCCAAAAGGACAAAAAAGCATCATAAAACTATCATAAGTGGTTAATATGACTTGTGCGCTGTATTCCAAGATAGTTTGTGTGAGGAACAGACTGAAATTTAAGTCGTTATTCATTAGAAGTCTTGCTTGACAGCCTTGGACAGCATTCCCTTTCATTGTATGGAAAACAGCAGCTCAGACATTCTTCTAAACATCTCATTTCAAGTTCCACAGATGCATTTGGTGTATTTTTGCCAGATGAACTCATTAACGCAACTGCTTTTTCACGTAACAACCCAAGTGGTCTGTTTCAGCAAAGAGCAAACGGGGTGGGAGTGAGAACTTGATGCCTCTAGGCCTCTCCTATAAGCATTCCAGTCTACACTTGTATCAAGAATTTCTGGTTGCGTTCTCTTGTTATCACATTTCACCCTCCCAATCTTGTCATTAAAAACAGCGCTTTTTCCCCCCTTAAGAAAACTTTGGCTTTGACGGCAGTATTCTAAACTTCAGCTAGGAATCTCTTCATTTCTCAGTGCTATCTCACCTGTCAGAGGTGAGGAGAGAGGAGAGGATACACTCAACAGGCTGGCAGGTACGATCTTGTTCTTTCCACCTCACACGCTCTTTTTTTGCTGTAGGTCTAATACTAAGCAGTGACAAAGGAAAGAAAAAAATAAACTTCACTAAAAGGTCATGCTTTATTAAATAATTGATGGATAACATCAAATTCCCAAATCAGTTTAGCCAACACAAAACGAACACCATTAGGCACCATTCCAAGTCACTCAGCCTTCAGGGCAGTACTTTTTTATTCAAGGCCTGGTTTATAGTATACTTGTCTAACCATGTCAAAAGCAAGGTCAGAACCACTGTTTCTGAACGTTGTGAAGTACAGGTCTCTGTTTATAGACTCAGAATAAGAATTCGCAAGCTGCGTGTTTAACAAAACCGTTGGCCATTCTGAGCACAGCTGTTTGCTATTTGTAGCATATACTTGAGCATCTTGTGTGCAAAATGAGATCCAATCCTATTACAATATAAAAAGAATCACATTTGTTAAATGAAGCACATGGCCTCTCATTAGCAGAGAAGCGTTTATTTTCAGTGGCCTTACACTTAGCCCTCCATGTGCGAATGCAAAATACGGTCGAACACCATTAGGCACCATTCCAAGTCACTCAGCCTTCAGGGCAGTACTTTTTTATTCAAGGCCTGGTTTATAGTATACTTGTCTAACCATGTCAAAAGCAAGGTCAGAACCACTGTTTCTGAACGTTGTGAAGTACAGGTCTCTGTTTATAGACTCAGAATAAGAATTCGCAAGCTGCGTGTTTAACAAAACCGTTGGCCATTCTGAGCACAGCTGTTTGCTATTTGTAGCATATACTTGAGCATCTTGTGTGCAAAATGAGATCCAATCCTATTACAATATAAAAAGAATCACATTTGTTAAATGAAGCACATGGCCTCTCATTAGCAGAGAAGCGTTTATTTTCAGTGGCCTTACACTTAGCCCTCCATGTGCGAATGCAAAATACGGTACTCTGCTAAACTGCCACCTCATCAAACCTTTTAAGGTTTTAGCAGCCTCAAAAAAGACAGTCTCTCCTCAGAAGTGGCTTGTGCTAAAAAGCACAGCACTTAAAAGTAGAGAACGAAGAAAAAAAAGAAGGAGAAAAGGGACATTTTGTGCCCTGAAGGAAAATTTTTTTGATTTGTGCTTGATTCTATTGAGCACTAGAAACCAATGCGGGCTTGTGAGTCACCTGCCATGTAGTCTCAGTCTCGTGTTGGACACAAATATGGCTGGTATTAGGGTTGGGCCGATAGACGATGTTCAGCCGGTATCGCGATCCCCCCCCCATTCCCCCGCATCCCAATACCGTGTTCGGAAAGAAAATACCTTTAGGGGTTCCGTATAGGCGGAACCCCTAAAGGGAATAAATACGAGAGAATATTTTTCCTCGCAGTTATATCATTGGGTAATTATACTACATATATATTTCGGCATAAGGGGAAATACCTGGCATTGAAACTGGCATCGTGCTTTTGAATGCACGATCACTTTTAGTTCCACTTTAGTTTCACTTTCACTTTCGAGATTCACGATCGCACTTACTCTGTGTATACTATGCAGCGGCAGTACTTGCCACACATTTTACAAGATTATATGTTTGTCAGTGGTACTGAGGATCTGCAAATCATTCGCCATCGTCCTCAGTCATCTCTGTTTATGTGGTAAGTGAAATTTAATGTACTGTAGGATGTAACAGGCAACCGTTACACCGTGTCTACACCAGATGCGACAGCTGTCGTGTCGCACCGCGCCGCATCAGCTAAAGCGACAAAGCGACCGTTGAAAATCATTTGAAATTTGTGTCAGCACGTCATAAATAGAAC